>NC_057804.1:644868129-645221056 GCF_018294505.1 Triticum aestivum | reverse complement strand
TCCATCGAAACCGTTGAGTAGTCCCCATTGGACCGGACCACAGGCAGCCGCGTTGTGAAACGGGAACGGAGAGAGCTCTCCCCGTTTGGCGTGCCGCCCGGTCTCCTTGGCTGGCTAGAGACCTCCCATGAATCCCCATGAATTGACCTTTGCCGCGCATTATATTGCCATGCGTGCTACGACGAGCAGCGGAATCTAGGCCGCCGCATGTGATCGTGACGCTTGTCCAGTCGATCGATCAAGTATACGTACTCAACGCATCGTGTGGAGTAAATAAGTTTTTCGCAACCTGGAGAGCCGTAGTATGAGCAGCACTAGGTCAACCATCAAGAGCCGTTTCATGGATCCATCTAGTGTTATTAACAATTCACAGCCGTTGATTTAATTAACCTCGTCGATGCATGGGACTGACTGCAGGGTCGAACAAGGCGCAGGCGCAGGAGCTGCTGCTGCTGCACAAGATCCGACGGCTCGACGGCCTGGCGCATGCGGTGGGCCCCGTGGATCTCGAGGCGCAGTTCGGCACCGAATCTGATCGCCAGTCTGCGGAATCTGACGACACGCACACCCAGACGAGCAACTCCAGCAGCACCAGCGCCGACCACGGCGTGGCGGCGACGTGGTCACCACGGTGCTGGAGCGGCGCCGATCGTGAAGCAGAGCGCGGACCTGACGTGCCCCGGCGCCTCCTCGCGCGACTCCTCAAAGACGACGACGACGACGGCACGGCAGTTACTTCGGGTGCCACGGAACGGCTGCTCCTTGACTTCTTCGAGGAGGGACTCGACCGGCGCCGTGCGTCGGAGGCAGGGCCGGTGATCGGCGCGTCGAGGCCGTCGGACCACGAGTCGGCGCTGGTGCGTGCGGCACGGGATTGGGTGCAGGGCGCCAGGACGCGGTGGGGCGCGGAGGACGTGTTGTACGCCGGGGAGGCGGCGCTGGCGGACATGGACCGGGGTCGGCGGTGGGTGCGCGCCGGCGAGGAGGAGCGGGAGGTCTGCGCGGCGTTGGAGGGGTTGATGATGGACGCGCTGGTGGCCGAGCTGGTGTGCGACTTGGCACTGGCAGCACGGCGTCGACGTACGCTGTAAAATATGTGCTCCTCGTGCGTGTTCCCGTGTGCCGCTGGCTTGGTCAGGTAGGAAGGGTAGACGGTCTGCACCACGTCGTGTGCACGTTAACTGGAGTGTTAAAACATGACGTGGTTCCACATGGTTGGGTGGTGCGAGCAAATTGATACTACTCCATATCGAGTACTCCCTCCGTTTCAACTCAAACCATGGCAACCACATCCCTCAAAAAAAAAAAAATCCCTCAAAAAAAAAAACAACTCAAACCATGGCACTTATTTTTTGTCGGGGCGAATTGACACCACGCACCGTTATGACACGCCTAAAATCGTATTTTCTCCTTGGCAAGTTATAGAACGTAGTATATGATTTAATCACATTAAACTTAAACTTTAACCAAGTTCATGAAAAGTACTGTATTTCATATTGCGACTACTCGGCATTGTAATATCTTTACGATCGAGACTCTTGGTTGACATGCCTTAATATTGCACATTTTGCAACTTAAAATTCTGATGGGTCGCTTCACCACTTTTGCCTTGGGCACCCTTGAAGGTCATGTTCTTTGGTTAGCTTGCTATTCAAGATAGGATTTGGACCTTCGACAGTTTGACCAAGTGTGGATGGCTGCATTACGGGTTGTTCCATTTTTTTTTCGATCAGCGGGGCCACATGACCCCCATTTTCATTATGAAAATGGAGTCACAACATACAGACCAAGTCCCACACAAACCCTTTGTAAATGTGGAAACGAAACAATGGCACATCTCCTCTACAAGTTCCGCTACACCTTGAGAGTTTGGGGGTGGCAAAGGATTGGGTTCAACTATACATGATACTACACACTCGCACGTGGGTCGCCGAGCGAACAGTCAAGGAGTGGTGGATTGCGATGTCGGATCTCCACATGCCACACCGAAAAGCAATGGCATCAATCACCATGCTCGTCTCTTGGACCATTTGAAACAAAAGGAAGCGAGGGTCTTCCTGCAGAAATCTACCCCACCCTTCATCATTTTTGACATGATCAAGAGCCAAGCAAAGCTTTGGAAAGTTGCTGGAGCGAAACATTTGGGTAAAATCATGACGAGAAATAATCTAAAACATTTGGGTAAATTTAGGGCTAGATTGGTGTGGCAAGAAGATGAACATGAGAGGAAATACCACTGGGTGAATTGGCAGACTTGCTGTTTGCCTAGAGAGGTAGGGGTTTTGGGGATTTTAAACCTAGAAATCATGAACACTGCTCTTTTAACTACATGGCTTTGGAAAATAGAAATGGAAGAAGGGTTATGGCAAAATGTGTTGTTTAGAAAATACATTCTTGATGAATGCACATCTAGAATTAAAAAAAAACCCTAGTGATTCCTAGTTTTGGTCCAGTCTGATGAGTGTGAAAGACCTTTTTTATAGATATGCTAAGAAAAAACTGGGGAATGGAAAAGACACCAGATTTTGGGAAGATATATTGGTAGATGACAAACCTATTAAAGAGGCTTACCCTAGACTTTTTAACCTCTGCTTTAATCATAACATTATTGTTGACGTATAATGTGCTGCCTAGTCTCTTCAATCAGATCGGTCTTTTGGTTGCATTGGCTAGAACATGCACTTCTACATGGTATCGAAGCTAAGAGGTCTTGAGTTCAAGACCCGTCTGGCGCAATTAAATTGTGGCTCTGTTTGGTCTGGAGTCTGATATCTTGCTTTGGCAGCCTCTTCTGGTGTCTAGAGGGCACGGGGAGAGGTGTGCTGTTTCTTTTGAGTCACTGACTTCGACATGTTGGATGCTTGGTTTCTAGTAATGGAAATCGGAAGGGCCTACCCATCTTTTATCAAAAAAAGAAAGAAAAAAAATCATGACCGGAGAGTAGCGGCTTTGTAATTATTGGATGAGGCAAAACTTTTGCCTTTGTTTCAAAAATAAACAATACTGGCAGAAACGATAAAGATTGGCAACAGGCATAATGAATGGTGCAAGCAATTATCCAATATACATCGTTACTATCCCTAGTCGCAAGCTCCGCAACATAATCACACGCACATCGCATGCATAAAAAGGCAATAGATATTCTTGGAAGTTGTTACCACTGCCAATGCCGGCCACGATCACAAACAAGCTGGATACAGCAGCACCGATGGATACGTAAGGTGGGCGGCAAAGGGAAGTGGCCTAGCTAAGCTAGCTACTAGCGCCCTTCTGAATTCGTGGCAGCGCTGTTCGTCAGATGCTCCAATTTCGCATCGCCAGTCAGTATTTCCTTCACGGCTTCCTGAAAACAGAGCGACGTATCAGTGCTATCCACACCCAACCCAGAGCGTCGTTGATACAAGGTCTCACACAAGAATCTAAGATTTTCGTACCTCGATGCATGTCAAAGTATACTGGACGTCACCATCTGAAATTTGGTAGTGTACCGCAAGTCTGACGCTGTAGATTGGGGGAGTTCAAAATGAAGTTATATACGAAGCATAAATATACACAGGCACTGAAAGAAAAAGCTGTAGTTAGAGATCAACACAGGCATAAATGTGCTTATGCCAAGCAGTTGAGCTTTGTACCAGTACTAAAAAAAAAGCAGTTGAGTCAACTGAACTGAACCTCTTGGAGCCTATTGGCGTTGCAAGCACATTGCGCTGTTCCAGGACTTGACACAGTTTGGCAGGTGATATGCGTGCATCCGCCATATCAAAGAACACCTAGGGAATACAGTGGAATGTGGATGCATGAAATTTAATCAGTCAGGAAACATCAACCAAACTCTCTGATTGATGGACTAGCAAGAGTACTAACCAAATTGGTCTCCACTGAAGCTAAATCAACTGTAAAGTGTTCGATTTTCTTCAGCCCGTCTGAACAATTGGACAAGAAAACATATTCAGGGCTGTAACGCACACACGATGGAATACCTATATAAATGGGATAGAAAAGATTAATTAATATGAAACCTGCTAAGACTTTAGCCTTCCTATGATCGTCCGCAAGCTTGCCGACGGTGTCGCGGACTGCAACTTCGGCAGCAGCACAAAGAATTCCTACCTGCCTTATCCCACCACCTAGTGTCTTCCTAAGAATTGTAGCCTGAAAATATTATTTGCCAGATTTTCGTTACATGTTCTCTTGCGCAAGCAGCTCAAACTTACTAGCAGAAATACAGTAATATCCATCATCACCTTGTGTATGAAGGCCTTGGAACCAACAATAACTGATCCAACAGGAGCACCTATCCCTTTCGCTAGGCCTACCTGCACTTCCACGTTTAACAAAGAAATACAGTCACACATCCTATACCAGCGTGGCCCATTGTATACAATCTGCCATTATAGAAGTGCCAAGCAAATCGATACGTACCGAAACCGAATCAGCAGCTCTCACAAGTCTATCAACAGGAACCCCAAGCGCCTGACAGATTAAGATAGCAGTGATGATCTAAAATCGCAGCAGAAGATCGACATGCATACTGTGCTTGGTACTTAGACCATCTGGTTAATTGATCTTATATATACTCCCTCCGTTCGGAATTACTTGTCTCGGAAATGGATGTATCTAGAACTAAAATACATCTAGATACATCCATTTTCGCGACAAGTAATTCCGAACGGAGGGAGTAGTACATAGTACTTACTGCGGAGGCATTGAAAATACGAGCTCCGTCGATATGAAGCTTCAAGCCGTGGGTTTTAGCAACTTCACCAACCTTATCGGTGTATTCTACAGAAAGACACTTCCCGCCGCAACTGCAGCAGCAACAACAACAACAAAAATACTATCAAATCATGTAACATACTCCCTCCGTCCTTTAAAGAGTGTACTTCCAAATTTATTGGAGAGTCAAACTATCACAAAGTTTGACCAAATTTATTCAAAAATATATCAATGTTTGTGAAACCAAATAGGTATATGATGAAAATATTTTTTATCATGAATCTAATGAGACTAATTTGATGGCATAAATGATGATGTATTGTTGTATAAATACGGTCAAACATAAAAATCTTTGACTTTCCAACAAAGTTGGAAGTACACTCTTCAAAGGACGGAGGGAGTAGCACAGTTAGCTAGTAGGAGTACTACTTATTACTCATTTTTTCTTTTCAAAAAGGGGATAGCCCTGGCCTCGAATTCAGAGATGTACACAGCCATTTTATTAAACATTTATTCAAAGTACGTATTATTGAACACTTACGACGAAAATGGAAAGATGAGGGTCGATACTAGTTATTACTCTACCACACTGCGGCACTAGCCTTGTGAATGAGCATGGGACAGAGCAACTCACTTTCCCTGTGTGTTCTCCAAGCAGATGAGCCTGGTGGTGGGATAGTACAGTGACCCATCCGGACTCCTGATGGCGGCAACGATCTTGTCGATGTCCATGGTGCCGTCGGCGTTGTTGGCGACGATCCTGGGGTGGACGCCGCCGAGGGTGGAGATGCCGCCGTGCTCGTAGACGTGGATGTGTGAGTTGTCGCCGAGGATGGCCTCGCTGCCCCTCGTGTCGCAGTGCGCGAGGACGGATATGAGGTTGGCCATGGTGCCCGACGGCACGAACAGCGCGGCCTCCTTGCCCATGATCCGGGCCATCTCCGCCTCGAAGCGGCGCGCGGTCGGGTCCGAGCCCAGGATGTCGTCCTCCACGTCCGCCGCGGCCATGGCGGCGCGCATGGCCTCCGAGGGCTTGGTCACCGTGTCGGAGCGGAGGTCCACCACCTTGGTCGCCATTCTTTCTGCGCAGCGCCGATCGAGACGCGGGTCAGACCGAGAGTGGAGAGCTGTGGCTTCACTGGAGATGCGGCTAGAGGAAGAGGAGAGGGAAAGCTGGACGAGGCGACGTAATAATAACCTTACCTAGAAAGGGTTGGGCCGTTGCTTTCTACGTATAATACTCCTATCTTATCTAGTGATATGAATGAAGCAACAATATACGTACAATCATCTACATCGGTCAACTCAGTTTGCACCAATTAGAACACGCCAAAGCTACCAAGTGGCAGGATGTATATTCAGTTAATTCAGAATGCAAGTTGGTTCCCTGCCTCTCTTATTTGTAGCGCAAAGGCAGTTTATATATGTTTGATGATTCGCTGGTGCTGAGTAGCTTCACTGCTGTCACAGAGAGATTTTTGAGGGTCTGCCAGAGAGAGTTTTTTTTAGTGGTGTCTGTCATAGAGAGCTGGGCGACCTGTCTTTTCATATTATTATTTTTGGATAAAAGAGAGCTTCACTCTCCGATTTCCATTAATAGAAATCACCAAGTCTTACTAGAAAAGGAACAAAAAACTACTGCAAGCACCTCGGAAACTAACTGTTGAGGGCATGGCCAATGGGTAGCCCCAAAGGCGCACTAGTAGAAAAGAGGACTTTGGTCCACCCCGGGTTAGCCCATTAGTCCCGGTTCAGTCTAGAACCGGGACTAATGGGGGCATTAGTCCCGGTTCGTGCGCCCAGGGGCCACGTGGCCCATTTGTCCCGGTTCGTCTGGACCTTTTAGTCCCGGTTGGTGCCACGAACCGGGACTAAAGGGTGCGATGCCCATTAGTCCCGGTTCGTGGCACCAACCGGGACTAAAGGGTTAGACCTTTACTCCCGTTCGTGCCACCAACCGGTACTAATGGGGTTTGAGGCATTAGTACCGGTTCATGGCACGAATCGGTACTAAAGGTCCCATTTTTAAACTCTACCCCCCGGATCGTCTTTTTAGTTTTAAAAAAAATAAAAGAAAATGATGAAAATGTCAAAAAAATAAAAGAAAATAAGTTTCCCATGTGATATGTGGTCTAGTTGTTGGGAAACTAACTGTTGAGGGCATGGCCAATGGGTAGCCCCAAAGGTGATTCTTCATAAGCCAACTAGGCTCGGATGCCACTGTGACAGCAGGACCGCTACTTGCATGTGCCAGGTGAAGCTTGCAGAGGAGACGAGTTCTTCAACAGATAAAGAAGGAAAAAGTAGGGAGGGAGAGGAAAAGAAGAGGAGGAATGAATGAAAAAGATGAACACATGGGGACCAAAGGATGACGGGTGTGAGGCAGCACCACCATAGCCACCATTGGACTGAACGCATGTGAGCAATAGCCTCAATCCTCCCATGCCTATGTGTTTGATGGAGCACCTGTCTTTTTTCCGCCTCCATTGGTCATGCCCTGAGAGGCCAAAACAGTAGCCTGAGATCTAAGACCTGGGCTCAAAAGCAGGTCCCAGTACCAAAAACATAAAATAGTTTTGACCCATACAGAAGAAATCCAGGCATACAACTGCCATTTAACAGGTATCATACATCATTTTTATTTAGATCAAAAGACGGAGGAAGAAAAACACATGCGAGGTTGATGAAGCTTGAAAGTACCCGTAGGGTCGCAGCACTGGAAGGTGATCCGAAAGCGGAAGATAATCACCCTGCCGTGATCCTTCCTGCTCTCAGACGCCACCCGTGTGCTGCTCTGAACACTTCTTCAGCTACTTCGCCGACCTGTCTCACCCCTGCCGCCATCATCTCACTTCTTGCGTGGGTTTTCTGCAAAATATTCCAATCATGTATTTCTTTTTGAGAAACAAATTCACAGATACACAAGGATCATTAACCCTGTTATTCTCAAAGACAACACTATTTCTCAAATTCCAGATTGTCCAACAAATAGCAGATATCCCTATCATAACTAGTCATCTCTCTTCTCTTCCGAATTTCTTGACCCAGGCTCTCATTATAAGATCTAGATCATCTGGGATCTCTGCCAAATTAAAAGCACATTTTAAGACATTCCACAGCAGACGAGCTACAAAACAGGAAAAGAAAAGGTGGTTTATGCTTTCATCATGTCCACAAAATGGGCATTTTTTATCCCCTTTCTACCCCCTGCATAGCAGATTATCTTTTGTGAGAATGATGTTTCTGAGAGCTAGCCACATAAAGACTTTAACTCTACGTGGCATTTTAATTTTCCACATATATAAGTGTAGATATTTAATACCATTTTCTATCAAATGTCTGTAGAAATACCTAACTGTATACACTCCATTTTTCGTCAGTGTACACTTAATCTCATCTTTCTTATCATTCAGAACAGTCGAACTACAAGCTTCTCTAATGTACTCCCAAAGATCTTTCGAGTCCCCCATCAGTGTCCTTCTAAAATGCATGTTATCTATCCCTTTTTCAAAAACTTCACTCATAGTATTTTTTTATCAAAACAAATGTTGTAGAGCCTAGGGAAATTCTTCCTCAGAGGTGCGGACCCAATCCACCAGTCCTCCCAGAAACGAACACTTTTCCCATTGCCCACTATAAATTTGCACAAAGAAACAAAATGTTATCTATGTTTCAAGAGTTCTTTCCAAAACTGGGAGTCCCCCTATTTGGCAGAAATGTTACTAAGGTTTTTATTCCCCTGATATTTACTAACAATAACCTCCTGCCATAGTCCCTCAGTAGTTTATAACTTCCACCACCATTTACATAACAGGGCTTTATTCATATGATTGAGATTCTGAATCCCAAAGCCTCCCATGTCTTTTGGTCTGCAAACCTTAGACCATTTAACTAAATGATATTTTTACCTTTTGTCATTTTCCTGCCACAATAGCCCGGCTCTAAAGAAGTCCATACGCTTATTAACTCCATTTGGTAAACCATAGAATGACATCATAAAATATGGTATGCTTATTGATGAAGATTGTATCAAAATAATTCTACCAGCACTTGCAAGTAATCTACCTTGCCAACTTTCACATTTTCTCTCCATTTTATCCTCAGGAGGTTTCCAATGTTTATTTCTAATACGTTTCTCATCCACAGGTAGACCTAGATATTTCATAGGTAGGGCACCCACAGAGCATGTAATTTTTTTCCGCATATTATTCTTTTTTATTGATGGCATCGCCAAAAAGGAACAACTCACTTTCATGGAAGTTGATCTTCAGACCAGACATTTGTTCAAAAAGGCACAAAATATATTTAAAATTATTGGCACTTTCCAAATCGTCTTGCACTGAGAGTTAGTATCATCTGCATATTGTAACATATTTACCCCATTTGGAACATTTTCATTAAGCACCCCTTTTACTAAACCATTTCTTCTTGCATTATCTAGCATAATGGCCAATGCATCAGCAACAAGGTCAAAATTAAGGAGGGACAGAGAGTCCCCCTATCTCAAACCCTTATGAGTAGGAAAATATTTGCCCAAAGTATCATTCACTTTGATACACACCATCCCCCCCTAATAGTCCCCATTACCTAGTCTATCCATTTGTCAGGGAACCCCTTCATTTTGAATATCTGGAAAAGAAAGGACCATTTTATTTTGTCATATGCTTTTTCAAAATCTATTTTTAGCAAGAGACCACTATGTTTCTTCTTATGTATATTGTTTAAAGCTTCATGAAGATCAAGACTCCCTCCATAATATATCTGCCCTTAATGAAAGCAGTTTGAACAGGCGATATGACTTCACCAACCACTAGGTTTTGCATGTTCATCAGAATTTTTGTGATAATTTTGAAGCTGACATTCAGTAGACATATAGGTCTAAAATTTTGTATTTTGTTGGCTTCTTTCCCCTTAGGAACCAATGTGAAAATCCCATAGTTCAATCTACTAATATCCACTTTTCTTTCTGCAAAATCATATAAGAGGGCTTTAAAATCATCTTTCACCAACTCCGAGTAATGTTGATAAAATTCAACAGTGAATTCTTCAGGCCCAGATGATTTGTTATGTGCCATCTTAAAAACCACATTTTTAATTTCTTCTAAAGCGAATTTATCAATCTGCATTTCACTATACTTTGTAGGTATCTTTTTTGCATTATCTACATTAAGAGATACAAAAGAATCATCAGGTGGACCAAAGAGATTTTTGTAGAAGAGAGTGATATACTCCATCAAGTTTGTATCTCATTCTATCTCCCCTTCATCTTGTTCCAGCCTATTTATTCTATTTCTTCTATGTCTCCCATTAGGTTTGGCATGGAAGAATTTGGTATTACTGTCTCCCTCTAGAATTTCATCCACTTTAGCTCTCTGTTTCCACTTGGCTTCTTCTAGTTGAAGAAGTCTATCAAGTTGAGCTCTCAATTCCATTTGCTCTTTTATATCAGCAGCTGTATGACCATTTTTTTCACAGTGCTTATCAATTATATCCAGTCTTATCATAATATATTTTTTCAACTCTCTATACCGTGCATTCATATTTCTCTTCCAGTCTTTAAGTTTGGGTCTAAGCAACCTAAATTTACCCAGAAGTCTATCTACATTATCACCACTAATGCTTGGATCATTCCAAACATCATGGACAATTTTGTCAATCCCCTCCCTCAAGAACCAAGCATTTTCAAACCTGAAAATAGGATCACTTTTCTGCATGTCCCTAGAGTCCAAGAATAGAGGGGTATGATCAGATTTCTCTCTAGTCACTGCAGGAATCTGAGTTAAAGGGTATGTCTCTTCCCACTCAGTGCTGCATAAGATTCTATCTAATTTTTCAAATGTGGGAATAGGAAAGTTATTCCCCCATGTGAATTATCTTCCATGCATCTCAAGTTCCCTAACCCAACCTACTCCAGGATGGCATTAAACAAGAAACTCCAATGCCCAGGAGAGCCTGGTTTGTTTTTCTCATTAGCATTTCTAATAATATTAAAGTCACCCCCAATCAGTATGGGTTTGATGCTGTATTGAAAAATTCTAGATAGCTCAGCCAGAAAAGCTGCTTTTTTTCCTGGCTGAGCATCTCCATATATAACTACTAGGTCCGAGATCAGCCTGATTTTTAAATCTTGAGTAGTCATTTTAATATGATAGTCTCCTTCATCTTGAGAGATTACATCTAAAGTGGTGTAATTAATTAACCCCAAGCACGATCCACCAGATTTCCCCCTAGCGGGGGTGAAATGCTAGTGAAAGTCTCTGCCAGCACAAACTTGTTGCAGGTCAGTTCTAGAAAAACTGTTATCTCATGGTCTCTTGCAGACCCAGGAAGTCAACCTTTTTATCCATGATCATTTCTCTAAGAAATACTTTTTTGATGTCCCCCCAAAACCTCTCGTATTCCAGAAAATGCCTCTCATCTTTTTCTTTTTCTTTTTCTTCCTAGCAGAAGATCCCAAAGTTTTTATAACAGAAGCAGTTTTAACCCCAGAACCTCTGGTGTTTCTGCTCCTATCTTTTCCTTTTGTGGAGGAGAAACCCCCCCTCAACATATCCCAATGTTCCTCTTCCTCTCTTTCTTCATCATTATCTCCCTGTTCCAGCAAATCCTCCATACCATGTTCCCCAGTGTCAATGATGTCAGTTTCCTCAGGTAAAGAGGTTTGTTTTTGATTTTTGTTATACTCAGCTAACCACAAAACAACTCTAGCTTGTTCTATAGCTTTTATCATATTTAGATTATGTTTAACCACCTCAAGTTTATTACCCAAACTGACCCCAACCCCTCTAGCAATTTTTGGGAGATAACTATCAGGAATAGACAAAAACCAAGGAGAGAAAAGCTCACCATAATTGTATTTGTTGGCTGCTCTTTCTTTAGCCAACTCTGTAATGTTAGAGTCCTCCTTTCCCTTCAGTCTATCACATCTTCTCAGTCTTTCTTCCTCTTTTAAGTATATTTCTCACTTCTCTGCTTTCTTTATCTTTGTTCCAAAGGAGTCAGTCTCCTGACTGGCAGTATAATGCACTGGTTCCATATATCCCAGGCCAATAGCTTGTTCCATCAGATCTAAGACTGTCATCACTTCTCCTTCCACTTGTTTGTTCCTCTTGTCAACTCTTCATCAATAGCTTCCTCCTCTTCTCCTCCTTCTGATTTTTTCAGAAGACTGGGACCCCCTCACATCATCAGTCACTTTGAAGTTGATCTGTAGTAATTCATGCTGTCTTCTGACCTCTTTTCTAATGTTTTCCTTATAATCTCCATCTCTTTCCTTTTCTTCTCCTCCAGCACCAGTTGTGCAGTTTGTCTAGCAGCAAGCTCTTCTGCCTTTTGTAAGCTCACCATGAAGCTGTATTCATCTCCCTGCACCCCTCCTACTGTCTCTGTCTCCATTCTATCTTTTGTTGTTTCAATCATATGGTTTTTTCCTCCTGCCTTTTGCACCACTTGTTCATACTGTTTCAGCCCCAAGCTTCCCAGGCTAATATTTTTTCCAAGATTCAGATTGTTTGCTTCTCTTCTGCATATCATTCTCTCTGTATTTAGCAATGTTCTCTAAATCCAAATATTCATAAATCTTCCTCTTGTTCCCCTCATCAAACCTGTACCATCCCTATTCTACAACTAAATCAAACTCAAAGCCTATGTCATATAACAACAAATCTTTTGTGGTTATTTCAGTTCCTGCTGGGATCTTATGTAAATCTCTCACTCCCACTTTCACCTTGATTTCCTCTTTAGAGTGAATATGTTCCACATCCACTTCCACTACAGGTCCTAGTGCAGAACTAATTTCACGCACCCCTAAAAAGGGTCTCAAGGTGTCAGGTTAGGAGCCCCCCACATTTTGATCCATATAGAATGTAGTTTTCCTTTGGATTTATCATCTGGACTCCAAAAGTCTACCTTCACCATCGCCCCAGTACCAAGCAGTGTGAATTTTTCAAAGTTTTTTAGCTCCACCAACTTGGCCTTGTTAGGAAATCTCATCAAAAAAGTCTTAGGGCTCTGAAATTTGGGTCTCCAAGTCCAGCCCCACTCAAACATCTTGCTGAAGCCATAAGCAATTGTGGTTTCATTCAGCTGTCTAGGGTGTACTGCGACTAATGCCATAGGATTTGTATGTTCAGCAGCTACAATGCCTATGGTATTTTGTACCAGCAGACACCCCAGCCCTCTAGCTCCATAGCCCACATACTTGGCCACTGGTTTGTCCTGTTTCAACACTATGCATTCCTCAGTATTGTGATGGCCTCTGACAAACCACACAAAACACCTTATTCTTGCATTCACTTTTCAGATGACCTTGCTCTTTACATTTGACACAGGAAAGCTCCTTATTGCTCCCTGATTCTTGTTTCCTGCTTCTTTACCCCCTTCGTCTTTTGTCACACCCTGTGTCTACAAAACCTCTTGCTTTGGCATGTTTGAGAGCAAGTACTGATATTGTTGAGCCATTTGTTCCTCTGGTATAAAACCAAATTGTCTAAGGCCCATCCCTACTGGCACCATCTGAGGGAAATTAGTGTTTCTCATCATTGGAAAGCCTCCCGACATTTGAACATGTCCCCCTGCATCCCCATTTGTTGCAGGCTAGGATTGCCAACAACAAATCCATTTCCAGATCCATTCCCGCCATTCCCGGGCTGAAACCCATCAGTATCCCTACCCTCCCCATAGATGTTCCTTCCCCTCCAGAGCCGCTGCTATTGGTCCCAGATCCTCCTCTGTAGTTTCCATCTCTATCTCTCCTATCATAACTATCTTGATCTCTCACATCCTATCTGCTGAACCCTCTCTCAGAATTGCCAAACCTGCCGTTGAAGTTGTATCTCCCTCCAAAACCAGCTCCTCTCCCTGGTCTTGCTCTCCAATTATCTCGCCTTCCTGCCATCTCCTCCTCCTTTTCCAATATCTTCTTCCTTCCTTAGAACCCCCCCCCCCGCCCAACTCGCCGCCGCCGCACTCCTGTTAGGGTCGGGTAGGTGGAAGAAGTCTGGGTCTGGTATGCAAGGTGGAATCCCCCTTTATATAGGGCCACTCTCACTTTTTCCTCTAGACCACCCTTGCCGTCTTTCCCATTGGGCCTAGAAGCTTTGAGGCCCAAATCCCCCATCTCTCTCTGTGTCCTGGGGTCCATTTTCCTTGTTTTCCCCTATCCTTGTCCCCTTTATGTGTAATTTCTTTCCTTTGAACTTCATCAGCAGCTTCTTCTAGCATTGTATTCTCAGGAATCCCCCCACTTCGCATACTCTTCTGAACTACCCCCATCTCTCTAACTACCCCTCCCTCCTTACTAAAATTATTCTGTATAAGGTTTCCCTCTTCTATATCAATGTCACTTAGATATTCTAGGAATCTAGGAAGATCCCAAGCTTTCGGGGATAGAGGTTTAATTTTTATCAATGCCATCCCAATTTCACTATTATGATATTTCCCCCAATTAGGGGAATCAATAGAAGTACATTTTTCCTGACAATCAATCAGAATTTTCCTATTCTGTCTCTCATCTATCATTTCATCCCTTTTTAAGAACAAGCTCGGAATGTATGGATTTAGTTTTTTCTCCATTCTACAATTCATCCGCCTAATTCGGCATTGCATATCAATTTCATGAGCCCCCCCCCGCCCCAGATTAATATATATGAGGTATGGAAACGGGCACATGATGATTGATAGTACCTGAAACGACGACGTCCCTGTCACAACCGTTGTCTGAATCCTCACTAGCCAGCCCTAGAAGCCGTTGCTAGCAGTGAAGGATTCAAGCATTGATTTCAGCGAGGCGTGCCGATCGGCGTGGCGTAGGAGTTGGTGGAGGCGGTGCGAGTCGAGCGGAGCGGCGTGGCATCTGGGCCACCACCTGCGATGGATGCTCCGCCGCGTCATCGTGCGTCACAATTGGGGCCATGGCAGAGCCTGGAGCAGGAAGCGCCAGGACCCCCTCGCGAGATGTGAGAGTCAATTCTCTCATGGCTGGGGCGAGGCCCGCAGTCTTAAAGGAGGTGAACGCCACCCATGTCCTCGCCACGGCCCTCACCGGCGAGTCCGCCTTGTCCATCTCCCACATCAGGACCTCTAGCGGGTGCTTGCGCCTCCCCCGCCCGAAGAGCGACCTCTCCTTTGCCATTGTCAAACCCCTCATGAAGCGCCTTCGCCTACGTGTACATCACTTTTTTTCTTGTGTATACCATGATCCGATCTCTCGCAGGCGAGCTCTCTAGCGCGCATCCCTGCCTGCAAACCTCAACAACTTCTCCTCGCCGATTTCCACCATCTCACTCGCCGCAGACGCCTGCTGGAGGAGCAGACGCAGTATGAGGAACGAGATGAGGTAGGTAGGAGGAAGCAGGAGTGCGCTCACCAGATTTCCAGCCCTGATTTATTTCTCCACCGGCCGCACTTCCACCCTCGCCGGCTCCCGAGGCGACCCCCCAGTCGCACCGCTCCTCCTCGATGTGCACGACGTGACACGGGAAAACGGCCGTGGCACCAGGGGCTAACACGACCCCCACCAGCACGCGAATCCATCGTGTAGCCACGCACGTCGACAAGGTGCACCGTCGGCGGGTGCGCACACAGCACCACCTCACCTCGGTGGTACCTGAGGACGCTCGCTGCCCGGAGATCCACGACGAACCACGCCGACCATCTCTGCGTATCGATGTCGCCAGAGGCGTCGCCAGTGACGTGTCGGGCCATCATCGCCAGAGGCCCTCGACCTATCTTCTCATAACACACGTAGGGGCAGGAAGGTCCAAAATAAGTCAATTACACCACCGATGCTTGAACTTGGCGTGAAAGAAAAGTCACTTTAGTACTAAAACTTGTGGCATACATTGAACGGGTGCCAAAACATGGCTCAGGCGTGCATATATGGTGCGCTTCATGGTTCGAACGTGCGATCTCAGCGTTAAAACGTGTGTCGATAACCACCCGACAAAATGAATTTTGATGTGCTATTTGCATACACCGACTTTATGGTGTTTAGCCTTAAACAGAACACTGCCATTGCGACCCATTTTGTGGTGTTAGGTTTTTTCTTCAGAAATTGCAAAACACATGTAAATTATAATCATGCGTTTTAAATATCATACATAAAAATTAAATATATTAAATCATGAAAATGTTCACTTATCAATTTAGAAAATATCCATTCACATATGATATATCCATATAATTTAATTATGAATTTCAAACTTTCATATAACAATTTACATATTTAATAAAAATAATAAAGTAATTCCAAAATTTTCATATATTTAAATAAATTCTCATATGAGCCTAAAAATTTTCATGATTTTAATAAAATAATCATGTAGTGTATAAAGTATTCAAACCTTTAAGAAAATTTTATGTTGTTTTAAAAAATGTTCATTTGTTTTAATAAAGTTTATGTGTGTTTCAAAACATATTCTATTTTTAATAAAAAAATGAGCTTAGTGTTCACACAATTTGCAGATCGTCAACTGGACATTATTTAAATTATGCAACCGTTTTTATAATTCATTAATATTTTTTAAGTTCAACCAATATTTTTTCATATAATATGTGTTTTTTTAAGTTATGCTACTTCCTCTCTATTCAGATTAAAATAGAAAGGACATAAACTGTGTGCATGCTCTTAGGACTTTAAAACACGTTAGTTTTGTAGCCTTCCTGCGCGCTCCGGGAAGGTTTTTTAACAAACAGGGAAGTTTTTGGTACGCCTGCTACTTCCTTTCCTTCGGATTAAGAATTTAATTTATATTGGTCGGGTTAAAGAATATTAAGAGTTTGTGTCCATATATGACAATAAAATTTGCCGGGTCGTTTGGCAAGCACCGTCTGCAGGTTTCAACGAGGCTGTCGATTCGAACCCTGAAAAACCAGCGGTTTTTACTTATTATTTCTATGATTTGTTCTCTTTGGCTGACAGGTGGGACCTGGCTTATGAGGAGAAAATACACATGGTCCAATAATCATGAGGACCCCACTTATGCATTATTGGACAGAGTGTTGGTCTCTCCTTCTTGGGAAGGAAATTTTCCTTTAGTGCATACTGAAGATTTATCTAGGCAGCTCTCTAATCAAACTCCTTTGCTTATCAAATCTTGAGAGCCTCATGTGAGACCATACATTTTCAAATTTTAGAATTGTTCGTTCCAAAGGACATACCTGGATGAGATAGTTGAAAAGGTGTGGAAAAGAGATTATCTTGGAAAAACCCTTCTGAACAAAATTCAAATAAGCTGAGAAATCTTAGAAAAGTGTTGAAACGTTGGAATCTGAATGTTGAGGCTGTTAATAGAAGATATAAGAAAATTTTGACGGAGGAAATTGATAGGCTAGACAAGTTGGGGGAAAGTGATATTTCAAATGAGGAAACAAAGGAGATATAAAAAATAATGCCGTGATGATTTGAAATTTATTCTGAAAGATGAGGAAACTAAATGGTTACAAAGATCTCATTATAAAGAATTATTTGAAGGAGACTCAAATACTAAAGACTATCATGTTAAGGCAAATGGGAGATTCAGAAAAAATAGGACTGTGAAGTTGCTACAAGATGAAGCAGTGATTGAGGGGCAGGATAACTTGAAGGATTACATTACCAAATTTTATCAAAACTTATTCAGTGAATCTGAAATTCAATCCTTGGAACCGAACCAAGATGGTGTGGAAACAGTTAGTGAGGAGGAACAAAAATTCCTTACTAAGAAATTCACTATGGAAGAGTTGAAGGAAGCTGTCTTTGGTATGGAAAAAAATAAAGCGTCTGGGCCTGATGGTTTTAATATTGAATTTTATCAGCATTTTTGCAATTTGGTTAAAGTGGACTTGTTTGCATTATTGGAAGAATTTTATGATCATAGATTAGACCTTGGTAGGCTAAACTATGGAGTAATCTCTCTTTTACCCAAAGGGAGTGATGTAGACATGATTCAAAAGTTTAGACCAATTTGTCTTTTAAATGTTATTTTTTAAGATTTTTACCTAGATTCTGGTGAATAGACTAATCCTAATAATTACTGGAGTTATCAAGTCCTCCAAAACCACTTTTATAAAAGGTAAATATATTTTAGAGGGTGTACTGGTTTTGAATGAGACTTTGAATTCTATGCACAAAAAAATATGTCTGGTGTTCTCTTGAAGATTGATTTTGAGAACGCCTTTGACAAGGTTAAATGGCCTTTCCTTTTGCAAACAGATTGATTGGGCAATAGATTGATTGGGCAATGAAGACTGTATCGGGGGGAAAGTGGCAGTCAATGTTAATGGGGGAGATAGGCCTTATTATTGTAGATATTCTATCTCTCCTCTGTGGTAGGGGTCTGCGGCAGGGGGATTCTATGTCTCCTTTGCAATTTGATCTTGCTGTAGATATTCTAGCAATTCTATGTGACAGGGCTGTTGAACATGGATTTATTAGTGGGCTTGCTAGAAATCACAAGGATAACGACGTGTCCATTCTGCAATATGCAGATGACACTATAATTTCATTCCAGGGTGATGCGTGAGCAGAGGCCATGGCGTGGCGCGCATCCGCGACTACCCTGGCTCGATGCTCGTGATGACTATGCTACTCGACCGCCAAGGGGATAAGAATGCTGCCACGTCCACCCAGCCAAACCCTAGCCAATTTGCCCCTCCGCCCGTGTCGCTCCTCTGTTCTCCTCGCTGCACCGAGCTGCCTTCGCCATTGATTCAGCGCCCCCGTAGCTGATGTCTACTATGCAACCTTCTTCTTGTAGACTCGTGTGGGCCTCCAAGCGCAGAGTTTTGTAGGACATTAGCAAATTATCCTCAAGTGGATGACATAAGGTTTATCAATCCGTGGGAGGCGTAGGATGAAGATGGTCTCTCCCAAACAATCCTGCAAACAAATAACAAAGAGTCTCTTGTGTCCCCAACACACCCAATACAATGGTAACTTGTATAGGTGCACTAGTTCGGCGAAGAGATGGTGATACAAGTGCAATATGGATGGTAGATATAGGTCTTTGTAATCTGAAAATATAAAAACAGCAAGCTAACTAGTAGTTAAGGTGAGCGAAAATGGTATTGCAATGCTTGAAAGCAAGGCCTAGGGTTCATACTTTCACTAGCACAAGTTCTCTCAACAATGATAACATAATTGGATCATATAACAATCCCTCAACATGCAACAAAAGTCACTCCAAAGTTCCTATCGCGAGAACATAAGATGAAATTTCTTGTAGGGTACGAAACCACCTCAAAGTTATTCTTTCCAATCAATCCATTGGGCTATTCCTATAAGTATCACAAACAGCCCTAGAGTTCGTAGTAAAATAACACCATATGACACACATCAATCAACCCTAATGTCACCTAGATACTCCAATGTCACCACAAGTATCCATGGGTCAATTATACGATATGCATCAAACAACTTCAGATTCATAATATTCAATCCAACACAAAGAACCTCAAAGAGTGCCCCATGATTTCTACCCGAGAAACAAGGACAAAAATGTGAATCAACCCCCATGCATAGATTACGCCAATGTCACCTCGGGAATCCATGAGTTGAGTGCCAAAACATACATCAAGTGAATAAATAGAAGACCCCATTGTCACCACGGGTATCTCACGAAAGACATACATCAAGTGTTCTCAAATCCAATAGTATTCACTCTGATAATAGTCAAACCTCAAAGGTAAAACTCAATTCATCACAAGAAGGTAGAGGGGAAAACACCATAAGATCCAACTATAGTAACAAAGCTCACGGCACATCAAGATCGTGCCAAATCAAGAACACGAGAGAGAGAGAGAGGGAGACAGAGAGAGAGAGAGAGAGAGATCAAACACATAGCTACTAGTACATACCCTCAGCCCTGAGGGTGAACTACTCCTTCCTCGTCATGGAGAGCGCCAGGATGATGAAGATGTCCACCGGTGATGATTCCCCCCTCCAGCAGGGTGTCAGAACAGGGTCTTGAGAGGTTTTTCATGGCTACAGAGGCTTGCGGCGGCAAAACTCCTAATCTAGGTTTATTTCTGGAGGTTTCTATATCGTCTTGCAACGAGAAGATGGTATCATCTACATATTGTAACATATTTACCCCATTTGGAACATTTTCATTAAGCAACCCTTTCACTAAACCATTTCTTCTTGCATTATCCAGCATAATGGCCAATGCATCAACAGCTAGGTCAAAATTAAGGGGGGACAGAGAGTCCCCCTATCTCAAACCCTTATGAGTAGGAAAATATTTGCCCAAAGTATCATTCACTTTGACACACACCTTCCCCCCTAATAGTCCCCATTACCCAGTCTATCCATTTGTCCAGGAACCCCCTTTATTTTGAATATCTGGAAAAGAAAGGACCATTTTATTTTGTCATATGCTTTTTCAAAATCTATTTTCAACAAGAAAGCACTATGTTTCTTCTTATGTATACTGTTTAAAGCTTCATGATGTACCAAGACTCCCTCCATAATATAACTGCCCTTAATGAAAGCGTTTGAACAGGCGATATGACTTCAACAACCACTAGGTTTTGTCTCTTCATTAGAATTTTTGTGATAATTTTGAAGCTCACATTCAGTAGACATATAGGTCTAAACTTTAGTTTTTTGTTGGCTTCTTTCCCCTTAGGAACCAATGTGAAAATCCCATAGTTCAATCTATTAATATACACTTTTCTTTCTACAAAATCATCTAAGAGGGCTTTAAGATCATCTTTCACCAACTCCCAGTAATGTTGATAAAATTCAAAAGTGAATTCATCATGCCCAGGTGAGTTGTTATATGCCATCTTAAAAACCACATCTTTAATTTCTTCTAAAGCGAATTTATCAATCTGTGTTTCACTATACTTTGTAGGTATCTTTTTTGCATTATCTACATTAAGAGATACAAAAGAATCATCAGGTGGACCAAAGAGATTTTTGTAGAAGAGAGTGATATACTCCATCAAGTTTGTATCTCCTTCTATCTCGCATTCATCTTGTTCCAGCCTGTTCATTCTATTTCTTCTATGTCTCCCATTAGGTTTGGCATGGAAGAATTTGGTATTACTATATCCCTCTAGAATTTCATCCACTTTAGCTCTCTGTTTGCACTTGGCTTGTTCTTGTTGAAGAAGTCTATCAAGTTGAGCTCTCAATTCCATTTGCTCTTCTCTATCAGCAGCTGTATGACCATTTTTTCACAGTGCTTATCAATTATATCCAGTCTTATCATAATATATTTTTTCAACTCTGTATAACGTGCACTCATATTTCTCTTCCAGTCTTTAAGTTTGGGTCTAAGCAACCTAAATTTACCCAGAAGTCTATCTACACTATCACCACTAATGCTTGGATCATTCCAAACATCATGGATAATTTTGTCAATCCCCTCCCTCAGGAACCAAGCATTTTCAAACCTGAAAATAGGATCAGTTTTCTGCATGTCCCCAGAGTCCAAGAATAGAGGGGTATGATCAGATTTCTCTCTAGTCAATGCAGCAATCTGAGTTAAAGGGTATGTCTCTTCCCACTCTGTGCTGCATAAGATTCTATCTAATTTTTCAAATGTGGGAATAGGCAAGTTATTCCCCCATGTGAATTATCTTCCATGCATCTCAAGTTCCCTAACCCAACCTACTCCAGGATGGCATTAAACAAGAAACTCCAATGCCCAGGAGAGCCTGGTTTGTTTTTCTCATTAGCATTTCTAATAATATTAAAGTCACCCCAATCAGTATGGGATTGATGTTGTGTTGAAAAATTCTAGATAGCTCAGCCAGAAAAGCTGCTTTTCCTTCTGGCTGAGCATCTCCATATATAACTACTAGGCCCCAAATCAGCCTGATTTTTAAATCTTGAGTAGTCATTTTAATATGATAGTCTCCTTCATCTTGAGAGATTACATCTAAAGTGGTGTAATTAATTAACCCCGAGCAAGATCCACTAGATTTCCCCCTAGCAGGGGTGAAATGCTAGTGAAAGTCTCTGCCAGCACAAACTTGTTGCAGGCCAGTTCTAGAAAAACTGTTGTCTCATGGTCTCTTGCAGACCCCGGAAGTCAACCTTTTTATCCATTATCATTTCCCTAAGAAATCGTTTTTTGATGCCCCCCAAAACCTCTCGTATTCCAGAAAATGCCTCTCATATTTTCTTTTTCTTCCAAGCAGAAGATTCCAAAGTTTTTATAACAGAAGCAATTTTAACCCCAGAACCTCTGGTGTTTCTGCTCATATTTCACTATTATGATGTTTCCCCCAATTAGTGGAATCAATAGAAGTACATTTTTCCTAACAATCAATCAGAATTTTCCTATTCTGTCTCTCATCTATTATTTCATCCCTTTTTAAGAACAAGCTCTAAATGTATGGATTTAGTTTTTCCTCCATTCTACAATTCATCCACCTAATTCAGCATTGCATATCAATTTCATGAGTCCCCCCAGATTAATGTACATGAGGTATGGAAACAGGCACATGATGATTGATAGTACCTGAAATGACGACATCCCTGTCACAATCGTCGTCTGAATCCTCACTAGCCAGCCCCAGAAGCGGTTGCTGGCTAGTCAAGGATTCAGGCATCAATTCCGGCGATGCGTGCCGATCGGCATGGCCTCGGAGTTGGTGGAGGCGGTGCGAGTCGAGCGGAGCAGCGTGGCATCTGGGCCACCACCTGCGGCGGATGCTCTGCCGCGTCATCGTGTGTCACAATTGGGGCCATGGCGAAGCCTGGAGCAGGAAGCGCCAGGACCCCCTCGCGAGATCTGAGAGTCGATTCTCTCATGGCTGAGGCGAGGCCCGCAGTCTTAAATGAGGTGAACGCCACCCACGTCCTCGCCACGACCCTCACCGGAGAGTCCGCCTGGTCCATCTCCCACATCAGGACCTCCAGCGGGTGCTTGCGCCTCCCCCGCCTGAAGAGCGACCGCTCCTCTGCCATTGTCAAACCCTCGTAAGTCACCTTCGCCTCCACGTACATCACTTTATTGCTTGTGTATACCACGATCCGATCTCTCGCAGGCGAGCTCTCTAGCGTGCATCCCTGCCTACAAACCTCAGCAACTTCTCCTCGTCGATCTCCATCACCTCCCTCGCCGCAGACGCCTGTTGGGAGAGGAGCAGACGCAGTATGCGGAACAAGATGAGGTAGGTAGGAGGAAGCAGGAGTGCGCTCACAGATTTCCAGCCCGGATTTATTTCTCCATCGGCCGCACTTCCTCCCTTGCCGGCTCCCGAGGCGTCCCCCCAGTCGCACCGCTCCTCCTTGATGTGCGCGACATGACACGGGAAAACGGCCGTGGCACCAGGGGCCAACACGACCCCCACCAGCACGCGAATCCATCATGCAGCCACGCACATCAATGAGGCGCACCATCGGCGGGTGCGCACACAGCACCACCTCACCTCGGTGGTACCTGAGCACGCTCGCTTCTCGGAGATCCACGACGAACCACGCCGGCCATCTCTACGTATCGATGTCGCCAAAGGCGTTTCCAGAGACGTGTCGGGCCATCATCGCCAGAGGCCGTCGACCTATCTTCTCATAACACACGTAGGGGCAGGAAGGTCCGGAATGAGTCAATTACACCACTGATGCTTGAACTTGGCGTGAAAGAAAAGTCACTTTAGTACTAAAACTTGTGGCATACATTGAATGGGTGCCAAAACATGGCTCAGGCGTGCATATACGGTGCACTTCATGGTTCGAACGCGCGACCTCAGCGTTAAAACATGTGTCGATAAACACCCGACCAAATGAATTTTGATGTGCTATTTGGATACACTGACTTTATGGTGTTTAGCCTTAAACAGAACACTGCCATTGCGACCCATTTTGAGGTGTTAGTTTTTTCTTCAGAAATTGCAAAACACATGTAAATTATAATCATGCGTTTTAAATGTCATACATAAAAATTAAATATATTAAATTATGAAAATGTTCACTTATTAATTTAGAAAATATCCATTCACATATATCCACATAATTTAATTATGAATTTAAAACTTTCATACAACAATTTACATATTTAATAAAAATAATAAAGTAATTCTAATTTTTTCATATAATTAAATAAATTCTCATATGAGCTTAAAAAAATTCATGATTTTAATAAAATAATCATGTAGTGTATAAAGAACCTTTAATTTTTTTTATGTTGTCTTAAAAAATGTTCATTTGTTTTAATAAAGTTTATGTGTGTTTCAAAACATATTCTATTTTTAATAAAATAATGAGCCTAGTGTTCACACAATTTGCAGATCGTCAACTGGACATTATTTAAATTATGCTACCGTTTTTATAATTCATTAATATTTTTTAAGTTCAACCAATATTTTTTCATATAATATGCGTTTTTAAGTTATGCTACTTCCTCTCAATTCGGATTAAAATAGAAAGGATATAAACTGTGTGTATGCTCTTAGGACTTTAAAACACATTGGTCTTGTAGCCTTCCCGCACGCTCCGGGAAGGTTTTTTTAACACACAGGGAAGTTTTTGGTACGCCCGCTACTTCCTTTCCTTCGGATTAAGAATTTAATTTATATTGGTCGGGTTAAAGAATATTAAGAGTTTGTGTCCATATATGACAATAAAATTTGCCAGGTCGTTTGGTGAGCACCATCTGCAGGTTTCAACGAGGCTGTCGGTTTGAACCCTAAAAAAGCAGCGGTTTTCATTTATTATTTCTATGATTTGTTCTCTTTGGCTGACAGGTGGGACCTAGCTTATGAGGACAAAATACACATGGTCCAATAATCATCAGGACCCGACTTAATCATTATTGGATAGAGTGTTGGTCTCTCCTTCTTGGGAAGGAAATTTTCCTTTAGTGCATACTGAAGATTTATCTAGGCAGCTCTCTAATCAAACTCCTTTGCTTATCAAATCTCGAGAGCCTCCTGTGAGACCATACATTTTCAAATTTGAGAATTGTTGGTTCCGACATACTTGGATGAGATAGTTGAAAAGGTGTGGAAAAAAGATTATCTTGGAAAAACCCTTCTGGACAAAATTTGAATAAGCTGAGAAATCTTAGAAAAGTGTTGAAACGTTGGAATCTGAATGTTGAGGCTTTTAATAGAAGATAGAAGAAAATTTGATGGAGGAAATTGATAGGCTAGACAAGTTAGGGGAAAGTGATATTTTAAATGAGGAGAAAAAGGAGCTATAAAAAAGAATGCCGAGATAATTTGATATTTATTCTGAAAGATGAGGAAACTAAATGGTTACAAAGATCTCATTATAAAGAATTATTTGAAGGAGACTCAAATACTAAAGACTATCATGTTAAGGCGAATGGGAGATTCAGAAAAAGTAGGATTGTGAAGTTGCTACAAGATGAAGGAGTGATTGAGGGGCAGGATAACTTGAAGGATTACATTACCAAATTATATCAAAACTTATTTAGTGAATCTGAAATTCAATCCTTGGAACTAAACCACGATGGTGTGGAAACACTTAGTGAGGAGGAAAAAAAAATCCTTACTAAGAAATTCACTATGGAAGAGTTGAAGGAAGCTGTCTTTGGTATGGAGAAAAATAAAGCGTGTGGGCCTGATGGTTTTAATATTGAATTTTATCAGCATTTTTGCAATTTGGTTAAACTGGACTTATTTGCATTATTGGAAGAATTTTATGATCATAGATTAGACCTTGGTAGGCTAAACTATGGAGTAATCTCTCTTTTACCCAAAGGGAGTGATGTAGACATGATTCAAAAGTTTAGACCAATTTGTCTTTTAAAGTTTTTTTTAAAGATTTTTACCTAGATTCTGGTGAATAGACAAATCCTTATAATTACTGGAGTTATCAAGTCCTCCAAAACCACTTTTATAAAAGGTAAATATATTTTAGAGGGTGTACTTGTTTTGAATGAGACTTTGAATTCTACGCACAAAAAAATGTCTGGTGTTCTCTTGAAGATTGATTTTGAGAATGCCTTTGACAAGGTTAAATGGCCTTTCCTTTTGCAAACCCTTAAGATGAAAAAATTCCCAGACAAATAGATTGATTTGGCAATGAAGACTGTATCGGGGGGAAAAGTGGCAGTCAACGTTAATGGGGAGATAGGTCCTATTGTTGTAGATATTCTATGTCTCCTCTGTGGTAGGGGTCTGCGGCAGGCGGATTCTATGTCTCTTTTGCAATTTGATCTTGCTGTAGATATCCCAGAGATTCTATGTGACAGGGCTGTTGAACAGGGATTGATTAGTGGGCTTGATAGAAATTACAAGGATAATGATGTGTCCATTCTGACACTATAATTTTATTCGAGGGTGATGTGTGATCAGAGGCCATGGCATGGCGCGCTTCCGCGGCTACCCTGGCTCGATGCTCACGACGATTATGCTACTGGACCGTCGAGGGGATAAGAATGCTGCCGCATCCACCCAGCCAAACCCTAGCCCATTTGCCCCTCCGCCCGTGCCGCTCCTCTGTTCTCCTAGCTGCACCGAACTGCCTTCGCCATGGATTCAGCACCCCCGTAGCTGATGTCTACTACGCAACCTTCCTCTTGTAGACTCGTGTTGGGCCTCCAAGCGCAGAGTTTTGTAGGACAGTAGCAAATTTCCCTCAAGTGGATGACCTAAGGTTTAGCAATCCGTGGGAGGCATAGGATGAAGATGGTCTCCCCCAAAAAACCCTGCAACCAAATAACAAAGATTCTCTTGTGTCCCCAACACACCCAATACAATGGTAAATTGTATAGGTGCACTAGTTCGGCGAAGAGATGGTGATACAAGTGCAATATGGATGGTAGATATAGGTTTTTGTAATATGAAAATATAAAAACAGCAAGCTAACTAGTAGTTAAAGTGAGCGAAAATGGTATTGCAATGCTTGAAAACAAGGCCTAGGGTTCATACTTTCACTAGCGCAAGTTCTCTCAACAATGATAACATAATTGGATCATATAACAATCCCTCAACATGCAACAAAAGTCACTCCAAAGTTCCTATCACGGAGAACATAAGATGAAATTGCTTGTAGGGTATGAAACCACCTCAAAGTTATTCTTTCCGATCAATCCATTGGGCTATTCCTATAAGTATCACAAATAGCCCAAGAGTTTGTAGTAAAATAACACCATATGACACACATCAATGAACCCTAATGTCACCTAAATACTCCAATGTCACCAAAAGTATCCATGGGTCAACTATACGATATGCTTCAAACAACTTCAGATTCATAATATTCAATCCAACATAAAGAACCTCAAAGAGCGCCCCAAGATTTCTACCCGAGAAACAAGGACGAAAACGTGCATCAACCCCTATGCATATATTATGCCAATGTCACCTCGAGAATCCACAAGTTGAGTGCCAAAACATACAACAAGTGAATCAATAGAATACCCCATTGTCACCACGGGCATCTCACAAAAGACATACATCAAGTGTTCTCAAATCCAATAGTATTCAATCTGATAATAGTCAAAACTCAAAGGTAATACTCAATTCATCACAAGAAGGTAGAGGGGAAAACACCATAAGATCCAACTATAGTAACAAAGCTCGCAGCACATCAAGATCGTGCCAAATCAAGAACACAAGAGAGAGAGATCAAACACATAGCTACTAGTACATACCCTCAGCCCTGAGGGTGAACTACTCCTTCCTCGTCATGGAGAGCGCCATGATGATGAAGGTGGCCACCGATGATGATTCCCCCGTCCGACAGGGTGTCGGAACAGGGTCTCGAGAGGTTTTTCGTGGCTACAGAGGCTTGCGGTGGTGAAACTCCCGATCTAGGTTTATTTCTTGAGGTTTCTATATCGTCTTGCAACGAGAAGATGGTATCATCTGCATATTATAACATATTTACCCCATCTGGAACATTTTCATTAAGCACCCCTTTCACTAAACCATTTCTTCTTGCATTATCCAGCATAATGGCCAAAGCATCAGCAGCTAGGTCAAAATTAAGGGGGGACAGAGAGTCCCCCTATCTCAAACCCTTATGAGTAGGAAAATATTTTCCCAAAGTATCATTCACTTTGATACACACCTTCCCGCCCTAATAGTCCCCATTACCCAGTCTATCCATTTGTCAGGGAACCCCTTCATTTTGAATATTTGGAAAAGAAAGGACCATTTTATTTTGTCATATGCTTTTTCAAAATCTATTTTCAACAAGAGAGCACTATGTTTCTTCTTAGGTATACTGTTTAAAGCAGTTTGAACAGGCGATATGACTTCAGCAACCACTATGTTTTGTCTGTTCATTAGAATTTTTGTGATAATTTTGAAGCTGACATTCAGTAGACATATAGGTCTAAACTTTTGTATTTTGTTGGCTTCTTTCCCCTTAGGAACCAATGTGCAAATCCCATAGTTCAATCTACTAATATCCACTTTTCTTTCTGCGAAATCATCTAAGAGGGCTTTAAGATCATCTTTCACCAACTCCGAGTAATGTTGATAACAGTGAATTCATCAGGCCCAGGTGATTTGTTATGTGCCATCTTAAAAACCACATTTTTAATTTCTTCTAAAGCGAATTTATCAATCTGTATAACACTATACTTTGTAGGTATCTTTTTTGCATTATCTACATTAAGAGATACAAAAGAATCATCAGGTGGACCAAAGAGATGTTTGTAGTAGAGAGTGATATACTCCATCAAGTTTGTATCTCCTTCTATCTCCCCTACATCTTGTTCTAGCCTGTTTATTCTATTTCTTCTATGTCTCCCATTAGGTTTGGCGTGGAAGAATTTGGTATTATTGTCTCCCTCCAGAATTTCATCCACTTTAGCTCTCTGTTTCCACTTGGCTTCTTTTTTTGATGAAGTCTATCAAGTTGAGCTCTCAATTCCATTTGCTCTTTTCTATCAGCAGCTGTATGACCATTTTTTTCATAGTGCTTATCAATTATATCCAGTCTTATCATAATATATTTTTCCAACTCTCTATACTGTGCATTCATATTTCTCTTCCAGTCTTTAAGTTTGGGTCTAAGCAACCTAAATTTACGTAGAAGTCTATCTACACTATCACCACTAATGCTTTGATCATTCCAAACATCATGGACAATTTTTTCAATCCCCTCCCTCAGGAACCAAGCATTTTCAAACCTGAAAATAGGATCAGTTTTCAGCATGTCCCCAAAGTCTAAGAATAGAGGGGTATGATCAGATTTCTCTCTAGTCAATGCAGCAATCTGAGTTAAAAGGTATGTCTCTTCCCACTCTATGCTGCATAAGATTCTATCTAATTTTTCAAATGTGGGAATAGGCAAGTTATTCCCCCATGTAAATTGTCTTCCATGCATCTCAAGTTCCCTAACCCAACCTACTCCAGGATGGCATTAAACAAGAAACTTCAATGCCAGAAGAGCCTGGTTTGTTTTTCTCATTAACATGTCTAATAATATTAAAGTCACCCCCAATCAATATGGGATTGATGCTGTGTTGAAAAATTCTGGATAGCTCAGCCAGAAAAGCTGCTTTTCCTTCTGGCTGAGCATCTCCATATATAACTACTAGGTCCCAGAGCAGCCTGATTTTTAAATCTTGAGTAGTCATTTTAATATGATAGTCTCCTTCATCTTCAGAGATTACATCTAAAGTGGTGTGATTAATTAACACCTAGCAGGATCCACCAGATTTCCCCCTAGCAGGGGTGAAATGCTTGTGAAAGTCTTTGCCAGCACAAACTTGTTGCAGGTTAGTTCTAGAAAAACTGTTGTCTCATGATCTTTTGCAGACCCAGGAAGTCAAACTTTTTATCCATGATCATTTCCCTAAGAAATCTTTTTTTGATGCCCCCCCAAAACCTCTCGTATTCCAGAAAATGCCTCTCATCTTTTTTACTTTTTCTTCCTAGCAGAAGATTCCAAAAGTTTTTATAACATAAGTAGTTTTAACCCCAGAACCTCTGGTGTTTCTGCTCCTATTTTTTTTCCTTTTTTGGAGGAGAAAACCCCCCTCAACATATTCTAATCTTCCTCTTCCTCTCTTTCTTCATCATTATCTCCCTATTCCAGCAAATCCTCCAAACTATGTTCCCCAGTGTCAATGATGTTAGTTTCCTCAGGTAAAGAGGTTTGTTTTTGATTTTTGTTATACTCAGCTAACCATAGATCAACTCTAGCTTGTTCTACAACTTTTATCAGATTTAGATTATGTTTAACCACCTCAAGTTTATTACCCAAACTGACCCTAACCCCTCCAGCAACTTTTTGAAGATAACTATCAGGAATAGACAAAAACCCAGGAGAGAAAAACTCACCATAATTGTCTTTCTTGGCTGCTCTTTCTTTAGCCAACTCTGTAATGTTAGAGTCCTCCTTTCCCTTATGTCCATCACATCTTCTCAGTCTTTCTTCCTCTTTTAAGTATATTTATCACTTCTCTGCTTTCTTTATCTTTGTTCCAAAGGAGTCACTCTCCTGACTGGCAGTATAATGCACTGGTTCCATATATCCCAGGCCAATAGCTTGTTCCATCAGATCTAAGTCTGTCAACACTTCTCCTTCCACTTGTTTGTTCCTCTTGTCAACTTGTCATCAATAGCTTCCTCCTCTTCTCCTCCTTTTGAAATTTTTCACCAGACTGGGACCCCCTCACCTCATCAGTCACTATGAAGTTGATTTGTAGTAATTCATGTTGTCTTCTGACCTCTTTTCTAATGTTTTCCTTATAATCTCCATCTCTTTCCTTTTCTTCTCCTCCAGCACAAGTTGTGTAGTCTGTCTAGCAGCAAGCTTTTCTGCTTTTTGTAAGCTCACCATGAAGCTCTATTCATCTCCCTGCACCCCTCCTACTGCCTCTGTCTTCATTCTGTCTTTTGTTGTTTCAATCATATGGTTTTTTTCTCCTGCCTTTTACACCACTTGTTCATACTGTTTCAGCCCCAAGCTTCACAGGCTAACATTTTGTTTCCAAGATTCAGATTGTTTGCTTCTCTTCTTGTCAGGACCATGATCCTATGCCACACCGATCTAGCATGTAACACCACTTTGCGGCCTCACGCACGGTATTCCCACGGGTGTCGCCTTACCAGGCCCGGGACCGTTTGTGCCTTTTGGCTCACGTATATGATAGTGTCGCTAGCATCCATATGACAAAGAACCCGGGCTGACATGGCTAGTCGTGAACCCAAAGTGGCACTAACTTACAGGGACAGGCATACATGACCCAGCAACGAATGTGTCGGTCATCAATGAGTGAATCCGGGTAGTAGCTACTGGGCTAACAGGACTCCGGTAAACTGGGTTGTAGCAGGCTAATAGGACTCTGGTAGACACCGCGTGACATTTCCCCGAAGAGACAGACACAAGAACGAAGAAGGACACATGCCGGCCAGCCTAAGTGTTCCGGAGCAGTAACAAGCTACCAGGGCTTAGTGGAAGCACTAGGAGACATTTCCCAGTAAGAGAGGCTACCAAGGATAAACAACTAGATAGTCAGATCCCACACATACAAAGCATTTGAATAACATACACATAGTATGCTCGATATGTGCAAATACAACATGGCATCACAACATGACTCTACAACTCAAGTATTTTATTCAATAGGCTACGAGGAGCGAGACATTACAAACATGGGTCTCACGACCCAACATTCAGAGCATACAAGTCAAAGCACATGCAGAAGCTTAACATGTATGAGTACAAACATCTACAAATGAAAAAGGCTGAGAAGCCTGACTATCTACCAGATCCTGCCGAGGGCACAAGATCGTAGCTAAGGTAACATGCTAAACGTCGAAGTCCACGCGAAACTACTAGTGAGAGGGAAGTCTCTGCAAAAACATAAAATAGGCAAACATGAGTACAAATGTACCCAGCAAGACTTACATCAGAACTTAACTACATATGCATCATTATCAACAAAGGGGTGGTGGATTTTGACTGCAGCAAGCCAGCTTTGACTCGGTGGCTATCCTGAACTACGACTGCAAGTAACTCTTTTGTGAGGTGGCACACATGAGTCCACATATTCACCATATCAATACACCACTATGGATCCGTTCAGTCTCCCTACGAGAATGCCATCCATAGCACTCACGCTTATCTTGCACATTTTAAAGTATCCACTTTCACTTGTCTATGAACTGTACAGGCAACCCAGAAGTCCTTTACCGCGGACACGGCTATTCGAATAGATAATGTTAACCCTGCAGGGGTGTACTTCTTCACACACGCTCTCACCACTCATCGCCGTTTACACGGCATGTACTCGGCAACCTTCAAGCGGAAGCTCAGCAAGGGTGTCGGCCACGACGTGACTAACCACACAAGTCTCTTGTCCAGGTTTATCGCCTATTCGGTTTCGATCCGCAAGGAGATCCGGCCGGGGTGTCGCTCACAGCCCCAAACAATGTGTACAGGGTTCCAAGCCCGCCAAATTGGTGGCGCTTGGCATACCCGGCCACGGTGCCTAGTCTGACCCAAGCCCACCTATACCAGGTGCCACTTGGTAGACTACTAACACAACCTACAAACACCAGAAACTAGTTGCAATTCCTGGACAGAAATCGAGTTGATCAATAAGTCGAGAGAGCTTGGAGTGCTCGGAGCCCAATGTGTGGTAGTAACTATTCATGGATCACAAACACAGAACTCAGTTCCTGAGGACGGCTTCAATGAGAACCCACCATGTACTCCTACATGGCCTCTCACCGCTACCTTTACCAAATCGTGTTCACACACTTAGCTCTCAACAGTAGGACATGTTCACAACTTCCTAATTCATCCCCGATGAATCAGACCTGAGACAACTCTAAGAAATAGCAGGGATGACAAACAAGCATGAATGAGTAGGCACATCAGGGCTCAAACAAATCCTACTCATGCTAGTGGGTTTCATCTATTTATTGTGGCAATAACAGGTCATGCAGAGGAAAGGGGTTCAGCTACCGCAACATGTAACAGTTGAAACGTTATTGTCCTAATGCAGTAAAAGAGAGCAAGAGAGAGAGAGAGAGAGAGAGAGAGAGAGAGAGATAGAGAGAGAGTGGGATTGTATCAGAATGAACAAGGGGGTTTTGCTTGCATGGCACTTCTGAAGATAATATAGTTCTTCACCGGTGTCATCGAACTCATCGTCGGTACGTCGTCTACTGAGAGGGGACAAACACCGGCAACAAGGAAGAACACAATCAATGCAATGCACAATATGATGCATGATCATGACATGTCGATATAGTGTGATTTGAGCTAATGCAACTAGCAACAGGTTAAATGAAGTTGGTTTGAATCAAAGATTCAAATTCAAACTCCATATGTGATGTTTTAAATGCCCTTCATATGATTCGTACTAAACAACATCTATAGGTTGTTCTAACATGCATGAAAATGGTACAAATGGTTAGATTGGATTTTTCTGATCATTTTTCATATATAAATTATTTCATTCTGAGTTACGGTTGAATTTATATGAATTTTTGAAGTTTTTTATATTTTCTGGAATTTCCTAAATTAAAATTAATCAAGAAAGTGAGTTATTGCGTCAGCACTACGTCACTGTGACGTCAGCAGTCAACTGACCCGGTCCAGGTCAAACCTGACTGGTGGGGTCGACACATCAGTGACACAATTAACTAACAGGGTTAATTAAATCTAACTAATCAAATTAACAGCCAATGGGCCCACTGTCAGTGTCAGCAGGGGTAATTAGTCCTAAACTAATCTAGTCAGGGGTGGGCCCACGTGTGTTGACCCCAGGGAGGTCAAACCCCGGGTTGAACAGGTCAAACTCGCCGGCGACTCGACGCCGGCGAGGCCAGACACGGCGGCGAGGCTCGGAAATCTTCCTTCGGCGACCAAATCACGGCGCACGTCGAGTGGTGCTCTCAGCTTCGCCGGAGATGGCCCAGAACGACGGCGGCGATGGCAAGCGTGGCGGCTGGCGTTCATGCGTCGAACGAATCGATGGTGCAGGGCATGGCAGGAGCCGCGGGTGGGCGCGTTAGACCCATGGGGGTGCAGTGAGTTCAGTGGTGAGCTTGAATGCGTGCTTGCAGGGCCGTAGCCGCGGTGGCGACATGGCCGACGGCGAGGAGCTATCGGCTCTGATGGTTAGCGGGGCTAGAGCAGGAAATCGACGACGGGGAGAGAGGGGTTCGGTAGAGGAGCTCACAGCGGGGTCGACGGTGATCTCAGCGTGCTCGGGGAAGGCTTGATGGCGTCGGAATCCCGGCGGCGATCTCCTGTGGCCCAGGAAGAAGATGAGGTCGAGGACAAGGTTGCAGAGCTCCCGCGGTCGAACGGGTTGGCGTAGACGATGCAGGAGTCGACGACGGTTCTTCTGGGCGCATCGACAAGGCGAGGGTGGACGGTGGCCATGGCTATGGCGAGCGGCGGCGACGGCTGCGCTCGGGCATGAGTGGGTGAGAGAGCAGAGGAGGGGAGAAGCACGGGAGAGAGTGAGAGCGGCCCAGGGGGGTACGTGGCGACGCGGGAGAGATCCAGGGCGAGCAGGCAAGCAGGAGGTGGCTGGCGCGTGCGCGCGCGTTGGGCACAGGCCCTCCTGCCTACTGGCAGGAGGTTGAAGACGGTGGCAGCTACGGAGGGCTGGCCGCACAGTGCTGGGCCAGGACAGAAGCTGGGCCAGTTGGTGGCACCCGGTAAGTCCTTCTCTGTCTCTCTCTTCTAATTGTTTTTGTTTTTCTATTCTTTTGCTCTGTTTTGATTTAGTTTATAAACCAAATCATTTTTATAAATCCTGAAAATATTTATGGGCAATAACTGAATTGTTTCAGAGGCCCTCAGTAAGTTTCAAAATATTTGGAGCTACCAAATATTTTATAGGAATTAATAGCTCCAATTCAAATACAATATGAGTTAATTCAAAAATACATTAATGACCTAGAAAAGTGTGCACCATTTTTGGCAGAGGTTCTAACCCAAGGGAAAAATGATGGACATTTTAGAAGGGCATTTCAGGTTCATTGAAAATGATTTTATGTTGAACCTATTTGATTTGATCTGGTGCTAGGGTTTGACCAGTCCCCATTTCAATTTCAAAAGAATTTAAACTTGATGCAACACATGACTAGCTAGCTCAGAGCATACCAGAACTAGGGACGTGACAACTCACCCCCACTAAACAAGAATCTCGTCCCGAGATTCAAGCGTAGGGTAAGATGAAGGGGGAACACAACTAACGCAATCTTCATGATCCAGGTTGCACTTCAAATGAAAGTTGATTCAATCACCATCTTTGTCTCGTCCTCTTGCTCTGAGAACTCCAGCCAACATGACAATGAGAGGAGAAGGAGACTCTAGAAGGATCGATCTTCTCGAAGATCGAACAACTCAGGATTAACTCATGGAATGAGACATAGCAACATCTCTCGAGCTGAGACAGGAAGTACACATCTAGAGGGATGGAGTGGAATAGATGACGAGGGTTCACTAGGTAGATAAAAATTCCACACTTAAGAAGGTGGTGAACGGTTGTCAACGTAGCGAGGAGTTGAGTTGTCATGATACCATAACGGGGCACCTTAGGGAAGGTGACTCATAGAAATATCCCCTTAAGTGGCAAAAATAATTACCTTTGATTCAGAGATCATTGAAACTCTTTATACCAGCCTAAGGCAATTCTCGAGCAACCATTTGGAGGGGTTCGGTAGAAAGGCATACCCAGATTAGAATGGATGATGTGGATTACCTTGTTGAAAACAACACAAGGGATGGTTTTAGTAACTGGGGAGAAGCTCAACAGTAGAGAGTGAGTCCACTGTTTGAAAAGTTATAGCATAACCGAGGAAACTGAGAGCAATTCCAGTTAGTGCCGATGATAACACCTAGCGCTTGTGCGTGCTCTCAAGAACTTGAACATTTCCATATTCATCAAAGTTTTACCAATATCCGTGTCAAGGATCCTGGCAACACAACGTACTATCATGATGAATAACGATGGACGATGCAGATGCAAAGGAAGATAACCTTCTCAGATTTCACCTTAGCGGGGCCAAGGGAACAAAATCTGGATGATCGACCAAGAGACATTTAGCACTCCGCTTCTAATGTTCTCCTTGATGTTCTAGTGTATACCATTCATATGGTTTGATATCTAGAACATCAAGTAAACGGTCGGACTTCGGGAACACAAAAATCCATAAGGAACAACTAGGGAGTAAATCCTACGAAATCCTTATGGGGAGGTGGCCAACTTCCTCAATCAAGATACTGCAATAATGGGTCTTCCAGCTGGGTGTGTTGGCCATGATATCCACTTTACCGGGTTACAGAGAGACCAATAATATAGTTCTTGGGAAATGTTCCAACCATCATATCTGCCCGAGATTCAGATCTGATTGGTGTCAGGATATTCCAGACTCATCAAGTCTAGAGAGAAAATTGAAAGTTTGCAACACCAATATATGAGATGGAGTTGTGAGATTCTCGGGGAATGAACTACGGTAGTAAGCTCCAAAACATGAGCTGGTTCTGCTACAAGCATGTGAACACATTGTCCCATACAAGCATGACCACATGGTAGTCTTACAACAAAACACTACCGAGTTCTGGTTGGGAACCATCATCGAGGATATCAGAGTCTTGTGCATTATCTAGAATTAACACAACAAATTCCTTTTCCTTGAGAAAATCAATCAGCGGCTTGGGGTGCTAGGGAATACATATGGGGTGGAGGTAATTAATCTACCAAACCATAGAATACATTCACACATGCATAACTGACTTGGGATGGTACCAGAGGAAACAAAAACAATCTTTCTCGAACTCACGGCGGCAACTTGCACCAAATGCACATGAATTCGAGGAAGTCACTTCTTCCATCCAAGTATAAGCTTCATGAACGAAACACGAAGGCATTGCTTACAAAGTTTCCAACACTAGGTTGATGTTCAACATGAATCATGGAGGAGACAAAATGCCGCTGATGGGCTCAACAGAAACTCATCGGAATTTCCATATCACCGGACTTCCACCATTATGTGAACAATGTGATAGTATTGGTCAGACCAAAAGATGTAATGGTGTATGCTCGAGGAATCAACCACGAGTAAGACAACATTACGAATATCGTTGGTTCTAACTTGATTTGACGATGGCCCACACTCAAATCAAGGTTTGGGCAAGACGATAGGTTCAACAACTGATCACGGGGACCAATCGATGAAGAAATCATCTTTCTACAACAAACACACAAACACAAGATATCCCTTTGGAAATGAAACTAAGTTAGGAAAGCTTTTTATCTTCCAACTCTCCAAGTTGCTATTCAGCTTAACCAACTAGCTTAGGGGTATCCAACATAGATTCTTGGAGAAGGGGTGGTTTATAAGAAAACCAACTTGATCACGAGCTCAACATAACAGTCATGGGATAACCTGGTAACACTTCCGAGAAGATATTCGGAAAATCACGAACCACCGGTATGTTACTAAGCTCGAGATCAATCTTGCTTTTCAGGGCAAGACGATGTGATCAAGAGAGTGATGGGTTGACACAATCCTATCTCATTGATCGAGGAGTGCACCAGGAATAAGGACTAGGTAGCACAATATATCTTAGAATGATGATTCAATAACCAACACGCTAAGAATGAGAATATTGTCCATTAGCTACCAAGTAACGAAGTTTCTAGGAGTATTGATTTCACACATCACAATTCACTTGTCGGCATTCTGGTTACAACAACACGAGGACCAAGGAATGAATGATGATGGTGAGAGGTATCACTGTATCAAGAATTCATAAGATGGTGTGCAATTCTCTTGACATTCTTGACATAAGACGATAATACTTTAGGGTAGAACATAATCAAAAGCTAGATTGGCATTTTGATCTGTGATACACAACTATTTTGACCCAATCCTTGATATGGATGAGGTTCTGGAGTTTGTTTCTCCTATTCATTCCGAAATAGAACGGCTTGACGGACCACAAGAATAGTACGTGTCGAAGAACACGAATGCACGACATAAACTTGACTATCAACTGATAGACAAGGATCGGAATACAACTACAGAGGAACAACTCAAAGGAACATATATCTTTGTGAGTTGTGGATGCATAGGTTAGTATGTGGAACAAGTTCAACATATTTCTTCCGGATAACCCATGCTGAAGAGGAAGGACTGGCAGATTCACAACTATGAATGGAGGACTCATCAAGAGCACTCTGGTTGCGATCTTTTGGTTCAAAGAACTTCCGCCATAAGCAGTTCATGGTATTTGGAAGAAGGAAATACCACGAACCTCGAGGACTATCGCAGATGTTACTAATATCCTGAAGGAACTAGCAAACACTATCAACATGAAATAAGTAGGGTGAATCTCGGGTTCAGGAACCCAGGAGTAGAATACCTACTACTAGGTAGCATCACAGGATGCTTTCGAGAATGATGGCTAGAATCATCACACTGGGAACACAAAACATGGCTAAATTACCTGGTGATCCTCTAAGACACCTAGGGTCATAATACTAGCTCCAACATATATGTCGAGGCAACAGAGTACCTCAACTCAGCAATTTAGTGTGGTTAACCTGTCCTAAAAAGACATAGGAACAAGAAGGGATTTGCAAATGCATCAGACTATTTAGAAACCTGGGATGACTCGGACAGCATAACAGCTATAAATGCTCAAAAGATTTGAGACATCCTACAAAATTATGGCACAACTGCTCAACATCACAATATCAAGGTTTCAAGACCAACTGGCGATTCCCAGAAGTAGTAGGAACTGAACTGAGGCTTAAAGCCAACAATCCTATAGGTCTACGGATTAGCAACACGTGATCCTGATAGAAAGAAGAGAAAGCCTAGTTCCTTAACCCCGTAGGCAGATAAGATGACTCGGATCAGAAGGGCATAAGGTATGAGGAGTAAAAAGATTCTTAAATTCCCAACCACAATCAATTCCCTTATATAACTAAAGAATTTCTAGACTCAACTTCGACCAGTTTGGCTTGGTAATCCTATAGGCAGTCAGACTCTGATACGAAAGCTATCAGGACCCCGATCCTATGCCACACCGATCTAGCATGTAACACCTCATATCACTTTGTGGACTCACGCACGGTATTCCCACGGGTGTCGCCCTACCAGGTCTGGGACTGTTTGCGCCTTTTGGCTCACGTATATGATAGTGTTGCTAGCATCCATATGACAAAGAACCCGGGCTGACATGGCTAGTCGTGAACCCAAAGTGGCACTAACTTATAGGGACAGGCATACATGACCCAGCAACGAACGTGTCGGTCTTCAGCGAGTGAATCCGGGCTGTAGCAGCTGGGCTAACAGGACTCCAGTAAACCGGGCTGTAGCAGGCTAACAGGACTCTGGTAGACACTGAGTGACATTTCCCCAAAGAGACAGACACATGAACGAAGAAGGACACATGCCGGCCAGCCTAAGTGTTCCGGAGCAGTAGCAAGCTAGACATTTCCCGGTAAGAGAGGCTACCAAGGATAAACAACTAGATAGTCAGATCCCACATATACCAAGCATTCCAATAACATACACACTGTATACTCGATATGTGCAAATACAACATGGCATCACAACATGACTCTACAACTCAAGTATTTTATTCAATAGGCTCCGAGGAGCGAGATATTACAAACATGGGTCTCACGACCCAACATTCAGAGCATACAAGTCAAAGCACATGCGGAAGCTTAACATGTCTGAGTACAGACATATACAAATAAAAAAGGTTGAGAAGCCTGACTATCTACCAGATCCCGCCGAGGGCACAAGATCGGAGCTGAGGTAACAAGCTAAACGTCGAAGTCCACGCGAAACTACTAGTGAGACGGAAGTCTCTGCAAAAACATAAAATAGGCAAACATGAGTACAAATGTACCCAGCAAGACTTACATCAGAACTAACTACATATGCATCATTATCAACAAAGGGGTGGTGGAGTTTGACTACAGCAAGCCAGCTTTGACTCGGTGGCTTTCCTGAACTATGACTGCAAGTAACTCTTTTGAGGTGGCGCACACGAGTCCACATATTCGCCATGTCAATACACCACTATGGATCCGTTCCCGTCTCCCTACGAGAATGCCATCCAGAGCACTCACACTTATCTTGCGCATTTTAAAGTATCCACTTTCACTTGTCTATGAACTGCACATGCAACCCAGAAGTCCTTTACCGCGGACACGACTATTCGAATAGATAATGTTAACCCTGCAGGGGTTACTTCTTTACACACGCCCTCATTACTTATCGCCTTTTACACGACATGTACTCGGCAACCTTCAAGCGGAAGCCCAGCGAGGGTGTCGGCCACGACCTGACTAACCACACAAGTCTCTCGTCCAAGTTTATCGCCTATTCGGGTTCCATCTGCAAGGAGATCCGGCTGGGGTGTCGCTCACCGCCCCAAACGATGTGTACAGGGTTCCAAGCCCACCAAACGGGCGGCGCTTGGCATACCCAGCCATGGTGCCTAGTCTGACCCAAGCCCACCTATACCGGGTGCCACTTGGTAGACTACTAACACAACCTACAAACAGAAGAAACTAGTTGCAACTCCTGGACATAGATCGAGTTGATTAATAAGTCGAGAGAGCTTGGAGTGCCCGGAGCCCAATGTGTGGTAGTAACTGTTCATGGATCACAAACACGGAACTCAGTTCCTGAGGACGGCTTCAATGAGACAACCCACCATGTACTCCTACATGGCCTCTCACCGCTACCTTTACGAAATCGTGTTCACACACTTAATTAGCTCTCAACAGTAGGACATGTTCACAACTTCCCAATTCATCCCTGATGAATCAGACCTGGCACAACTCTAAGCAAGAGTAGGCATGACAAACAAGCATGAATGAGTAGGCACATCAGGGCTCAAACAACTCCTGCTCATGCTAGTGGGTTTCATCTATTTACTGTGGCAATGACAGGTCATGCAGAGGAAAGGGGTTCAGCTACCGTAGCATGTAATAGTTGAACGTTGTTGTCCTAATGTAGTAAAAGAGAGCAGGAGCGAGAGAGTGGGATTGTATCGGAATGAACAAGGGGGTTTTGCTTGCCTGGCACTTCTGAAGATAATATAGTTCTTCATCAGTGTCATTGAACTCATCGTCGATACGTCATCTACTGAGAGGGGACAAACACTGGCAACAAGGACGAACACAATCAATGCAATGCACAATATGATGCATGATCATGACATGTCGATATGCTGTGATTTGAGCTAATGCAACTAGCAAAACTTAAATGAAGTTGGTTTGAATCAACGATTCAAATTCAAACTCCATATGTGATGTTTTAAATGCCCTTCATATGATTTGTACTAAACATCAGCTATAGGTTGTTCTAACATGCATGAAAATGGTACAGATGGTTAGATTGGATTTTTCTGATCATTTTATATATATAAATTATTTCGTTCTAAGTTACGGTTGAATTTATATGAAAATTTGAAATTTTGGATATTTTCTGGAATTTCCTGAATTAAAATTAATCCAGAAAATGAGTTATTGCGTCAGCACTACATCACTGTGACGTCAGCAGGTCAACTGACCAGGTCCAGGTCAAACCTGACCGATGGGGTCGACACGTCAGTGACACAATTAACTAACGGGGTTAATTAAATCTAACTAATCAAATTAACAACCACTGGGCCCACAGTCAGTGTTAGCATGGGTAATTAGTCCTAAACTAATCTAGTCAAGGGCGGGGCCCACGTGTGTTGACCCCAGGGAAGTCAAACCCCGTGTCGAACAGGTCAAACTCGCCGGCGACTCGACGTTGGCGAGGCCAAACACGGCGGCGAGGCTCGGAAATCTTCCTCCGGCGACCAAATCAACGGCAGAGCCCGCGCGTCGAGTGGTGCTCTCAGCTTTGCTGTAGATCGCCCAGAACGACGGCGGCGATGGCAAGCGCGGCGGCCGGCATTCGGGCATCGAACGAATCGATGGTGCATGGCATGGCAGGAGCCGCAGGTGGGTGCATTAGACCCGTGGGGGTGCAGTGAGTTCAGTGGTGAGCTTGAACGCGTGCTTGCAGGGCCGTAGCGGGGCTAGAGCAGGAAGTCGACGGCGGGGATAGAGGGGTTCGGTAGAGGAGCTCACAGCGGGGTCGACGGTGATCTCAGCGTGCTCGGGGAAGGCTTGACGTCGTCGGAATCTTGGCGGCAATCTCCTGTGGCCGAGGAATAAGATGAGGTCGAGGACGAGGTTGCAGAGCTCCCGCGGTCGAACGGGTTGGCATAGACGATGCAGGAGTCGACGGCGGTTCTTCTGGGCGCATCAATAAGGCGAGGGGTGGACGGTTGCCATGGCTACAGCGAGCGGCAGCGACGGCTGCGCTCGGGCGCGAGAGGGAGAGAGAGCAGAGGAGGGGAGAAGCACGGGAGAGAGTGAGAGCGGTCCAGGGGGTGCGTGGCGACGCGGGAGAGATCCAGGGCGAGCAGGCAAGCAGGAGGTGGCCGGCGCGTGCGTGCACGCGTTGGGTACATGCCCTCCTGCCTATTGGCAGGAGGTTGAAGACGGTGGCGGCTGCGGTGGGCTGGGCCGCACAATGCTGGGCCAGCATAGAAGCTGGGCCGGTTGGTGGCGCCAGCTAAGTCCTTCTCTCTCTCTCTTATAATTGTTTTTGTTTTTCTATTCTTTTGCTCTGTTTTGATTTAGTTTATAAACCAAATCATTTTTATAAATCCTAAAAATATTTGTGGGCAGTAACTGAATTGTTTCAGAGGCCCTCAATAAGTTTCAGAATATTTGGAGCTACCAAATATTTTATAGGAATTAATAGCTCCAATTCCAATACAATATGAGTTAATTCAAAAATCCATTAGTGACCTAGAAAAGTGTGCACCATTTTTGGCAGAGGTTCTAACCCAAGGGCAAAATGATGGACATTTTAGAAGGGCATTTCAGGTTCATTGAAGATGATTTTATGTTGAACCAATTTGATTTGATCTGGTGCTAGGGTTTGATCAGTCCCCATTTCAATTTCAAAAGAATTTAAACATGATGCAACACATGACTAGCTAGCTCAGAGCATACTAGAACTAGGGACGTGACACTTCTGCACATCATTCTCTCTGTGTTTAGCAATGTTCTCTAAATCCAAATATTCAAAAATGTTCCTCTTGTTCCCCTCATCAAACCTGTACCATCCCTGCTCTGCAACTAAATCAAACTCAAAGCCTATGTCATATAACAACAAATCTTTTGTGGTTATTTCAGTTGCTGCTGGGATCTTATGTAAATCTCTCACTCCCACTTTCACCCTGATTTCCTCTTTCGTGATGTAGGTCTGCTCAGCTTTGTGACAGACAATGAACATTGGAATGAGGAACTTCTTCTTCAATTCTATGATACCCTCCACATTCGCGGCTACAACAGGGATACAAAAACATGGGTTCTCGAGTGGATGACAGGAAATGTTCATCATGAAGACAAAGCTCTTGACATCATTGAGCTTACAGGGTTATTCACTCCCGGAGAGCTGTACGAACCTGGTTGTCAACACCACCGCAATGCACTGGAGAGCATCTTCCATAAGCCAGAACCCAACATGAGCCAGATGTTGAGCATGATGAAACCATTGCCACATGACGCTGAATACCCAAAGGAGTTCTTTGTTGATGACCTTGAGTATCTGCCGCGCACAATATATCACATCATAAGGCAGACTCTATGGCCTATCAAAGGGCATTCATCAGCTGCAAAACTTGAAGGAGCCATGAAGACATTGGTCTTTTACATCCTCAATGGCATCAGCTTCAATGCACAAGATTTCTTCCTCCGGCAACTGGCCGCATCTGGATCTGACCTTTTTGGTCTAAAATTCTATGCTCCATGGGTCATGCGCCTCATCAAGCTACACTCTGCTATCAACTATCAGCCCCCTGCTCGCAATCATGTGATCTTTCTACCAGAGGTTGATATGTCAGTTGAAGCCATATACCCTGAGCCTGCCAAGAAGCCTCTTTGTCTTCAAAATGCTGACCACCAAAGCTTCACTCAGCCTCTGGAAGGAGTCCAAGCTGTAACTCGTGTCTATCCGATGGCTGGAAACACTCGTCTGCCTCATCATGCACCAACTGAAGCTACTGAGAGCACAATTGCTCAAAGGCCAAAGAAGCGCTCTCGGGTCCTAAATGACCGAGAACTTCTTGTGGCACTGCATCAGAAACAAGACAAGCATCACTTTTGGCTCAAGCGACAGATGCAAAGCCTCTTGGTGGACGTAAATCGTATTCAAAATCTTGCCACCAAGAATGCATTTGTCACTCACGAAACCTGTCGGCGATCATGGAAGAGTTTGACATTGCTCTGTGCTGAACCAGATCTTCAAGACGATGGCTTCACTAAAAGATTCAAGTTTGACTCCAGTCCTCCATGGAATGCTGTCCTACGTCGAACTCCATCCCTTGAAGACTCTGACTATTTTTCCTCTGCGGCAACTGTGAATGCCAACGTGATCGATGATGAAGACGATGCTACTTCACCACCCCCTACTTCTGCACGCATCGACACTGCACCAAGTTCGTCTGCACTGCCAACCAACAACGACAACCCTGCTGCTTCACCTACTCTTTATGAGGACGAGTAGATGCTCTATGTCTTCAAACCTTTTAGGTCATTACTGACAAAAGGGGGAGAAGCATATGAGTTTGATAGTCTTCAAGCGGGTTCATATGGGCGGTTGCTTTATATTTTGCCTAGTCGTTACAACTCTTGCTTTTGATACATTCCGTTCATTGAGTTGTAACACTTAAACTTGATGGTCGTCTGCTACTTATTTGCTCTTTCATGTGCGATGATAACTTCCGCACTTAGATCATTCCGCACTTAGATCATTCTGCAGACGTCCATTTTCCATTATGCATGTCATTCTCTTAGTTATATCATTTCATGCATGATGAATTATCTTCATAAGTTGAAGAGGATCTCCACAAGTACAACCTGCCATGTGCATTTGCATTCCAAAAGCAAATTACTTATATGCACATCTTCAGGGGGAGCCCTTGCCACTTATGAAGACAATACCCTATCCTTTAAAATTTCACATACTTCATTCCCGTTGAAAACTTCAACCAGTTTGTCATCAATCACCAAAAAGGGGGAGATTGTAAGTGCATCTAGTGCCACCCCTAGTTGGTTTTGGAGTATTGACGACAAAGTTGGTTGAGGGACTAATGCGTTTGTGGGAATTGCAGGATAACGCAGGTAGTGTCCCTCATTGATTCGGTTTACCTACCGGAGATGACCCCTAAGAATGTATGAAGACATTGACGATAATGGTGGTATGTGAAGATATTCACATTGAAGACTATGACATGAGAAGACAATGAGTGAAGACTATGGAGCGCGAAGACTGTGTTGTTTCATTGTTTCCTTTTCTTCTTTGTTGAGTCATAGGAACCACCGTACTGTTAAGTGGGGTCCAAGTGAACAAAGTCAGAATGACTGAAGTGATGCTCAACCCAAATCCTATGTCTTCGAGCGAAGACAATGAGAGCAAACTTATCCAGAGCTAGATGAGTCAGCTTTGCTTGTAGCCCAAGTAAAGTTGCTGTGTGTTTGAAATCTGACCGTTGGAACACGTGTCAGTTCCTTAGTGACCCAGGGTCATTTCGGACATATCAGGTCGGGTTGCCTTGTGGCTATAAATAGCCCACCCCCTACACCATAAATTGGTGGCTGCTCAGAGTTAGTTTACGGCTTTTGTCGTTTGAGAGCAACCCACCTCGAAGCCTTTGAGAGAGAGAAATCCTTGCGAGGACAAAGCCCAAACACCCAGAGCCAAAGAGTGTTAGGCATCACTGAAGTCTTTCTGTTTGTGTGACCTGAAGACTTATTACACTTGAGGACTGTGTATCCTCCAGCCGGATAGGCGTCGCGTTCTGAGCATCCAAGAGTCATTGTGGACCGCCGGTGAACGAAGTCTGTGAAGGTTCGGAAGTCTACCTTGAAGACTTACCAGAGTGATTGGGCGAGGACTGTGTGTCCTTAGCTCAAGGGGAATAAGGTGAAGACACGGTCTTCTGAGTTGAATCTCAGCCTCCCTAACCAGATGTATAGTTGTCACAGCAACTGGAACTGGTCCAACAAATCCTGTGTCTTCAACAAGTGACTGGTTCTATCCTCTAACTCCCCTTACCTTAAGTTTGTCTTCGTGAAGTCATTGCCTGTTTGTCATACCTGTTTGACTTCATTGCTTGAGTGCTATCGTTGATTGGCTTCATACTATCTTCCATCCTGATGCTTACTACCAAGCTGCTATTAGTCTTTGTACTTTCACATTATTGCATACTTGACTATGGCTTGCATGTTGTAGTTTATCTTCCGCTTCATATCAATTAGGTCATTTCTATTGTTTGTCTTTGAAACTTCCACGTTTTGAAGACTTTGATAAAAATCGCCTATTCACCCCCCCTCTAGTCGATAACTAGCACTTTCAATTAGTATCAGAGCAAGGTACTCCCTTGTTCTATGTGATTCGGTTTAACCACCTGGAGTTTAGCTATGTCGACTGCAGGGATAATCAAAGTCTCCACTGCTTGTCCCATGTTCGATGGAACTGAATATCCCTACTGGAAGAATAAGATGCGCATGCATCTTAAAGCCATTGATGTCGACCTCTGGTATGTCGTCAAGAACGGCGTTCCCAAAACTGGTGAAGATGTCACCCCTACTGATGTCCAGAAGTTCATTCAACTAGACTCCACTGCAAAGAACATCATCTGTGGTCATATGACCAAAGGACAGTATGGCCGTGTGAGTGCTCTGGAAACGTCAAAGCTAGTCTGGGATTGGCTATCCAAGGTCAACGAAGGCGTCTCTACACAGAGAGACCAAAGTATCAGTGTTCGCAACCTCTTCAACCACTTCAAGAGAAACGACAATGAAGATATCCAGCTCATGTTTGATCGCCTCACCGACATCAAAAATGAGCTTCAGGCTCTTGGCGCCACTGAGATTACCAAGCTTGAAATTGTCAAGACACTACTGAGATCACTTGACAGGTTCTTTGAAACCCTTGCCCTCATGATACAAGAACGCCCTGACTTCAAGACACTCGATCCGTCTGATATACTTGAGAGGCTCAACACACATGAGTTCCAGCTTTCTGAGAAAAGAGATATCTATGGTCCCAATTATGGCCGAACTCGCGCTTTGAAGGCAAAAGTTGTTTCCTCATCTGAAGAAGAATCTGACTGTGGTTCTGATGATCCTGAAGACATTGGAAAGGAACTTGCCATGCTTGTGAAGAAGTTCTAGAAGTTCACCAAGAAGAAGGGCTTCAGAAAGTCTTCACGATCTAGCTCAAGAAATGATGAAGCTTCCACTCATGACAACAAGAAGAGAACATGTCACAAGTGCAAGAAACCTGGACACTATATCTCTGAGTGTCCACAGTGGGACAATGAGAAGAAGAAGAAGAAGAAGAGCAAGGAATATGATTCTGATGACAAGAAGAAGAAGAAATCTTCAAAGTCTTCTTCTAAGTCCTCATCAAGGTCTTCATCTAAGAAGAGCTCATCTGGCAAGGCTCGTGCTTTTGTTGGAAAGGAAATGGATTCAGAGGAGGAATCTGCTTCTGAGGAGGCGGAGGTGGAGTCTGAAGAAGAGTCCGACCCTGGTGTTGCAAGTCTGGCTCTAGCCACAGCCTATGTTGCCAAGTCCATCTTCAACACTGAAGACAATGACTTCAACACCAACGCTGAAGCTGATGACATGGACGATCCTGCTCCGACCTACTGCTTCATGGCACGTGGTGCCAAGGTAAAATCACGTGATGCTTACTTTCAAACATCAAGTGAAGATGACTCTGATTGTGAATCCAAACCCAGCTACAAAACACTTGCTAAAATTGCTACTGAACAACAAAGGGCTATGGAACATACTCAAAAACTGTTAGACAAAAGCGATGACCTGTTGGACGCGGAAATGACACGTTCACAGTCCTTAGTTGAAGACATAAAAAATCTTCATGCTAAGTACCAAGAACTTGAAAGTCTTCATGAGACACTCTCAACCACTTATGAAAAGCTCTCCTATGATTATCTTCAAAGGAAGCAAGAGCTTGAGAAATTGAAAGCGGCTCATGAAGATCTTCAAAAAGAGAATGAGTCATTTCGCGCTCAACAGATCAGTTCCGCTCAGGATGGATTTAGACCACCATGTCTGAAATACATTGAGCGTGATAATGCTACCTCTATTGCTGAATGTTCCACTGTTGCTACTATTTCTTTGTGTTCAACTACTGATGTGGCACCTAACCCCTCTATTGAGGATACCACTACTATTGCTGATGAAAATGCTAGGTTGAAGACATTGCTTGAAACAGGGATGTATAAAAGTCTGAAAGGACATCAGACACTTTGCGATGTCCTCAAAAAGCAGATTCTGAACCGAAACCCTAGGAAAGAAGGTGTTGGGTTCGAGAGGAAAATAAATGCTGATGGTTCCTACTGGAAGCCTGAGCAGTGTCCCAAAACCACATGGGTTGCTGCAAAGGAACCTTCAGTGGATCCATCCACTTTATGTGGCTTTACCTGTGCTAATCCTATTATCATTGATGAATCCTTTGATGCAAACTATAAACTGTTCAAAAATCAGAATGGTCAAGTGTTTGCCAGGTATATTGGTACTAACTGCAAGAATGGACCACCTATGAAGAAGATCTGGGTTCCCAAAAACTGTCTTGAGAATCTTCCTGTGAACGTGATCATGACACCACCAGGGGAGAAGACAAACCTCAGACCTAAGGCGTCATATGGTCCAACGGCTTCATACAGATACATGACTCACCTGAGTCACCCTAACGCCAATGTTTTGCAGGGAAATCATACTCAAACTTATGAATATGAGCGTGTGTCTTCAAACCACTATGTTCATAGGACTAAGAACTTTTCTGCTTATTCATATGAGTATCATTCATCTCCTGCAAGGCTATTTGCTAGGGCTTCAAAGCCAAAGTTCTCAGATGCTGCACTTAGACTCATTGCTTCTAAGCCGCCCCTGAAGATGTGGGTGGTGAAGAAGAATTAACTCTCTTTTGCAGAATATGGTCTCCAGCCAGCAATCAAAGGCGTCCGACACTATTGCTGGGGACCTAAAACACATTAAGGGACGCATGATAAAATGACTTACTATGTATTCCACATATGAATCGCTTACCTGTCATACTGTGTGTTCTAACCTTGATCTAAGCTATGATAATCCTAGTGTGCGTCAAATGCTTATGCTTCACAACATACCTTGTGAAGCCTATCCTCCTAACTGCACTGTAGGGTATGACACCTCGTGCTTCAGAATGGATTATGGACAGCGGATGCACTAATCATATGACTGGTGATCGAAGTCTTCTCATGGACTCAACCTTACGTCCATCCGACAAGAGTCACATCACATTTGCTGACACTGGTAAAAGCAAGGTATTGGGTCTAGGTAGAGTTGCAATCTCCAAGGATCAACACATGGATAAAGTGATGCTTGTTGAATCCCTTGGGTTCAACTTAATGTCTTTCTTAATGCTTTGTGACTTGAACATGATTGTGCTATTCGGAAAATATCGTTGCCTTGTACTAATGGAATCTGACAAGTCTCTAGTCTTTGAAGGATATCGGAAAGATGATCTATACATGGTAGATTTCTCAGCAGGTCCACAGCTTGCCGTATGTCTTCTTGCAAAAGCTTCAGAATGCTGGCTCTGGCATCGGAGGCTGGGGCATGCTGGCATGAGGAACTTACACACACTCGTCAAGAAGAAGCATGTCATAGGCATCGAGGGTGTCAAGTTCAAGAAATATCATTTGTGTGGTGCCTGCGAAGCTGGAAAGATGACTAGGGCAAAGCACCCCTCGAAGACAATCGTCCCAATGATGACAATGATCAACAAGAGCAAGGTCTTCGTCCAGTTCATCCTCGTGTTGCTAATGAAATACAAATTGAGAAGATAATTGATAGCATCAATGCGCCTGGTCCACTTACTTGCTCAAGAGCAACACAATTAGCAAATTTCTTTGGGCATTTTTCATTTGTGTCAATATCAGAACCCAAGAAAGTTGTTGAAGCCTTCACAGAACTTGAATGGATTCAAGCCATGCAAGAAGAACTTCAATAGTTCAAGCTGAATAATGTTTGGGAACTTGTCAAGCGCCTTGACCCTCGCAAGCATAACATTATTGGCACAAAATGGATATATCGAAACAAGCAAGATGAGCATGGTCAAGTCATCAGAAACAAATCACGTCTTGTGGCTCAAGGATACACTCAAGTTGAAGGAATTGACTTCGATGAAACATTTGCTCCTATGGCTAGGCTTGAAGCTATTCGCATACTGCTAGCCTATGCAAACCACCATAACATCTTACTATATCAAATGGATGTGAAGAGTGCATTCCTCAACGGCAAAATTGAAGAAGAAGTGTACGTTGCTCAACCACCTGGCTTTGAAGATCCAAAACATCCTGATATGGTGTACAAGTTAAACAAAGCACTGTATGGCCTCAAACAAGCTCCTCGCGCTTGGTATGGTACGATCAAAGACTTCCTGAAGAGCAAAGGCTTCAAACCTAGATCCCTCGATCCCACACTCTTCACAAAGACATATGATGGTGAACTGTTTGTGTGCCAAATATATGTGGATGACATTATCTTCGGCTGCACCAACCAGAAGTATAGTGATGAGTTTGGATACATGATGCAAGAGCAATATCAGATGTCCATGATGGGTGAGCTGAAGTTCTTCCTTGGTCTTCAAATTCGTCAGCAAAGGAATGGCATCTTCATATCTCAAGAAAAATATCTCAAAGACTGTCTGAAGAAGTTTGGAATGCAAGATTGCAAAGGTTACACGACGCCAATGCCAGCCAAACACCATCTTGGTCCCGACGACAATGGTAAGGAGTTCAATCAAAAGGTATACCGCTCCATGATTGGTTCCTTACTTTACCTATGTGCATCTAGGCCAGATATTATGCTTAGTGTTTGCATGTGTGCTCGATTCCAAGCGGCACCAAAGGAATCGCATCACTTAGCTGTGAAGCGAATTCTTAGATATTTGGCTTACACCCCAACACTCGGATTATGGTATCCAAAGGGCTCAAGATTTGATCTGGTTGGATTCTCGGATGCTGATTATGCTGGAGACAAGGTTGATCGCAAGTCTACATCAGGCACATGTCACTTTCTGGGACGATCACTTGTCTGTTGGTCTTCAAAGAAGCAAAACTGTGTATCACTCTCAACTGCTGAATCTGAATACATTGCTGCTGGATCTTGCTGCGCTCAGCTTCTGTGGATGAAGCAAACTCTCAAGGACTATGGCATCAATCTGAAACAAGTACCTCTCTTCTGCGACAACGAAAGCGCTATCAAGATTGCCAACAATCCAGTCCAGCACTCGAAGACAAAGCACATTGAAATTCGTCATCACTTTCTCAGAGATCATGTCATGAAGAAAGATATTGACATCATTCACGTCAACACTGAAGAGCAACTGGCAGATATCTTCACAAAGCCCTTGGATGAGAAAAGGTTCTGCAAGTTACGGTGCGAGCTAAATATCTTGGAATCCTCAAATGTCCTGTGATCAAGCACACATCCTAACACTTATGCATGTTGATGACTTAGATGTGCAACACACAAAATAAATTATATCTTCAATCAATGAAGACTTACATTCTGAGTGTGAATACATTAACTGGAATTTGACTTCGGAGCGCCACGATAATTGTGCGCCGTGTCTGGGTCTAATACTTCCTATACGGTGGGTAACGCCACCACCAAATTTCTTGGTTTGAAGTGTTTCACTCATGGCGTTATTGTTGCAGTATCTTTACATTTGATTTTTCTTCAACTTTCAACTTATCTTCATGATTTACTTCACTATGTCGATTTGATTGCTTTCTCATATATATATACTAGTATTCTGTCCTCTGCAACATTCACTTATAGCTATGTCTTCCTTGTTGAATCTTTTGAACTAAGTGAATGTGATCGGACCCTAATCTCTCTATGCTTACTATCTCAAAATCTATCTGTACAAATCATATGCATTCTATTGAAACTCTCAAATGTCTTCTCTGCATCCTTGTCAGCAGAAGACACAGAGACAAACATCAAGTCTTTTTAAATGATTCATCATTATTGTTGAAATCCGGAGAAGCCGGAACAACCATCTGACAAACTTGGCGGGCGTGGGAACGTGGGACAACTCTGAGTATGTTGCATGCTTGCCACGTGTCCCTCAGATGTGAACAGGCAAGGGCACCCGCGTAATTGCGCTATGCTGCACACCTTCTTATAAATACGTGTCCCCTGCGGTCAAGAAAACCTTCTTCCACCTCTCCACCTCGTCAAAACCCTAGCACCACCACTAGCTCGCGACGACGCCGGTGACGAAGCGCTTACCTGCCGCGACTTCTCCGACGCCGTCCTCACGCCGGCCGCGGACATCGTCCTCTCTGCCGCCGCCGTAGGTGTCCACCGTCGCCAAGTTAGGGCACGGTGGATTGAACTGCTCGTCTCCTATTCATCCCATCTAGCAGTTCTTCGTGTGGTAAATATAACTCTATTTTTACCATATTTTTGATCCTTAATGATTCATCCTATTTACCAAAATTGGTTTCTGCCTATACGATGTTAGATCTATTCTGTCTGCATCTCATACTGCCTAGTATATTCACTTAAGCTTCATATCTAGTTAGATTCCTCACTTGTACTTATTCACGGATTCGTACAAATCTGGAACCAACTCTCAACATATAAGTGAATGTCTTCGCATCATGAGGTCAATGTCTTCAAACCGATTTATCTTCAAATCTTCTAAGAATGCATATGACCTCTTCCCCTTCCCTCGCATCTCTAATGCTGTCACAGGTACATGTCCATGGGAGAATCCCTTGGTTCTCATAGTCTGCATTCGTTTGCAGAATTCCTACAGCAACACATTAACTCTCCTGAAGCTAGTTCCTGTTTGACCAGCAAGCGAAAGCCCTTGAAGCCTTTGAACGTATTGAAGCCATTCAGTTTGAAGTTCATGGCTGCAGAGAAATCAGTAAGGAAGGGTGGCAGACAACATCGAGGGGGAACATCAAAAGATTGCCTGATGACCTCGCAGAAATTTACAAGACAGATCCTGAAGAGGATTATAATCAGCGCAAGACCCGAATCCAATGGATTCGACGATATTGGGCTGAACAATGGTTCAAGTACAAGTTCGTGACCCAGGAATATGCTGAGAAGAATGCTATCAAAAGTCCTTGGGGTGATATTCTCTATCGAGGCCTTCCACCCAAGAACAGAGCTGAAGCTTGCAAGATTTCTATCCTTGTATGGTCCGTGGACCTCAGCCTGAAAATGCCGACCCATCATCACTGCTCTGGTGTCGTGACGATAATCTCTTCAAGCGCAACTTCCAGCACGCAAAGGCATCGGCCAAGGAAAACAAGAATTCATTGGGATTAGACTTCAACCCTGGTCCCTCTGCTCCCCGTGCTGACAGCTCACGTGATGCAGAACCCAATGTCATCGGCCCCTTTTCAAACCTTGATGGCCTCATCACATACATCTTGGTTCAGGGTGCCAGAGTAGATCATTCTGATAATGATGCTGATACTGATGAAGCCCCAGCTCCTCCTCCAAGGCCGCAGAAGCCAAAGAAAACTAAGGCTTCACAATCAGCTGCACCTCCAAAAGCTTCACGTGCGAAGCCACTGGCCACTGCACCTCCTGAAGACAGTGTGCAGTCTGAAGATCTTTCACGCATCTCCAAGAAGACGGAGAAGAAAAAGAAAATCGTCAAGAATACTGATCAGACATTGACTCCTGCTGCCATTCTGCGTGAAGAGCACATTGATCTGTCCAGCGATGACGATCTTGCAGATGATGCTCTTGAGCAACTGATCAAGAGCAAGGAAGAAGCAGAGATCTTCAATAATTTGCCTCTCTTTGACGTGGCAATCATCCATAACTTCATTGATGAGTGGTTTGACACACCAAATCTCAGCTTTGATGATTTGCAACTTCCCATTGGCCTCAGCGTCTCCTTCAATGGCGCTATTGCTTCTGAGCTAGCTATTGCTCAGCGCATCGTCGAACTGAAGCACAAGATCGACTATGAAAAGGCTCAGTTCAAGAAGCATGTGGCCACGCTCAGCGTGCAAGATGTCAAAAACTTCAAGATCATGCTACATGAGCTCAAAGAAGCCTTTCACAAGAAGCGTGAAGAAGCTCGAGGGTCTCGAGAGCACATGAAGAATCTGGCTGACAAGTGTGTGCTAGCCTACAATGAGGCTGAGAAGCGCAAGGCTCTTGGTCGTCCTGGCATCGACCCCAGGATGGCTGCAAAGAAGAAGAAGCTATCAACTGTCCAACCTGCACCTTCGAGGCAGGATGAACCTCGCATAGTCTTCCCAAGAAGCATGACTGGCTCGAAGCCAAAGGCCATGTCAACCGCTTCAGAACAGAAGAAGACGAGGGCTGCAGAGGCTGAAGCCAGAAAAAGGAAAACCTCAGAAGCCTCTGATGCTGCTCCCTCCAAGAAGAAGCGCAAGATCAAGAAGAATCGGGCTGCTCCCACAGAGCCCTTAGTTGTTGAACCTATCTCAGTGGTTCGCCCTGCATCTGAACACCAAGAACGACGGATGATTGTTCATGAGCCTGCTTCCACAGAGGCTTATGAAGCTGAAGACATTCCAGCAGTTGATCCCATCGCTGCTGAAGACATTGGTCACCATGACAATGTTGAAGATGATGACGTTCTTCCTCAGATCGAGCACAACTTGGTATCATCGCCTGTTCTCACGAACAGCGAAATCATCAGCATTGGTCGTCCTCTGACGCCAATTGCTCAGGATGCATCATGGGCTGATCGCCCACAACAACAAGACTCCCCCAGTACTCCCCAACAACAACAAGTCACACCACTTGTGCAAGTTGAAGAGGATGAGGCCCAGCCAACTCCATCTCCAAAGGCGTCGCCTGTATTACAAAGGCTTCGCAAAGGACCAAGGCCTCAAGCCCCTCTTCCGAGTGTTCCAGAAGGAGAAGAGCACCACCAATCTGTTGCACGTCAAGTGTTTCCAGATGCCACTCCAACTGTGAATATCTCCGTGTCTGAAGCCAAAGATGCTGAAGACAATCCGGCTGCATCAGCCGATGATGAACAAGAAGAAGGACGTGTCCCTACTCCCCCCATTACTAAAGAAGCTGTTCCTGAAGTGAACGTGCCAGTGCCAGACCCTCCAGCTCATCAAGTGGAGGTTGAAAATCTTGAGGCTGCCATCACCAACACAAATGAAGCCCATGATGTTGTCATGACTGAAGCTAGTGTGGAGCCTGCACCAATCAATATGCCAGAAGCCAATGCTCCAACTGCTCCAGAAGCTTCTGTTGTGCAGCCTGAAGCCACTGTTATTGCCACTGCTCCTGTTCCGCCACCAAGGCCCCATACAATTGAGCAAGAATACAGCCATGGCCAGCTAATCACTGTCAGATGACCCGTTCTGGTTCCTCCGCCTCATGTCTCTGGTCCTCAGTTTGATTATCACATTGAGCATAGGCCTCAGGTCCAGAAACCAAAGCCAAGACTGCCAAGGTTTCCAGGTACTGCCACTTCTATAGGGTCCTTCAACGCAAATGGCTTCAAAAGCCACAACACCTTCGTTGACAGCGCAAAGAACCCCTACTCAAGGCCAAGAATATCATCTGATCGTTTCTGGAGTCATCAACAGCGAAGCTATTACTCCTGTGTTTTGTATGATCAAGGGTGCATTTTCCCTCATATGCGCCTCGACACTGAAGCCATTGCAGGACTGCCATGCTTAGAAGAAGCACTTGACTACTTTCGTGATGCAGGTCTGCTCAGCTTTGTGACAGACAATGAACATTGGAATGAGGAACTTCTTCTTCCATTCTATGATACCCTCCACATTCGTGGCTACAACAGGGATACAAAAACATGGGTTCTCGAGTGGATGATAGGAAATGTTCATCATGAAGCCAAAGCTCTTGACATCATTGAGCTTACAGGGTTATCCACTCCCGGAGAGCTGTACGAACCTGGTTGTCAACACCACCGCAATGCACTGGAGAGCATCTTCCATAAGCCAGAACCCAACATGAGCCAGATGTTGAGCATGATGAAGCCATTGCCACATGACGCTGAATACCCAAAGGAGTTCTTTGTTGATGACCTTGAGTATCTGCCGCGCACAATATATCACATCATAAGGCAGACTCTATGGCCTATCAAAGGGCATTCATCAGCTACAAAACTTGAAGGAGCCATGAAGACATTGGTCTTTTACATCCTCAATGGCATCAGCTTCAATGCACAAGATTTCTTCCTCCGGCAACTGGCCGCATCTGGATCTGACCTTTTTGGTCTGAAATTCTATGCTCCATGGGTCATGCGCCTCATCAAGCTACACTCTGCTATCAACTATCAGCCCTCTGCTCGCAATCATGTGATCTTTCTACCAGAGGTTGATATGTCAGTTGAAGCCATATACCCTGAGCCTGCCAAGAAGCCTCTTTGTCTTCAAAATGCTGACCACCAAAGCTTCACTCAGCCTATGGAAGGAGTCCAAGCTGTAACTCGTGTCTATCCGATGGCTGGAAACACTCGTCTGCCTCATCGTGCACCAACTGAAGCTACTGAGAGCACAATTGCTCAAAGGCCAAAGAAGCGCTCTCGGGTCCTAAATGACCGAGAACTTCTTGTGGCACTGCATCAGAAACAAGACAAGCATCACTTTTGGCTCAAGCGACAGATGCAAAGCCTCTTGGTGGACGTAAATCGCATTCGAAATCTTGCCACCAAGAATGCATTTGTCACTCACGAAACCTGTCGGCGATCATGGAAGAGTTTGACATTGCTCAGTGCTGAAGCAGATCTTCAAGACGATGGCTTCACTGAAAGATTCAAGTTTGACTCCACTCCTCCACGGAATGCTGTCCTACGTCGAACTCCATCCCTTGAAGACTCTGACTATTCTTCCTCCGCGGCAACTGTGAATGCCAACGTGATCGATGATGAAGACGATGCTACTTCACCACCCCCTACTTCTGCACGCATCGACACTGCACCAAGTTCGTCTGCACCGCCAACCAACAACGACAACCCTGCTGCTTCACCTACTCCTCATGAGGACGAGTAGATGCTCTATGTCTTCAAACCTTTTTGGTCATTACTGACAAAAGGGGGAGAAGCATATGAGTTTGATAGTCTTCAAGCGGGTTCATATGGGCGGTTGCTTTATATTTTGCCTAGTGGTTACAACTCTTGCTTTTGATACATTTCGTTCGTTGAGTTGTAACACTTAAACTCGATGGTCGTCTGCTACTTATTTGCTCTTTCATGTGCGATGATAACTTCCGCACTTAGATCATTCCGCACTTAGATCATTCTGCAGACGTCCATTTTCCATTATGCATGTCATTCTTTAGTTATATCATTTCATGCATGATGAATTATCTTCATAAGTTGAAGAGGATCTCCACAAGTACAACCTGCCATGTGCATTTGCATTCCAAAAGCAAATTACTTATATGCACATCTTCAGGGGGAGCCCTTGCCACTTATGAAGACAATACCCTATCCTTTACAATTTCACATACTTCATTCCCGTTGAAAACTTCAACCAGTTTGTCATCAATCACCAAAAAGGGGGAGATTGTAAGTGCATCTAGTGCCACCCCTAGTTGGTTTTGGAGTATTGACGACAAAGTTGGTTGAGGGACTAATGCGTTTGTGAGAATTGCAGGATAACGCAGGTAGTGTCCCTCATTGATTCGGTTTACCTACCGGAGATGACCCCTAAAAATGTATGAAGACATTGACGACAATGGTGGTATGTGAAGATATTCACATTGAAGACTATGACATGAGAAGACAATGAGTGAAGACTATGGAGCGCGAAGACTGTGTTGTTTCGTTGTTTCCTTTTCTTCTTTGTTGAGTCATAGGAACCACCGTACTGTTAAGTGGGGTCCAAGTGAACAAAGTCAGAATGACTGAAGTGATGCTCAACCCAAATCCTATGTCTTCGAGCGAAGACAATGAGAGCAAATCTTATCCAGAGCTGGATGAGTCAGCTTTGCTTGTAGCCCAAGTAAAGTTGCCGTGTGTGTTTGAAATCTGACCGTTGGAACACGTGTCAGTTCCTTAGTGACCCAGGGTCATTTCGGACATATCAGGTCGGGTTGCCTTGTGGCTATAAATAGCCCACCCCCTACACCATAAATTGGTGGCTGCTCAGAGTTAGTTTACGGCTTTTGTCGTTTGAGAGCAACCCACCTCGAAGCCTTTGAGAGAGAGAAATCCTTGCGAGGACAAAGCCCAAACACCCAGAGCCAAAGAGTGTTAGGCATCACTGAAGTCTTTCTGTCTGTGTGACCTGAAGACTTATTACACTTGAGGACTGTGTATCCTCCAGCCGGTTAGGCGTCGCGTTCTGAGCATCCAAGAGTCATTGTGGATCGCCGGTGAACGAAGTCTGTGAAGGTTCGGAAGTCTACCTTGAAGACTTACCAGAGTGATTGGGCGAGGACTGTGTGTCCTTAGCTCAAGGGGAATAAGGTGAAGACGCGGTCTTCTGAGTTGAATCTCAGCCTCCCTAACCAGATGTACAGTTGTCACAGCAACTGGAACTGGTCCAACAAATCTTGTGTCTTCAACAAGTGACTGGTTCTATCCTCTAACTCCCCTTACCTTAAGTTTGTCTTCGTGAAGTCATTGCCTGTTTGTCATACCTGTTTGACTTCATTGCTTGACTGCTATCATTGATTGGCTTCATACTATCTTCCATCCTGATCCTTACTACCAAGCTGCTATTAGTCTTTGTACTTTCACATTATTGCATACTTGACTATGGCTTGCTTGTTGTAGTTTATCTTCCATTGCATATCAATTAGGTCATTTCTATTGTTTGTCTTCGAAACTTCCACGTTTTGAAGACTTTGATAAAAATCGCCTATTCACCCCCCTCTAGTAGATAACTAGCACTTTCAGTTCCACATCCACTTCCACTACAGGTCCTAGTGCAGAACTAATTTCACGCACCCCTAAAAAGGGTTTCAAGGTGTCAGGTTAGGAGCCCCCCACATTTTGATCCATATAGAATGAAGTTTTCCTTTGGATTTATCATCTGGACTCCAAAAGTCTACCTTCACCATCCCCCTAGTGCCAAGCAGTGTGAATTTTTCAAAGTTTTTTAGCTCCACCAACTTGACCTTGTTAGGAAATCTCATCAGAAATGTCTTGGGGCTCTGAAATTTGGCTCTCCAAGTCCAGCCCCACTCAAACATCTTGCTGAAGCCATAAGCAATTGTGGTTTCATTCAGCTGTCCAGAGTGTACTGAGACTAAGGCCATAGGATTTGTATGTTCAGCAGCTACAATGTCTTTGGTATTTTGTACAGCTATGAAATAAAAGAGTGGGCTCTTTGAAGCTAGGTATTAAGGACAGGAATGTATGGGAATATAGCGAGCACTTTCTTAAACCGAGATGTGAGACTAGAGGCAGGTAAAGTGGGAAGTGGGATTCATGATGCAAGCTTATGAAGAAAAAAAAGAGATCTCATTAATGCTTCTAAAAATAGTTATAGAAATCCCTCCCCATATGAGTCGATAAGGAAGTCCTGGGACGGTATGAAGGTGTTCTTTATACAAGATGGGTCACCAATGTCCTTCTAGCTTCAACACGCTATGATCCATATCATCTTGACCGTTCAAAAATTCTAGACATCTTAAGGCACGTAAATCTAAGTGGATGTATTTCCGCGATCGAACATGGTGGCGGGGGCATGCACATGAACAACAGACACCCCAACCCTCTAGCTCCATAGCCCACATAATTGGCCACTAGTTTGGCCTGTTTCAACACTGTGCATTCCTTAGTATTGTGTGATGGCCTCTTACAAACCACACAAAACACCTTATTCTTGCATTCACTTTTCAGATGACCTTGTTCTTTATATTTGGCACATGAAAGCTCCTTATTGCTCCCTAATTCTTTTTTCCCGCTTCTTTACCCCCTTCATCTTTTGTCACACCCTGTGTCTTTTAAAACTCTTGCTTTGGCATGTTTGAGAGCAAGTACTGATATTGTTGATCCATCTGTTCCTGTGGTATAAAACCAAATTGTCTAAGGCCCATCCCTACTGGCACCATCTGAGGGAAATTAGTGTTTCTCATCATTGGAAAGCCTCCCGGCATTTGAACATGTCCCCCCTGCATCCCCATTTGTTGCAGGCTAGGATTGCCAACAACAAATCCATTTCCAGATCCATTCCCTCCATTCCTAGGCTGAAACCCATCTTGCTGATTCCCAAATCTGCCCGAGTTAAATCTCCCTGATTTTCCATTAGTATCTCTACCACTCCCCATAGATGTTCCTTCCCCCCCAGAGCCGCTGCTATTGGTACCAGATCCTCCTCTGTAGTTTCCATATCTATCTCTCCAGATGTTCTCTTTGGCTGACAGGTGGGACCTAGCTTATGAGGAGAAAATACACATGGTCCAATAAACATGAGGACCCCACTTATGCATTATTGGACAGAGTGTTGGTCTCTCCTTCTTGGGAAGGAAATTTTCCTTTAGTGCATACTGAAGATTTATCTAGGCAGCTCTCTAATCAAATTCCTTTGCTTATCAAATCTTGAGAGCCTCCTATGAGACCATACATTTTCAAATTTGAAAATTGTTGGTTCCAAAGGACATACCTGGATGAGATAGTTGAAAAGTTGTGGAAAAAGATTATCTTGGAAAAACCCTTCTGGACAAAATTCAGATAAGCTGAGAAATCTTAGAGAAGTGTTGAAACGTTGGAATCTGAATGTTGAGGCTGTTAATAGAAGATAGAAGAAAATTTTGATGGAGGAAATTGATAGGCTAGACAAGTTGGGGGAAATTGATATTTTAAATGAGGAAAAAAAGGAGATATAAAAAAGAATGCCAGGATAATTTGAAATTTATTCTGAAAGATGAGGAAACTAAATGGTTACAAAGATCTCATTATAAAGAATTATTTGAAGGAGACTCAAATAATAAATACTATCATGTTAAGGCAAATGGGAGATTCAGAAAAAATAGGATTGTGAAGTTGCTACAAGATGAAGGAGTGATTGAGGGGCAGGATAACTTGAAGGATTACATTACCAAATTTTATCAAAAAATATTTAGTGAATCTGAAATTCAATCCTTGGAACTGAACCACGATGGTGTGGAAACACTTAGTGAGGAGGAACAAAAATTCCTTACTAAGAAATTCACTATGGAAGAGTTGAAGGAAGCTGTCTTCGGTATGGAGAAAAAGAAAGCGTCTGGGCCTGATGGTTTTAATATTGAATTTTATCAGCATTTTTGCAATTTGGTTAAAGTGGACTTGTTTGCATTATTGTAAGAATTTTATGATCATAGACTAGACCTTGGTAGGCTAAACTATGGAGTAATCTCTCTTTTACCCAAAGGGAGTGATGTAGACATGATTCAAAAGTTTAGACCAATTTTTGTTTTAAATGTTATTTTTTAAGATTTTTACCCAGATTCTGGTGAATAGACTAATCCTAATAATTACTGGAGTTATCAAGTCCTCAAAACCGCTTTTATAAAAGGTTAATATATTTTAGAGGGTGTACTGGTTTTGAATGAGACTTTGAATTCTATGCACAAAAAGTTATGTCTGGTGTTCTCTTGAAGATTGATTTTGAGAACGCCTTTGACAAGGTTAAATGGCCATTCCTTTTGAAAACCCTTAAGATGAAAAAATTCCCAGACAAATAGATTGATTGGGGAATGAAGACTGTATCGGGGGGAAAAGTGGCAGTCAACGTTAATGGGGAGATAGGCCTTCTTGTTGTAGATATTCTATGTCTCCTCTGTGGTAGGGGTCTGCGGCAGGGGGATTCTATGTCTCCTTTGCAATTTGATATTGCTATAGATATTCCAGCAATTCTATGTGACAGGGCTATTGAACCGGGATTGATTAGTGGGCTTGCTATAAATCACAAGGATAATGATGTGTCCATTCTGCAATATCCAGATGACACTATAATTTTATTCGAGGGAGATGTGTGAGCAGAGGCCATAGCGTGGCGCGCATCCGCGGCTTCCCTGGCTCGATGCTCATGATGACTATGCTACTGGACCGTCGAGGGCATAAGAATGCTGCCGCGTCCACCCGGTCAAACCCTAGCCCATTTGCCCCTCCGCCCGTGCCGCTCCTCTGTTCTCCTCACTGCATCGAGCTGCCTTCGCCATAGATTCAGCGCCACTGTAGCTAATGTCTACTACGCAACCTTCTTCTTGTAGACTCGTGTTGGGCCTCCAAGCGCAGAGTTTTGTAGCAGTAGCAAATTTCCCTCAAGTGGATGACCTAAGGTTTATCAATCCGTGGGAGTCGTAGGATGCAGATGGTCTCTCCTAAACATCCCTGCAACCAAATAACATAGAGTCTCTTGTGTCACCAACACACCAAATACAATGGTAAATTGTATAGGTGCACTAGTTCAGCAAAGAGATGGTGATACAAGTGCAATATGGAAGGTAGATATTGATTTTTGTAATATGAAAATGTAAAAACAGCAAGCTAACTAGTAGTTAAAGTGAGAGAAAATGGTATTGCAATGCTTGAAAACAAGGCCTAGGGTTATACTTTCACTAGCGCAAGTTCTCTCAACAATGATAACATAATTGGATCATATAACAATCCCTCAACATGCAACAAAAGTCACTCCAAAGTTCCTATCGCGGAGAACATAAGATGAAATTGCTTGTAGGGTACGAAACCACCTCAAAGTTATTCTTTCCGATCAATCCATTGGGCTATTCCTATAAGTATCACAAACAGCCCTAGAGTTTGTTGTAAAATAACACCATATGACACACATCAAATCAACCCTAATGTCAGCTAGATACTCCAATGTCACCACAAGTATCCATGGGTCAATTATACGATATGCATCAAACAACTTCAGATTCATAATATTCAATCCAACACAAAGAACCTCAAAGAGTTCCCCAAGATTTCTACCCGAGAAATAAGGACGAAAACATGCATCAACCCCTATGCATAGATTACGCCAATGTCACCTCGAGAATCCACAAGTTGAGTGCCAAAACATACATAGCCCATTGTCACCACGGGTATCTCACAAAATACATACGTCAAGTGTTCTCAAATCCAATAGTATTCAATCTGACAATAGTCAAACCTCAAAGGTAAAACTCAATTCATCACAAGAAGGTAGAGGGGAAAACACCATAAGATCCAACTATAGTAAGAAAGCTCGCGGTACATCAAGATCGTGCCAAATCAAGAACACGAGAGAGAGAGAGAGAGAGATCAAACACATAGCTACTAGTACATACCCTCAGCCATGAGGGTGAATTACTCCTTCCTCGTCATGGAGAGCGCCAGGACAATGAAGATGGCCACCAGTGATGATTCCCCCCTCCGACAGGGTGTCAGAACAGGGTCTCGAGAGGTTTTTTATGGCTATAGAGGCTTGCGGCGGCGAAACTCACGATCTAGGTTTATTTCTGGGGGTTTCTGTATTTATAGGAATTTTTGGCGTCGAGAACAAGTCAGGGGGCGCGCCCTCCACCCTTGTGGAGGCCTCACGGCTCTTTTGGCCCAACTATTTTGATTCGGGGGCTTCTTCTGGTCCATAAAAAATCACCGTAAATTTTCTGGTCATTTGGACTCCGTTTGGTATACCTTTTCTATAAACTCAAAAACAAGGAAAAAAAACAGAAACTGGCACTGAGCTCTAGGTTAACAGGTTGGTCCCAAAAATCATATAAAATAGCATATAAATGCATATAAAACATCCAAGATGGATAATATAATAGCATGGAACAATAAAAAATTATAGATAAGTCGGAAACGTATCGAGCATCCCCAAGCTTAATTCTTGCTCGTCCTCGAGTAGGTACATGATATAGACATAATTTTTGATGTGGAATGCTACTTAGCATATTTATCAATGTAATCTTCTATATTGCGGCGAGAATATTCAGATCCATAAAATTCAAAACAAAAGTTTAATATTGGCATAAAAACAATAGTACTTCAAGCATACTAATAAGGCAATCATGTCTTCTCAAAATAACATGGCCAAAGAAAGTTATCCCTACAAAATCATATAGTCTGGCTATGGTCCGTCTTTATCACACAAAATATTCAAATCATGCACAACCCCGATGACAAGCCAAGCAATTGTTTCATACTTTTCATGTTCTCAAACTTTTCAACTTTCACGCAATACATGAGCGTGAGCCATGGACATAGCACTATAGGTGGAATAGAATATGGTGGTTGTGGAGAAGACAAAAAGAAGGAGATAGTCTCACATCGACTAGGCGTATCAACGGGCTATAGAGATTCCCATCAATAGATATCAATGTGAGTGAGTAGGGATTGCCATGCAACGGATGCACTAGAGCTATAAGTGTATGAAAGCTCAAAAAGAAACTAAGTGGGTGTGCATCCAACTTGCTTGCTCACGAAGACGTAGGGCATTTTGAGGAAGCCCATCATTGGAATATACAAGCCAAGTTCTATATTGAAAAATTCCCACTAGTATATGAAAGTGACAACATAGGAGACTCTCTATCATGAAGATCATGGTGCTACTTTGAAGCACACGTGTGGTAAAAGGATAATAACATTGCCCCTTCTCTCTTCTCTTACATTTTTTTTATTTTGGGCCTTTTCTTTTTTTGGCCTCTTTTTTTATTTTTTATTTATTTTTTGTCTGGAGTCTCATCCATACTTGTGGGGGAATCATAGTCTCCATCATCCTTTCCTCACTGGGACAATGCTCTAATAATGAAGATCATCACACTTTTATTTACTTACAACTCGATACTTAGAACAAAATATGACTCTATATGAATGCCTCCGGTTGTGTACCGGGATGTGCAATGACTCAAGAGTGACATGTATAAAAATTATGGACAGTGGCTTTGCCACAAATACTATGTCAGCTACATGATCATGCAAAGCAATATGACAATGATGAAGCGTGTCATAATAAACGGAATGGTGGAAATTTGCATGGCAATATATCTCGAATGGCTATGAAAATGCTATGGTAGGTATGGTGGCTATTTTGAGGAAGGTATATGGTGGGTGTATGGTACCGGGGAAAGTTGCGCGGTACTAGAGAGGCTAGCAATGGTGGAAGGGTGAGAGTGCGTATAATCCTATCTTGCCTTCCACGCCAAGGAAAATCCTATCCGGACACGGGACGAAGTCTTCAATCTTGTATCTTCATAGTCCGGGAGTCCGGCCAAAGGTCATAGTCCGGCCATCCGGACACCCCCTAATCCAGGACTCCCTCAGTAGCCCCTGAACCAGGCTTCAATGACGACGAGTCCGGCGCGCAGATTGTCTTCGGCATTGCAAGGCGGGTTCCCCCTCCGAATACTTCATAGAAGATGTTGAACACAAGGATAGTGTCCGACTCTGCAAAATAATTTCCACATACCACCGTAGAGAAAATAATATTCGCACAAATCTAATCTGCTGACGTATTCTGTAGCATGACATCATGTCACAGCCTAGCCTTTATTCGAATCGTTTTACTGTCCCACCTCAGCATGTTTAGCGAGGCGGTTTCCTTGGAACGTCTTGTCAAAGCAGAGATTGTGTCCCCTTATTCTGGGATTCTCATCAATACGGGCATGGGTAACCCAACCGCGCCATTAATCATGGCGCTTGGGAGATAAGCGAGTTTTGCTAGGCTGGTGGGGGCACGCAGTTTCGGCCGCCCATATAAGGGGATAAGGATCCACCCTTTCCATCTACGCCTTCCTCTTCCTTCGCTTATCCAATGCTGCGCACTCGAGCTCCAACGCCCAAGTCCGCACTTCCCACCTCAACCTTCTCCAATCATGTCCGGAGCGGGAGGCAGGTGGATGGCCTCCTCCGTCACGGAGGGGCAAATCAAAAAGCTGAGGAAAGCTGGATACTTGTCCAACAACATCGCGCACCGGCTCCCAGATGAGGGGCAACTCGTCCCCACCCCCAGGCCCCAGGAGAGGGTCGTGTTTCTCCCGCATTTCCTCCGCGGACTGGGCTTTCCTCTTCACCCATTTGTCCGGGGCTCATGTTCTACTACGGCCTGGATTTCCACGACCTGGCCCCGAACTTCATCCTCAACATCTCGGCATTTATCGTCGTGTGTGAGGTCTTACTCCTCATCCAGCCCCACTTCGGCTTATGGCTGAAGACCTTCAATGTCAAGCCGAAGGTTGTGGGCGGCCGACAAGCGGAGTGCAAAGGTGCCATGGTAGGCAAGATGGCCAACGTCACATGGCTCGAGGGCTCCTTTGTGGAAACCAGCAAAGGGTGGCAATCGGGGTGGTTCTACATCACCGAGCCGCGTGACCCTGAATCGACAGCGGCCCCCGAGTTCCGATCTGGCATCCCCACGCGGCTCACCTCATGGAAAGAGATGGGCCTGTCGTGGGGTAATCCGGAAGAGGCGACCAGACTCCAAACCCGTGACACCCCAAAATTTTAACCTTGTTTTAATTAATTAAAATTTTGCCAGGGAACTTAAACTTTTGTTTTCTGGATTTCTTTTGATTTCAGAACCTTTCTTCCCTTTATTTTTATGGAGTTTTTACCTCAAGTGAAAAACTTCCCAATTTTATTGGACTCATTTGCCCTCTCAAATAAAACAATCTTTTATCAGTGGGATTATCTATATAATCATTTTTCCCCTAAGCTTTATTTCTCTAATTTGTTTTTTCATAAGTTTAGGGTTCCATTTGCACTGCAACCCTTTGATAAATTCATTCAAAAATTCGACCAAAAATTGGAGATGTCATGTGATGTTTTTAAAACACTTTTATGCAAAAATATATTTGATTACATGGATATCTTGAGTTCTACACCAAGTTTTCAAATCTGGTCCAGTGGGCAGTTTTGCACTACAACCTATTTAAATATTTCTTTAAAACTTCTACCAAAATTTTGGGATGTCAATAGGAGTATATTAATTAACTTTTTGCAAAAACCCAGTGATGTCCTTTAAAAGATTTGAGTGAACCATCCTCATTTTCATTCTGGTACAACTTGATGAATTGTACTACAGCTATATTTTGACTTGCTCCTGTTGCTGTGATTTCTTTTCCTAATTGTAGCCCTCCCTGCTAATACCTTAAGTCCAAGAGGTTGGACTCATTGGAGCAATTCTAGTTCTTGCAATCATTCCTTATTCTTTCTGTCCAAATCTGAAGATTTGCAAAACTTGCACTAGCAAGTTTCTTCTTTTGCCCAAATGATCTTACCACTCTCTTTTGCACCCAAAGAGACACTAGCCTGGAGAATTTGGCCACTCCAAGAACTGCCTAGGTGCTTGTGGCATTTTGTCAAACACCTTGAGTGCATGAACAGCTTTGACATGACTTTTGTCATTGCATTGTGACCTTGCACCTCTGGGAAAACTAACCTGTCCACTAAGCCTCTAGATAACTTTAACCTAGGTCTGTTAAACCCCAACCTCACCAAAGACCTCTTGCATGCCCTGGCATTTTGTCGAGCACGTCCCGTGTGTGCTCTGGGCGCGAGCAGAGCACGCGTTTTGCACATGCCGCGCCTGAGCCGCCGCGTGCGCCCCTGGTTTTGCCCGCTCTGCAGAGCCGCGCCACTCACTCGACTACTCACCACATCACGCCAAGCATCCCTGGTGCCCTACAGCACCACCTTCAGAGCCCCTTGGCGGCACGCCGGCGTCCATAGCACGCCTCTGCACAGGTCGGCGCCGCCCGAGCCTCTCCTGCTCGCCACCTGCCCCTGGAGCAGCTCAGACTCATCCACAAGAGAGTCCTCTAGCTCTCGTCGCCGCCACGTCGCCCTGACCGCTACAGAGCGGCGGTTCACCGGCGCCCATATCCTCGGCCGCGGAACCGCCATGGATGCGCTATAAATAGGACCCCCCGAGCTCGTCCAGGCCTCAAGCAACCTCTCTCACTCCCTCACCGATCCGCTCGTAGCAGTAGGAAGACCAGAGGGGTCGTCTTCCTCATCTCCGGCAATCACAGCCGCCGCCACTGTCCCGGTCACTCTGGCGCCACCAGGGTCTCCCCCTCTCCACTCTCTTCACCAGGAGCTCCCTCTCCCCCTCGTGAGTCCATCCCCCTGCTCAATTTTGATCGGGACTCGCCGCAGGAGAAAAACCACTCTGCCCGACGGCCCCCGTCCGCTGTGGAGCTCGCCGCCGGCAGCTCCGTCCATCCCGGGGACCGTAACGACTACCGGAGGGACCGCCTCGACCCCCTGAGCCCACGGGTAACCTCCGTTTCCCGAACAGTGCCGCCGTTCGCCGGTGAGCATCGCCGGAGTCCCGCCTCCGCTCGGGGCAGAGGAAGAGGAGGGAGAAGACCGGTCAAACCTGACCAGTGGGTCCCCCGGGCCCACTGTCAGTGACCCACCGCACCGGTCCACGTGGGTTATGTGAAGGCGTAAAGGGAAAAGTAAGTATTCGACGTATACCTGTTCGAAGCATTTTCTTTTTATTCTGTTTTATTTTTAAACAGATTTTGACCACAACTTTGACTGTCTATAACTTTTTAAATATAACTCCAAATGAATTGATACTTTTTCCTACCTCTCTCAAATTGATTTATTACAAAAAATTTTAGACAACTTTTTGGTACTGTTTTTGAAACTATATATTGATTCAAAAATATTTTAAATAGGATTTTTGGAGAGAGGAGAAAGCTTTCAAAAGTTTTGGAGTGCACCCTGCCTTTCCACACCTTGAAGGCGAGCATTCTGAACCCTTGCATAATATTTTGCATGCATTGTTTGACACGATTATGACACCACCTCAATACGTGGAACTCGTTATTTTATGTGGTGATGTGATCATTTGCATAAAAGCTTATATGAAACTTCCTTGCTGTTGGAAATGGACATCCTCGTATGCCTTTCGTGCCTACCGGAAGGAAAACGGGAAAGTCTCTCTCTTGGGTAGACCCGAGCTTGTCCCTAGTTCCTCGTCGAGACGAGTGTGTCCGGCATGGCATGAGGGGTATGATGAGTGGTGATTCTGTCTGTTGGATGAAATATATTCGTTATGCTAATCATGCAGAGAATACTTAAAACCTCCTGAGTCGACCATAGATCGAGTCTTGTTCCAGTAACCCCCATACTTGTTCCGTACTACCACTTGTCTCTACAACAAGTAGGGTACGGTTCAGTAAGTCGTCAACCCCTTTCTAGCACACACCATACAGAGAGGCCATGGTGGAAGATACCGGTTGTAGCTGGTAGGCAGGCCACCTGGTCCGGGGGCATGGGTGTTTCCGGTTGAGACCGAGAGGGGAGGCCACCCCTTAGAGCGCGTGATATAAATTTGATCCCATGCTATGCGAGGTTGTAGCCTCCCCACTTAGAGTTTTGCTTGACAGGCGTCGTGGGTGATTCCAGACACCGGTAAGTTAAGCTGGTGTGTGCAAGTTAGGTGTGTTTTCAACTAAAAGGCCGTAGACGGAATTAGTCTCGATAGACTAAAGGAATCCGTTACTCGTGGGTAAAGAGGACACCCTCTGCAGAGTTTAAACCTATTCAAATAGCCATGTCCATGGTTAAGGACTTCAGTCTGGGATAGGTCAAGTGTCGGTCTCAGTGTCGGTCTTCGGAGGAGAAACTGTTAAACCAGAACTGGGATCACGACTTGAGACTTGTGATGATCATGATTATTATTTGTTGTGGACTAACCCGTTATATTATTGGAATTATCGAGTATCCCTGGTATGGTTCTACCTCCTGGATATTCACTGTGATTATTTATAAGCCCTTTACGTGGTGTCGCTGAGATGCCCGACTGTGGCATGCTTGTTATTTATTTTACTTATAAGCCCTTTATGTGGTGTTGCTGAGACGCCCGACTGTGGCATGCTTTTTATTTATTTTACTTATAAGCCCTTTATGAGGTGTCGCTGAGACGCCCGACCGTGGTATGCTTGTTATTTATTTTACTTATAAGCCCTTTATGTGGTGTCGCTGAGACGCCTGACTGTGGCATGCTTGTTGTTCATTTACTTTATAAGCCCTTTATGTGGTGTCGTTGAGACGCCCGACTGTGGCATGCTTGTTGTTCATTTACTTTATAAGCCCTTTATGTGGTGTCGCTAAGACGCCCGACTGTGGCATGCTTGTTGTTCATTTACTTTATAAGCCCTTTATGTGGTGTCCCTGAGACGCCCGACTGTGGCATGCTTGTTATTTATTTACTTTATAAGCCCTTTATGTGGTGTCGCTGAGACGCCCGACTGTGGCATGCTTATTATTTATTTTACTCTATAAGCCCTTTTTGTGGTGTTGCTCAGACGCCCGACTGAGGCGTGCTTGTTATTTACCATCATTTCGAGACGTCGCTTCAGACATCCAAATGGTGCATTTTATTTCCTACCCTATCATTACATATTCATTATTACATATTAATAACCTGCTTGCATGCATCCAGGATTTTATGTTTATGTCTGACGTTGTGATCATAGAATATTGTTTGAGCATGTTTATCGATTGTTATAATATACCTGTGTTCATAATGTTTGCGAGTACATTCAAAGTACTCACTGGCTTGTCCCTGGCTATTGTCTTGGCCAGATTTCTTGTGTGGAGAGGAGCGTTGCGATGACAGCCCCGAAACCTATGCAACGGTGATAGCAGCCTCGCGAAGATAGGAGTTATCCTGGCCAGCTGTTCCTGTGGGAAATGGAGTCCCATAAATGCTGATGATCCACAAACCGCTTCCGCCATCTACCACTAGAGACCATTTGTTGTACTCACAGACCAGAAGGGTCTTGTACCGCATATTTTGTATTTTGCTTGGAATTTCTGTATCAAGTTGGTGCCTCATCAGCTAACAGTAATCCTGGGGCTGGTGAGCACAAGGGCCATTTTCTAGAAATTAATACCCGGAAAACCGGTCGCGACAAACTTGGTATCAGAGCCAGGCTGACCATTGGCTAATCCTATCTTAGCCAGGTCGAAAAACCTAGGTAGGCCAAACCACCAGACCTTAACCAAAACCCAGCCAAGCTTCTCGTGCAAGATAGCCACACAGTGACCCCGACACTTTTGGCAGTCGGTGCCCAACCTATCAACCTAGCCTGTCGATCACGCGCCAGTGATCGATGCCTATAATGCCTCATTCGCAAGCGTGCGAAGGAAGACTTAGTCCCCTTTTTCTATAAAAAGGGCACGCTCGCCTCAACCCAGCACATCACAGCCTCTACCCCAAACCGAGCCATAATGCCTGGCCCCGTCGTGCACAATGAAACCACAGCAACAACCTTGGAGGTTTTGTGACCATACTCGCAAACCTCACCCGTCGTGCCTATACGTTAGAAGAGCCCCCAGAATATGTTGTGTACCAAGGATCCATGAGCGGTGAGAGTCATCAATTCTGGGCCACTGTGCACATCTATGGTAGGGGACTGTCGCCAGAACGCCCTACAGGTTCACCGGAAGGACAACTTCCTTCGAGCCACAAGCCATCCAGCTAGCTGCTCGAGAGGCTATAGTTCAACTCAGGCAGTTGTCGCCCAGAGTTAAGTGTCGCTCGTTCTACTACTACCCCAGACATGAAGGGTATGGTAGACCACCCCAGGTTGCCAACGAAGGTCACGAGACGGATCCTGCATTGTTGCACCTAGTGCACTATGTAGGTGCACTAGAGGCACTGTTCGATCAAATCACCATTGATCTGATCACAGCTCGTGGAGAGCTGGTTCACCGAGCCCCGGCAAGTAGGGAAGACGAGCCTGACGCCGACAGCCCAGTCGTGCTGTTTGACAACCAATCGAGACCTTGAGATCAGCCCCAGCCATCAACCAAGGCGCTTTGATGACCCCATGAGTGCTTCGTCGCCTTTTGGGAGCACACTCCAACGGGATTGTGGAAAACAATCCCCACGATAGTCATCATCGCTACCCCGACCCTGTAGTCCCTCAACCGCCTCCAGCTAATCCCGACGGCGAGACCTGTGGAGAAGCCTCGACATCCACAAGGCACGCCCGTTTGGATATAAATGAGGTAGACTAAGTCACCCGAGTAGTACCGAGTCTCAGTGTATCCACGCCTTATAATCGTGTGACCTTGTGAATTAACGCAGCCTGTTGTTGTGCCTCTGTTTTAGATAGTAACCCTACATAATTATGTCAGCACGCAATTGCATATTTTTCCGAGCACAGCTACCAAGATCACCCTGACAACCCCCATAGTGATACACCACTTTGGTGAGATATGTATCTGTGGCTTTGACCCCGACCCTTGGAGCTGAGCTGGCAAATTAATTACCTTTCACCACGGTAAAATGACCCAACTCCAGTGCTATAAAAAGGCCACCTCGTGACCTTGCCAATCACCCCTCACCTTGACCACCCTCACAAACCCCAGATGCAACCCCGGGTAGTTTTGTCAAAATATTGTGGGACTTTACCTGCAGTACCATGGGTTCTACCCAGCCACCTTAGTACGAGCTGTTCAAATCGAGAATCACCACATCCACCTCGGAATATTGGGCGGTAGTACACATCCCTCCCGTAAATCCAAACCAAGACCCAATGGAAGTTTCCTTCGTGGGGAAAACTATGCCAGCTCCACTAATGGCCATAGAAGCGGCTGCACACGAAGCACTTGCCCGCCTTCGATTCGCGGTACCCTATGCCAGTGAAAGAGGATATCATTACTTTCCAAGCCGTGCAGCACTCGGAGTAGTTACATCTTTTCCCGGTGGACGGATTGAGAGAGACCCAGTACTGGCCAACCTGGTCCAGTACGTCATCGCTCAAGAACGTTTGACCCAGCGAGTAATGTGATATCTCCAGAGTCTCGCGGATTTAAATCCTCAGATCGCCATCGGCAGACCACTGAGGCCCCACTAGGAGAGACACATTCATCGGCTGATCAATCCGCTTTCCCCGATAGAGGAGGAGTGCATCCCAGTACCAGAGACGTTTTCTCGGGACCCCGTCCAGTTACCGTTTGCATTATAGACATCACTACTGTGTTTATTATTGCAACATTTATTTATAAGTTGTAAGATATGAGTGGTACCCCGAGTTTGCGCGACGAGTAAATTATTTAGTTTCTATTAATATGAGTAGTTCTGTTGCGGTTTGACTCTAATATATTACTGTTTTCTCTCGCGAAAAAAATCCTGGAGTGAGATTTCTTTACCCTGAGTTGCGGCATCGTATATCTTCTCACGACGTGGATTATTTTATTTCACACAGCACCACGGCAGCAGACTCACAACCGCTCGAACACATACCCTGCTTGCAAAAATTCGTAACCATGGAGTATTTGTTTCTTAAAACATCTCTTAACAAATCTCGAGGACGAGATTTTTTCTTTAGGGGGTAGTGTTGTGACACCCCAAAATTTTAACCTTGTTTTATTTAATTTAAATTTTGCCAGGGAACTTAAACTTTTGTCTTCTGGATTTTCTTTTGATTTCAGAACCTTTCTTCCCTTTATTTTTATGGAGTTTTTACCTCAAGTGAAAAACTTCCCAATTTTATTGGACTCATTTGCCCTCTCAAATAAAACAATTCTTTTATCAGTGGGATTATCTATATAATCATTTTCCCCTGAGCTTTATTTCTCTAATTTGGTTTTTCATAAGTTTAGGGTTCCATTTGCACTGCAACCCTTTGATAAATTCATTCAAAAATTCCACCAAAAATTGGAGATGTCATGTGATGTTTTTAAAACACTTTTATGCAAAAATATGTTTCATTCCTTGGATATTTTGAGTTCTACACCAAGTTTTCAAATCTGGTCCAGTGGGCAGTTTTGCACTACAACCTATTTAAATATTTCTTTAAAACTTCTACCAAAATTTTGGGATGTCAATAGGAGTATATTAATTAACTTTTTGCAAAAACCCAGTGACGTCCTTTGAAAGATTTGAGTGAACCATCCTCATTTTCATTCTGGTCCAACTTGATGAATTGTACTACAGCTATATTTTGACTTGCTCTTGTTGCTGTGATTTCTTTTCCTACTTGTAGCCCTCCCTGCTAAAACCTTAAGTCCAAGAGGTTGGACTCATTGGAGCAATTCTAGTTCTTGCAATCATGCCCTGTTCTTTCTGTCCAAATCTGAAGATTTGCAAAACTTGCACTAGCAAGTTTCTTCTTTTGCCCAAATGATCTTACCACTCTCTTTTGCACCCAAAGAGGCACTAGCCTGGAGAATTTGGCCACTCCAAGAACTGCCTAGGTGCCTGTGGCATTTTGTCAAACACCTTGAGTGCATGAACATCTTTGACATGACTTTTGTCATTGCACTGTGACCTTGCACCTCTGGGAAAACTAACCTGTCCACTAAGCCTCTAGATGACTTTAACCTAGGTCTGTTAAACCCCAACCTCACCCGAGACCTCTAGCATGCCCTGGCATTTTGTCGAGCACGTCCTGTGCGTGCTCTGGGCGCGAGCAGAGCACGCGTTTTGCACGTGCCGCGCCCGAGGCGCCGCGTCGCGCCCCTGGTTTTGCCCGCTCTGCAGAGCCGCGCCACTCACTCGGCTACTCACCACATCACGCCAAGCAGCCCTGGTGCCCCACAACACCACCGTGAGAGCCCCTTGGCGGCACGCGGCGTCCGCAGCACGCCTCTGCACAGGTCGGCGCCGCCCGAGCCTCTCCCGCTCGCCACCTGCCCCTGGAGCAGCTCAGACTCATCCACAAGAGCATCCTCTAGCTCTCGTCGCCGCCACGTTGCCCTGACCGCTACAGAGCGGCGGTTCGCCGGAGACCTTATCCTCGGCCGTGGAACCGCCATGGATGCACTATAAATAGGACCCCCCGAGCTCGTCCAGGCCTCAAGCAACCTCTCTCACTCGCTCACCGATCCGCTCGTAGCAGTAGGAAGACCAGAGGGGTCGTCTTCCTCATCTCCGGCAATCACAGCCGCCGCCACTGTCCCGGTCACTCCGGCGCCACCAGGGTCTCCCCCTCTCCACTCTCTTCACCAGGAGCTCCCTCTCCCCCTCGTGAGTCCATCCCCCTGCTCAATTTTGATCAGGACCCGCCGCAGGAGAAAAACCACTCTGCCCGACGGCCACCGTCCGCTGCGGAGCTCGCTGCTGGCAGCTCCGTCCATCCCGGGGACCGTAACGACTACCGGAGGGACCGCCTCGACCCCCTGAGCCCACGGGTAACCTCCGTTTCTCGAACGGTGCCGCCGTTCGCCGGCGAGCATCGCCGGAGTCCCGCCTCCGCTCGGGGCAGAGGAAGAGGAGGGAGAAGACCAGTCAGACCTGACCAGTGGGTCCCCCGGGCCCACTGTCAGTGACCCACTGCACCGGTCCATGTGGGTTAAGTGAAGGCGTAAAGTGCAAAGTACGTATTCTACGTATACCTGTTCGAAGCGTTTTCTTTTTATTCTGTTTTATTTTTAAACAGATTTTGACCACAACTTTGACTGTCTATAAATTTTTAAATATAACTCCAAATGAATTGATTCTTTTTCCTACCTCTCTCAAATTTAATCTAGTTTATTTTAAGATTTAATTCTAAATTTTTCAGACAACTTTTTGGTACTGTTTTTGAAACTATATATTGATTCAAAAATATTTTAAATAGGATTTTTGGAGAGAGGAGAAAGCTTTCAAAAGTTTTGGAGTGCATCCTGCCTTTCCACACGTTGAAGGCAAGCATTCTGAACCCTGGCATAATATTTTGCATGCATTGTTTGACACGATTATGACACCACCTCAATACGTGGAACTCGTTATTTTATGTGGTGATCTCATCCTTTGCATAAATGCTTATTTGAAACTTCCTTGCTGTTGGAAATGGACATGCTTGTGATAATGATCATCCTCGTATGCCTTTCGTGCCTACCTGAAGGAAAATGAGAAAGTCTCTGTCTTGGGTAGACCCGAGCTTGTCCCTAGTTCCTCGTCGAGACGAGTGTGTCCGGCATGGCATGAGGGGTATGATGAGTGGTGATTCTGTCTGTTGGATGAAATATATTCGTTATGCTAATCATGCAGGGAATACTTAAAACCTCCTGAGTCGACCATAGATCGAGTCTTGTTCCAGTAACCCCCATACTTGTTCTGTACTACCACTTGTCTCTACAACAAGTAGGGTACGGTTCAGTAAGTCGTCAACCCCTTTCTAGCACACACCGTACAGAGAGGCCATGGTGGAAGATACTGGTTGTAGCTGGTAGGCAGGCCACCTGGTCCGAGGGCATGGGTGCTTCTGGTGGAGACCGAGAGGGGAGGCCACCCCTTAGAGTGCGTGATATAAATTTGATCCCATGCTACGCGAGGTTGTAGCCTCCCCACTTAGAGTTTTGCTTGACAAACGTCGTGGGTGATTCCAGACACCGGTAAGTTAAGCTGGTGTGTGCAAGTTAGGTGTGTTTTCAACTAAAAGGCCGTAGACGGAATTAGTCTCGATAGACTAAAGGAATTCGTTACTCGTGGGTAAAGAGTACACCCTCTATAGAGTTTAAACCTATTCGAATAGCCATGTCCATGGTTATGGACTTCAGTCTGGGATAGGTCAAGTGTCGGTCTTAGTGTCGGTCTTCAGAGGAGAAACTGTTAAACCAGAACTGGGATCACGACTTGAGACTTGTGATGACCATGATTATTATTTGTTTAGGACTAACCCGTTATATTATTGGAATTATCGAGTATCCCTGGGATGGTTCTACCTCCTGGATATTCACTGTGATTATTTATAAGCCCTTTATGTGGTGTCGCTGAGACGCCCGACTGTGGCATGCTTGTTATTTATTTTACTTATAAGCCCTTTATGTGGTGTCGCTGAGACGCTCGACTATGGCATGCTTTTTATTTATTTTACTTATAAGCCCTTTATGAGGTGTCGCTGAGACGCCCGACTGTGGTATGCTTGTTATTTATTTTACTTATAAGCCCTTTATGTGGTGTCGCTGAGACGCCCGACTTTGGCATGCTTGTTATTCGTTTACTTTATAAGCCCTTTATGTGGTGTCGCTGAGATGCCCGACTGTGGTATGCTTATTGTTCATTTACTTTATAAGCCCTTTATGTGGTGTCGCTGAGACGCCCGACTATGGCATGCTTGTTGTTCATTTACTTTATAAGCCCTTTATGTGGTGTCGCTGAGATGCCCGACTGTGGCATGCTTGTTCTTCATTTACTTTATAAGCCCTTCATGTGGTGTCGCTGAGACGCCCGACTATGGCATGCTTGTTATTTATTTACTTTATAAGCCCTTTATGTGGTGTCATTGAGATGCCAGACTGTGGCATGCTTATTATTTATTTTACTCTATAAGCCCTTTTTGTGGTGTCGCTTAGACGCCCGAATGAGGCATGCTTGTTATTTACCATCATTTCGAGACGTCGCTTCAGACATCCAAATGGTGCATTTTATTTCCTACCCTGTCATTACATATTCATTATTACATATTAATAACCTGCTTGCATGCATCCAGGATTTTATGTTTATGTCTGACGTTGTGATCATAGAATATTTTTTTGAGCATGTTTATCGATTGTTATAATATACCTGTGTTCATAATGTTTGCGAGTACATTCAAAGTACTCACTGGCTTGTCCCTGGCTATTGTCTTGGCCAGATTTCTTGCCTGGAGAGGAGCGTTGCGATGATAGCCCCGGAACCTACGCAACGGTGATAGCAGCCTCGCGAAGATAGGAGTTATCCTGGTCAGCTGTTCCAGTGGGAAATGGAGTCCCATAAATGCTGATGATCCACAAACCGCTTCCGCCATCTACCACTAGAAACCATTTGTTGTACTCACGGACCAGAAGGGTCTTGTACTGCATATTTTGTTTTTTCTTGGAATTTCTGTATCAAGTTGGTGCCTCATCAGCTAATAGTAATCCTGGGGCTAGTGAGCACAAGGGCCATTTTCTGGAAATTAATACCCGGAAAACCGGTCGCGACAAACCTGCGTCCAGAACCTGATGGACAAGAAGGTTAAACTCGTCAACGTAGTCCGGGTCATGCTCTTCCGCCGGATCCTCCCGTGTCAACGGCGGGCTTTTAATCTGTGGGAATTCGACCCGGCCCAGCACCAAACTCTGTCCAGGCTCTTCGACACAACGCACGAAGATTCTTGGAAGGTGCTTTTCAAGAGCTCTGAGGTTCACCCTCCCACTACCGAGGATCGCGGATTCTGCGCGAAGCGCCAAGCCAGCGTGGTAAGCTTAGTTTACCCATTACAGGGTATTTGTTTTTCATAGTTTGACTCTATGCGGGATCTAAACTCCCATTCCTTCAACAAGACTGGCAGAAGAAGGACGGACAGATCGACTGTCTGGTTCCCTTGCCCGAAGGCCCAGCAGACGCACGCTTGACGAAGCTGCTGGTCCCGGCGCCCCACGTGGTGCCGGAGAAGAAGGCCAAGAAGAAGGCCACGGGAACTCGAAGGATCTCCCGGCGACTGGTGGTGTCAGACTCATCGCCCGATGACCCCAAAGCGCGCTCCTCCTCCAAAGACGAGGAGGAGGTAGAAGAAGCCTCTCCCCCTCCAGCGGGGAGAGGCACGAAAAGGAAGGCCACCCCAACTGGGGAGGCCGGATTGTCCAAGAAGGGGAAGACCCTTCTCCCGGACTACGCCTCCGACGCCGAAGACGGCGGAGAGGAGTGGCCATCCAGGGCCAAGCCCCTGGCAAAATCGTAAGTATCCGGATACCAGAATAACTCACGGCATTCCTTTATTACACAGTACCTTCTGACGCCGAATAAAATTATGCAGTCCACCCAAGGCTCAGCTCGATGATTCATCAAGTGGCTCCCTGGACTCGTCGGATCTGAATAGTTTTTCACTCCCGACGGCTTCCTCCCCCCGCCCTACGGACGAAGCCGAGGTGGAGTCCCAAAAGGGGATGAGCCAGGAGGAGGCGGTCCTAGAGGCGCAGGAAGGCGACCTCCCAGACTCCAGGCCCAAAGGGGATAAAACCCCAGAGGGATCTAAGTCCGGCCCTAGGCCGGACACCGCACCGGAACCATTAGTGGTTCCGGAGGTCGGTAGGCGGCCCCCTCGCAAGAAGGGCAAGCCTACGACGCCGGCGACCTCCGTCCAATCGGAGGCGCCGGACAATTTGCTGGAGGTGCTTAACGGCGCCTCCATCGACGAGGAGCACCGCACTGTTATGAGTGCGGTGATCGAGAAGGTTCAGTCTGCCAAGAGCGGGCTGACAGAAGCCTGTGCCAGCCTTCTAACAGGCTTCGAGGTATGTATTTAAAACATGTAAAAAATGTTACCGCATAGACAGTAGCCCATGATGCTCAGTTTGGTGTTCGGAAAGAAAAGCCGGACTGAGGATCTAAAAAGATATACGTAGGAGTCTAACATAAAAATGTCAATATGGGAATGCAGGCCGCACTGCTGACCTCTGCCGCACTGACTGCGGAGGTTGATGCATTGAAGCAGAGCCTCGAGCGGTCCAAGAACGAGCTCGGCCTTGCCAAGAAGCAGCTCGAGGGCAAGGAAGGTAGGTAGTACCTTATGCAAGTGTAGAAAATACATGGTTGAAATTAGTGACAGGACCAATGTGAATGTGACAGGGGCCACAACCGAGGTGGCGGCCCTGAAGGAAGCGCTGTCCAAGGCCGAAGATAGTGTGGCCATGGAGCGCACCGAGCGAGAGAAACAAGAGGCTCGGGTGGCGGAGGTGCGGCAAGAGCTCAATGCTCTCGTGAAGAAACACAAGAGTTTGGGGCTTGATTCAAAGATGCGAGAGTCCGAGCTTGCCTCGGCACTTGAAAGTGCCCGATCTGCCAAAGCCGAAGCCCAAAAAGCCCTCCAGGAGATTGAGGCGATGAAAAAGATAGCGGCGGGTAAGGCATTCTTTATGCAAAGCAAGCATGTGAAAGTGAATTACGTGTTACTTACCCGAATCTGGAGCTCTCCAAGAGCATTCGCAGATCTGCCCCGCAGTGTGTCCGATGCCACCGCATTCTACCGAGCCGTAGAAGGGAGCTCGACGGAGAAGGTGTTCTGGTCCCAGTATGCTGAGGCCGGACGTCCGGTGCCCTTGAGCGACCAGCTGAAGCAGCTGGTCGAGCTCCATAAGGTGGCCGAACAGGCCATGAAGGGCCTTATAGGCCAGCTGTGGCCTGGGGAGGTCCTGCCTGAGAGCTATTTTGGGATGGTGAGGCAGCTGGTGGATGCCTGTCCGCGGCTTGAAGTCATCAAGCACTCTGTATGCATCGAAGGTGCCCGTAGGGCTCTTGCCCATGCTAAAGTGCACTGGGGCAAGCTGGATGCTGAGAAGCTGGTGATAGAAGGGCCACCGGAGGGGAAGGAGCATCGCAGGCCCGAGATGTATTATGAGGGCGTCCTGAAGGGTGCCCGCTTTGTGGCGAATGAATGTACCAGGGATGTAATTTTTGAGTAAACTCGCTCGTGTTTATCCTGTGCGCTGAAAGCTTGTTCATATGCGCTAAGCAACGGTTTTGGAATTTAAAATATTACCTTCTGTGCGGTCGTTTATTAAATCTGAGAGATGCAAGTCGTCGGCTTCTGCCCCCATGCCGCGAGTGCTGGGGTGTTCGGGATAAACCTGAGCGCTGTTGTTCCCATTCTTGGGTCCTTCGAGGGAGGCCCTCAGCACAACGAACAAGGCAATCGGACTTATAGTGCTTTATCACTCTCACTTATCCATAGAATTCTATAATTTTAAATTTCGGTGAAGCCCCTAGTATTCGGAAGACCGAGTTCAGGGCGCTATCCACGCCTAGGCCGGACAGAGCCAACTCCTCTCTCTAAGCGGCATAAGTCTTTAAGGACTCGAAAAACCTCGCGAACAGCGACCGGCTCTCGCCCTATCATGACGGTCAGTTTTAGCTTTCTCTACTGAGGTGTTAACCCAGCTCAACTGGGGCACAATCGCAGTAGTTCTCCCAGCGCTACCTTAGCCGATATAGCGGAACGTAAGGTACCAAAACATGGGAGCCGGGCAAACCCAACTATTGACCCAAGACATGATTCGGAGCCAATGCATATAATGCTATAAGTTCGGGGTGCCGCACTCATGAGAGTGTTCGGTCTTCTCACACCGTATTCTAGGGTACTTAAGCCCCTGGTGTTTTGGCCGTACCAAAGTGTACGGTTGCATAATGTCATAACTGAACATATGTAAAAAATGAATGCAATAATAGACGAGAGCTATGTATTGTTTATTAAAGGGCTGCTATGAAAGCAGGACGATACAAATAGTGCGATAAGCAAGAGATGGGATTTTTTGACATGTCCCCCACTAAGGGCAAACTGCCAGACTTTAAGTAAAGCAGGTATTTAGCTCGTTATAGAGACCACTTGGACATTTGACGCGGCTTGTTGTCTCCCTGGCTGTTGCATCATGTATTCGGCAATTGTACTGCCGGACAGGGCTTCCGAATAGTGGAGTCCTGAAAGTAAAAAAAATAAATGACAAAATCGGGAGTCCCTAGTGCGGTTGAGCCGCATTCTGGGCGTGCCGTGGTTGTGCCCCTCCCCTTATGCCCATGGTATTTCCAGAGCTTAATTATGTACGCGTGGTACTGGTTTCGCAATCTCGCGAGGGCTGGGGTTGGGGCCGCATTGCTATGCTTGCTCGGAACGTGCCAGACGGTCTTGTTGTAGGTTACTTCGGGCGCGCTTGACGTTGTCCGGACGTTTAACAGCCGGACTGGAGAGTTGCCTTGAAAGGCTGCTTTGTACTTCCGCTGCCAGGGCTGCCGTGTGCTCCTCTGTTATGAGAGAGCGTTCGGTGTTTCCATTGACCGTAATGACTCCTCGAGGGCCTGGCATCTTGAGCTTGAGATAGGCATAGTGTGGCACCGCATTGAACTTTACAAATGCGGTTCGCCCGAGCAGGGCGTGATAGCCACTGCGGAACGGGACTATGTCAAAGATTAACTCCTCGCTTCGGAAATTATCCGGGGATCCGAAGACCACTTTGAGTGTAACTGAGCCTGTACAGCTGGCCTCTACACCTGGTATGACACCTTTAAAGGTCGTCTTTGTGGGTTTAATCCTTAAGGGATCTATGCCCATTTTCCGCACTATATCCTAATAAAGCAGGTTCAGGCTGCTGCCGCCGTCCATGAGGACTCTAGTGAGGTGAAATCCATCAATGATTGGGTCTAGGACCAATGCGGCGAATCCGCCATGACGAATGCTAGTGGGGTGGTCCCTTCGATCGAAAGTGATCGGGCAGGAGGATCATGGGTTGAACTTTGGGGCGACTGGCTCCAACGCATATATGTCCCTGAGCGCACGCTTCCGTTCCCTCTTGGGGATGTGGGTTGTGTATATCATGTTCACTGTCCGCACTTGTGGGGGAAAGCCCTTCTGTCCTCTATTGTTCGGCGGCCGGGGCTCCTCCTCGTCATCGCTATGCAGCCCCTTGTCTCTGTTTTTGACACTTAACTTGCCTGCCTGCTTGAACACCCAACAATCCCTATTGGTGTGATTGGCCAGTTGTTCGAGGGTGCCGTGTATCTGGCACGAGCGATCGAGTATCCGGTCTAATCTGGACGTGCCCGGAGTATTTCTTTTGAATGGCTTTTTCCGCTGACGGGGTTTAGAGCCTCTGAATCCGGCATTAACTGCCGTATCCTCAGTGTTGTCGCCGTTAATGCAGCGGTTGTTCTTGTTGCGACGCGACCTGCCGTTCTTGTCCTTGGTATCCGAATTACCAGGGCTCTTGGTCATGTTATTGCTATGAGCTAGCCAGCTATCTTCTCCCGCGCAAAAGCGGGTCATGAGTGTTGTAAGGGCTACCATGGATTTCGGCTTTTCCTGTCCTAGGTGCCGGGCCAGCCATTCGTCTCGGATGTTATGCTTGAAGGCCGCGAGGGCCTCTATGTCCGGACAGTCGACTATTTGATTTTTCTTGGTTAGGAACCGTGTCCAGAATTGTCTGGCCGATTCCTCTGGCTGCTGAATTATGTGGCTTAGGTCATTGACGTCTGGTGGTCGCACATAGGTGCCCTGGAAATTGTCCAGGAATGCGGATTCCAGGTCCTCCCAGCAACCAATTGACTCTGCTGGCAAGCTGTTAAGCCAATGCCGAGCCGGTCCTTTAAGCTTGAGTGGGAGGTATTTGATAGCGTGTAGATAATCACCACGGGCCATGTGGATATGAAGGAGATAATCCTCGATCCATACCGCAGGATCTGTTGTGCCATTGTATGATTCGATGTTTACGGGTTTAAAACCCTCAAGGATTTGATGATCCATTACTTCATCTGTGAAGCATAGTGGGTGTGCGGCGCCTCTGTACTGGGCTATATCACGACGTATCTTGGATGAGCTTTGTCTGTTGTGTTCGGCCTGGCCGTATTTGCCATATCCGGCGTGACGGTTATCATCACGTGTTGTGGGGCGCCCACATGATCCATAGGTCGATCTTGTTTGCCTTGCCTTGTCCTCCAATATGTCTCGCAGGTCTGGTGCGTTTCCCCGTGCCTTGGTACTTTTTGAGTGGCGCCGGGGTGCGGCTTGAGTTGATGGCCGAAAGGCCTCTCTGTCGCGGCCACGGGTGGCCTATCGGCCGCATCATACGCTGGTGATGTAGGTTTAGTTGCTTCCTCCTCTAGTTGGGTAGCAGCCTGCGCTTTGGGTAGCTCTTGGAGGGGCGTTCGAGTTTGTACTCTTCGGCAGTGAGGACTTCAGTCCATCTGTCGGCTAGCAAGTCTTGGTCAGCTCTAAGCTGCTGCTGTTTTCTCTTGAGGCTGCTTGCCATGGCCATAAGCCTGCGTTTGAAATGCTCTTGTTCGACAGGGTCCTCATGCACGACAAACTCGTCGTCGTCGAGGCTTCCTTCGTCTTCGGAGGGAGCCATGTAATTATCGTCCTCGACCTCTCTGTCTGCCGCTCTCTCATGAGGGCCGACTTCTCCATCCTCCTGCGCTAAATCCTGCTGGAGGGGTTTGTCTTTGGCACTGTCCGGGGTGTTATTGTCTCCGGTGCCGGAATCGCCGTTTTTGCTTTGGCGGGATTTGGAGCGGCGCCGCTGACGCCGACGCTTAGGCTATTTCTTGAAGGGGTCATCCTCCGTTGTTCCCTCGCCATCCCCTTCTTTTGGGGTGTCCACCATGTGTATGTCATATGACGAGGTGGCTTTCCAGTGCCCTATAGGCGCTGGTTCTTGGTCGTCTCCTTCATCAGCGTCCATACCGTCGATGTCTTCGGAGTCGAAGTCGAGCATGTCGGTTAAATCATCAACAGTGGCTAGGAAGTGGGTGGTGGGTGGGTTTTGAATTTCTTCGTCGTCCGCATCCCAACCTTGCTGACCATAGTCCGGCCAGGGTTCTCCTAATAAAGAGAGAGACTTTAGTGAATTCAGGATGTCGCCAAAAGGCGAGTGCTGAAAGATGTTCGTGGCGGTGAACTCCATGATCGGAGCCAAATTGGGTTCGATCGGAGGGGGCGTGGAAGATTCGAAGTCCGAAAAGTAGTCCGGCACCTTGGAGTCACGAGCTTCGTGAAAGACAAGACTAGTGTTCGGCTCGATCACCGTAGAGATTGCAGCCCCCGAGGCGGCGTCCATCCACCAGTCCTCGATCGGCGCAGTCGGCTCCGAGCTAAGGGTCGGAGTGGACACCTGAGCGGCCCTCTGGGCACTGTCCGGCGGCAGAGCTAGATCATGCCCATCGTGACAGTGCGGCACGCTCGGCTGTGGCTCGAATCCGTCGAAGATCAAGTCTCCGCGGACGTCAGCCGTGTAGTTCAAACTTCCAAATCTGACCTGATGGCCAGGGGCGTAGCTTTCGATCTGCTCCAGATGACCAAGTGAATTGGCCCGCAGTGCAAAGCCGCCAAATACGAAGATCTGTCCGGGGAGAAAAGTCTCACCCTGGACCACATCTTTGTTGGTGATCGAAGGAGCCATCGGGCCTAAAGGTGACGACACAGAGGAACTCTCAATGAAAGCACCAATGACAGTGTCAAAACCGGCGGATCTCGGGTAGGAGGTCCCGAACTGTGCGTCTAGGCGGATGGTAACAGGAGACAAGGGACACGATGTTTTTACCCAGGTTCGGGCCCTCTTGATGGAGGTAAAATCCTACTCCTGCTTGATTAATATTGATGGTATGGGTAGTACAAGAGTTGATCTACCACGAGATCAAAGAGGCTAAACCCTAGAAGCTAGCCTATGGTATGATTGTTCTTCGTCCTATGGACTAAAACTCTCCGGTTTATATAGACACCGGAGAGGGCTAGGGTCACACAGAGTCGGTTACAATGGGAGGAGATCTACATATCGTATCGCCAAGCTTGCCTTCCTTGCCAAGGAAAGTCCCATCCGGACACGGGACAAAGTCTTCAATCTTGTATCTTCATAGTCCGGGAGTCCGGCCAAAGGTCATAGTCCGGCCATCCGGACACCCCCTAATCCAGGACTCCCTCAGTCATTAAAACAAAGTACCGCGCTCATGATCCTAGGGGGATAGATTGGTAGGAAAAGACCATCGCTCGTCCCCGACCACCACTCATAAGGAAGACAATCAAAAAATAAACCATGCTCCGACTTCATTACATAATGGTTCACCATACGTGCATGCGGGAATCACAAACTTCAACACAAGTATTTCTACAATCCACAATTACTCACTAGCATGACTCTAATATCACCATCCTCATATCTCAAAACAATCATAAGGAATCAAACTTCTCATAGTATTCAATGCTCTTTATATGAAAGTTTTTACTATATCCCTCTTGGATGCCCGTCATATTAGGACTAAATTCATAACCAAAGCAAATTACCATGCTGTTTAAAGACTCTCAAAATAATATAAGTGAAGCATGAGAGTTCATCAATTTCTTCAAAATGAAACCACCGCCGTGTTATAAAAATATATAAGTGAAGCACTAGAGAAAATGATAAACTACTCCGAAAGATAAAAGTGAAGATCAATTAGTAGTCGAATTATTGTGCAACTATGTGAAGACTCTCTAACATTTAAGAATTTCAGATCTTGGGATATTATTCAAACAATAAGCAAAACAAAATAAAATAACATTTGCAAGGATAGCACATATCATGTGAAGAAGCAAAAACTTAGGCTCAACCAAAACTGACCGATATTTGTTGAAGAAGAAAGGTGGGATGCCAACCGGGGCATCCCCAAGCTTAGATGCTTAAGACTTCTTGAAATATTTACTTGGGATGCCTTGGTCATCCCCAAGCTTGAGCTTTTGTGTCTCCTTAATTCCTCTTATATCACGGTTTTCCTAAATCTTAAAAACTTCATACACACAAAACTCAACAAGAACTCATGAGATACGTTAGTATAAATTCATGCAAAGCCTTATCATTTTCTACTATAGAAAATAACTAAAATTATAATTTGACATTGCATACTAAATGCCTCTGCATAGTTAACACTCCTATCCTCAAATAGAATCATTAAACAAGCAAACATATGCAAACAATGCGAACATAACAATAATCTGTCTAAACAAACAGTCTGTAAATAATGCAAGAGGAATCATACTTTCCTAACTCCAAATTTTTTGAAAAATTACCACACTGTAGAAAATTTGTTGTGACTTACTGTGAAAAAATTTCAAATTTTTGTCATGTTCTGACTATTCACCAATATTCAAAACATAACAGCAAACTTTTTGTTTTCAAACAGCAACATAAAGACTTGTAAAATAAGCATGGTAAAGGCTATACTTGACCGTTTTATTGAACTAAAAGATATAAAACATGTCTATGAATAATAGCAAGCAAATATAAACAAAATAAAATGATGCTCCAAGAAAAACACATATCATGTGGTGAATAAAAATATAGCTCCAAGTAAGGTTACCGATGAACGAAGACGAAAGAGGGGATGCCACTCGGGGCATCCCAAAGCTTAGGCTCTTGGTTGTCCTTGAATATTATCTTGCTGTGCCTTGGGCATCCCCAAGCTTAGGCCCTTGCCACTCCTTATTCCATAGTCCATCGAAACTTCACCCAAAACTTGAAAACTTCACAACACAAAACTCAACAGAAAACTTGTAAGCTCCATTAGTATAAGAAAATAAAATCACCACTTTTGGTACTGTTGTGAACTCATTCTAAATTCATATAGGTGTTATATCTACTGCATCCCAACTTTTCCACGGTTCATATCCTCCAACACTACTCATAGATTCATCAAAATAAGAAAACACCATATAGCAAACAGAATCTATTAAAAGCAGAACAATCTATAGTAATCTGGAATCTTTCCATGCCTCTGTAACTCCAAAACTTTTGAAAAATTAGGACAAAATAAAAAATTTGTATAAATCTTATATAAAAAATTCATATCAAAAGCACGTTCCAGTGAATTTTCCAAATTCCTTGACTTGGAGCAAAAGTTTCTATTTTTGCATAGAATCAAGCCAACTATCATCCACACTATCCCAAAGGCTTTACTTGACACTTTATTGAAACACAAGCTATAAAACATGATTACTGCAGTAGCATAATCATTTCAACACACAAAAATAGTAGGGGTAAATGTTGGGTTGTCTCCCAACAAGCGCTTTTCTTTAATGCCTTTCTAGCTAGGCATGATGATTTCAATGATGCTTACATGAAAGATAAGAATTGAAACATAACGGGAGCATCATGAAGCATATGACTAGCACATTTAAGTCTAACCCATTTCCTATGCATAGGGATTTTGTGAGAAAACAATTTATGGGAACAAGAATCAACTAGCATAGGAAGACAAAACAAGCATAACTTCAAAACTTTCAACATAAAGAGAGGAAACTTGATATTATTGCAATTCCTACATGCATATATTCCTCCCTCATAATAATTTTCAGTAGCATCATGAATGAATTCAACAATATAACCATCACACAAATCATTGTTTTCATGATCTACAAGCATAGAAATTTTATTACTCTCCACATAAGCTAATTTCTTCACATGAATAGTAGTGGGAGCAAACTCAACAAAATAACTATCAAGTGAGGCATAATCCAATTGAAAATTAAAATCAAGATGCCAAGTTTGATGGTTATCATTGTTCTTTATAGAATACATGTCATCACAATAATCGTCATAGATAGCAACTTTTTCTCATAAGCAATTGGAACCTCTTCCAAAATAGTGGATTCATCACTAAATAAAGTCATGACTTCTCCAAATCCACTTTCATAATTATCACAATAAGATTCAACACCCTCCAAAATAGGGGGATCATTACTTCGTAAAGTTGACACTCTTCCAAACCCACTTTCATCAATATACTCATCATAAACAGGAGGCATGCTATCATCAAAATAAATTTCCTCATCAATACTTGCGGGACTAAAAACACCATCTTCATCAAACATAGCATCCCCAAGCTTGTAGCTTTGCATATCATTAGCATCATGGATATTCAAAGAATTAACACTAACAACATTGCAATCATGCTCATCATTCAAAGATTTAGTGCCAAACATTTTAATCCATTTTAGTTCTAACACTTTGGCACAATTTTCCTTTCCATCATTTTCACGAAAGACATTAAAAAGATGAAGCATATGAGGCAACCTCAATTCCATTTCTTGTAGTTATCTTTTATAGACTAAGCTAGTGATAAAACAAGAAACTAAAAGATTCGATTGCAAGATCTAAAGATATACCTTCAAGCACTCACCTCCCTGGCAACGGCGCCAGAAAAAATCATGATGTCTACTATGCAACCTTCTTCTCGTAGACTCGTGTTGGGCCTGCAAGCGCAGCGTTTTGTAGGACAGTAGAAAATTTCACTCAAGTGGATGACCTAAGGTTTATCAATCCGTGGGAGGCGTACGATGAAGATGGTCTCTCTCAAACAACCCTACAACCAAATAACAAAGAGTCTCTTGTGTCCCCAAAACACCCAATACAATGGTAAATTGTGTAGGTGCACTAGTTCGGCGAAGAGATGGTGATACAAGTGCAATATGGATGGTAGATATAGGTTTTTTAATATGAAAATATGAAAACATCAAGGTAACTAGTAGTAAAAGTGAGCGAAAACGGTATTGCAATGCTTGAAAACAAGGCTTAGGGTTCATACTTTCACTAGCACAAGTTCCTCAACATGCAACAAAAGTCACTCCAAAGTTCCTATCGCAGAGAACATAAGATGAAATTGCTTGTAGGGTACGAAACCACCTCAAAGTTATTCTTCCAATCAATCCATTGGGCTATTCCTATAAGTGTCACAAACAACCCTAGAGTTCGTAGTAAAAGAACACCATATGTCAAACATCAATCAACCCTAATGTCACCTAGATACTCCAATGTCACCACAAGTATCCGTGGGTCAATTATACGATATGCATCAAACAACTTCAGATTCATAATATTCAATCCAACACAAAGAACCTCAAAGAGTGCCACAAGATTTCTACCGGAGAAACAAAATGACGAAAACGTGCATCAACCCCTATGAATAGATTATGCTAATGTCACCTCGGGAATCCGCGAGTTGAGTGCCAAAACATACATCAAGTGAATCTATAGAATACCCCATTGTCACCATGGGTATCCCACGGAAGACATACATCAAGTGTTCTCAAATCCATAATAGTATTCAATCCGATAATAGTCAAACCTCAAAGGTAAAACTCAATTCATCAAAAGATGGTAGAGGGGAAACACCATAAGATCCAACTATAGTAACAAAACTCGCGGTACATCAAGATCATGCCAAATCAAGAACGAGAGAGAGAGAGAGAGAGAGAGAGAGAGAGAGAGAAAGATCAAACACATAGCTACTGGTACATACCCTCAGCCCCGAGGGTGAACTACTCCCTCCTTGGCATGGAGAGCGACGGGATGATGAAGATGGACACTGGTAATGATTCCCCCCCTCTGACAAGGTGCTAGAACAGGGTCCCAAGAGGTTTTTCGTGACTACAAAGGCTTGCGGCGGCGGAACTCCTAATCTAGGTTTATTTTTGGGGGTTTCTATATTTATAGGAATTTTTCGCGTCGAGAACAAGTCGGGGGGGGGGGGAGGGGTTCACGAGGCGACGACAAGACAGGGGGCGTGCCCTAGGGGGGCCCTCCACCCTTGTGGATGCCTCATGGCTCTTCTGGCCCAACTCTTTTGCTTCGGGGGCTTCTTCTGGTCCATAAAAAATCACCGTAAATTTTAATGTCATTTGGACTCCGTTTGGTATTCCTTTTTTGTAAAACTCAAAAACAAGGAAAAGACAGAAACTGGCACTCGGCTCTAGGTTAATAGGTTAGCACTACTAGGGAAAACCTTATACACAGAACTTTAGCAGTAACGCTGGTTAAAATGAGGCACTAGTGCTACATAGCAGTAGCGCGTGCTTGTGAACCGCGCTACAGATACAAGTGTAGCAGTAGCGTTTCTGCTGCGTAACGCGCTACTACTAAAATTCCCATTACTAAGCCGATAGGCTATGAATACTAGGAGCGACCTTAGGAAAACCGCGCTACCTCTATGGCTATTGTAGAAGCACGTTTTCCTCGGAAAGCGCTACTGCTAACGGAAAGAAAATAAAATGAAAAACAAACAGAAAAGTAAATGAAAATGAAAGGAATAGAAAAAAGGAGAAAGGAAAAAAAATAAAATGTAAATAAAAATAAAAAAAAGAAAATTAAAGGGGAAAGGCATAGCAGTTGTGTCTGTTCATAATAGGCGCTATAGATAATATAGGAACATCGCGTTTTTTAGACCCCAGCTATAGCAGTAGAGGGTTTTGTGAAAAGCGCTATAGCGCATTTTTGCTACCAGCTCTACCGCTACGTTTGACTTAACCCCCGCACTATTTCCCTCCCCCCAGCCACCACTCACAACAAAAAATATACACTTCTCTGATGATACGTGTTTGTCATAGTAGTCATGTTTTCTGTCATCCATGTACATCTGTGACGATTTTATGAGAGAATCAAGATAGTCATACATGTGATGTCCTAGAAGTCTTCCATGACATTACCAAAATTATCATCACGGAAGTGTCCACTTCCATGACGATAAATCGCGCGTCACAGAAGTTCTTTCGTCAAGGGTGATCGACACGTGGCATCCACCGTAACGGAACGCCGTTTAGCTATCGGGTCCTGTTTTGGATCCCATAACCCGTTAACAGCCTGGACCAATGGGGATTTTCCACGTGTAAAATCATCATTGGCTGGAGGAAACACGTGTCAGCTCCATGTTGGCACAGGTGTCACTCATCCAATGGGCGAGATGCGCCTATGATATGTTGACACGTGGACAAGCCCAAAAGTGGCCCATAAATTTTAAATGGGCTGGCCCAACTAAAGGCCCACAATATTTTGCGGACCATAACAGGCTGGCCCAGCTAAAGGCCGACGATATTTTGCGGACCATAATAGGCTGGCCCAGCTAAAGGCCCACAAGATTTTGCAGGCCATAATTGGCCGGCCCAGCTAAAGGCGCACGAGATTTTGCGGACCATAATGGGCCGGCCCAGCTAAAGGCCCACAAGATTTTGTAGACCATAATGAGCCGGCCCAGCTAAAGGCCCATGAGATTTTGCTAACCATAATGGGCCGGCCCAGCTGAAGGCCCACAAGATTTTGAGGACACCAGTGGGCCGGCCCATTAACAGGCTGCCATGTTTTGGGCCAAATTCCGGCCCATATTTGATCCAGTCCATTAACAGCCTGCCACGTTCTGGGCCTAATAAAGGTCCATATGAGATCCGGCCCGTTAAAAGCCTACCATGTTCTGGGCCAAATTATGGCCCAGATCAGGTCCGACCCTTTAAGAGGCTTTGGGCTAAATTATGGCCCATATCAGATTTTGCCCGTCAACTAGACGCTATGCTTTTGGGCTCACTTGCTAAAGGCCCATTTAGTAATTCGACCTGATATTAGTTTCTGCCTGTTAAAGGCTCATTTAATATTTCGGCCCTATATTTATTTCGGCCTGTTAAAAGCCCGTCATATAGTTGGGCCTAACTACGACCCGGTTTGCATCCGGCCTGCTCACAGCCGATAATCTGATTGGGCCAAACAAGGACTGAGACAATTTTGGCCTGTTAAAAGCCCATGATGTGATGGGCACAATCATGGGCCGGGGTCTATTTCGGCCTGCTGCCGGCACGTGAGCTGTTCGGCATGTTTCAGGCCCAACCTACTTCTCAGCCTCCTAAAAGCCCATTGAGTTTCTTGCGTAAATAGGGCCGGCGGTTTACTCGGCCTATTAAAGGCCCGAATCTACTAGTGGGCCAGTTTACATTTAGGTCTGTTAACGAACCAAGATGACGGGGCCCATGATGCGGATCATACATAGTGATTTGCATGATGGCCCGATTATGTACTGTAATTTTACGGTATGGCCGGTTTGCTGCAAAGACATGATATATACAGTAAAATAACTGCAGCATCATGAATAAGAAAAAACCTAGAGTATACAGTAAAGAAATTACGACATATTACATCCACTGGGCATCAAAGTTCGCCACTATGATAATAAAGCACAAGCAGACAACAGATTACATACACTGGGCATCAAAGATCACCACCAGTGTAAATAAACACGCCGACAAAATAATATACAAAACTGATAGCACTTCAATAGAGTTAGAGGAAAGGTTAGCCCTGCTCGGGAGCTGTAGCGCAAGCAGCTGAGCAAGCTGATGAGACTGCGCTTGTTTGACACTTATATCCTCCTCACTCTGAAAGATAAAAAAGCAGACAGATGGCAGGTTTTGCACATATAAGTATCAGGGCTGACAATTCATCACATTTCTTACTGACAAATAAAGAAACACAGTTTAAAATAGCATTAACACAATATGGTATTGTTTAGGTCAAGACATGGCAGGAAATGACATTGTGAAGGAGTTGGCAGCTTCGCGACACCACTGGATTACAGATCAAGAAATCATAAATATCAATGGTTAGTGTGGTGTTAATTTATCCCATTTCAGATTGGCAAATAAAGAGACGGTTTAAATAATAGTAGAATGAGATGACATTGTTCATAGCTAAAACATTGCAGAATATGATATTATGCTGTAGTGGGTAGGTTCAGCACACCACTGGATTAATGATCAAGGACAGAAGCATACATGCAGTGCCAAAGAAGATCACTTGCTTTGTATAGTGTAATTTACATGGTATGAAGAAGGAACTTGGTTGTACAACTGAAAACATAAATTCAGAAGGACAAACTTTTTTTTATGAACTACATAATAAACTTTAAACATGCAATTTGATGCAAACACCAAAAATAAAGAGCTGTTGCAGTCATGCCTAACCAAATATACACAACAAAGTTTGAAGGCTTGAGAAGGACAAACTTACATTATTGGTGAAGACAGGCTCTATAAAGCCCTTGTCCATGCTTATGCGGGGGGGGGGGGGGGGGGCAATTCAGGAAGTTTACCACAAAATCTTCTTCATAAGCATTGCCTTTTATTCTACATTTTGTTAAGAGTAAATATAGATGTGATAATATAAGAAAAAATGGAGAATATTTAAGATAAGATGAGGAGTGATGCTACATAATCAACTAGCTATAAATGTAAGTACAGTAATACAGGCAAAAGGTACAGCCAAGAGCAATGCAGAGCTAAACTTCTTCGGTACCATCGGTGTTATCCAACCTTATGGTAAGAGTAAATATAGATCTGATGTCTAGAAAATGGAGGGCAAAGGAAAATAAGCTGCAGAGTGATGGTACATGAACAATTACCTGTCAATATAAGTACACTGATAAAGGGCAGCAGGTACTTACAGTAACAATGCAGAGCTAAAATTTTTCATTGGCATTGGATATATTCTACACTGATGTAACCATTCATACAGACCAGATAATTTGGAGCAAACTATTGATAAGCAAGCTATCATGCATACTGCTATCACATAATGAACCAGGTATGTATGTAAGTATAGTGATACAGGACAACAGTTACTAACAAGAGCAAAGCAGCGGGCAGCATATTTGCGATATCCTGTCATTCTTTTCAAACTGGAATTCTTCTTCGAGCAGATTTCCTGCAAAAATGATCCGTAAGGCACATGCGAAAAAGTAGAAGTTCAAATTGTCATGTGATTTCATAGACAGTACCTCATCCTGGGAACGAGACCAGTGCATAACAAGGTTTTTCCATTCAATGTCTTCAAAATTTAGCACATCAGACTTCACCAGAAATTCATTTATAGACTTGCCATCAAAGTGTGATTTCCTCAGGTAACACCGGTACTGCTGCAATGCTTCCTTGAAAAGCGCAAGCAACCTTTGCTCGTCATGACTATCCAAATTGACCCTCGCCTACTTACAACAATGTAATGTAAATCATTGATGTGTTTAATCAGCAGAAAACAAGAAAATAATCACCATGAATAATATCACTTACACGTAAGTGGGACAGGAAGATGTGAAAATGGTGTTTGTCTTCACTATAATCTTCCCATGATGGGGATATATGCACGTAGTCCCTAACAACATTGAAAGCATTGTCTTTAAACTAGGAGTAACTGGAATAGGGTTCTAATCTGCAGGAATTGGCCGTCTCTACAGTTGGGATAGGTCTTCGGCCAGTGGACTTGCTGTATTTTTTGCTGGAGTGGTGTTGTTCTGTGGTACGGCTGGTGCTATGGCAACTAAAATCGGCATACCTTTTGCTGGAGTGCAGGTCCTGTGTGGTGGGGCTAGTGGTGTGGACACTGAAGTATGGGTACAGTTTTTTTGAGTCGGTCCTACATTTTGTGTTACTGGTTGTACAACCAATATAAGTGGGGTGCTGTCTGATTTCTCCGGCACCACCATATTTTTCAAGGACTTTGCTGGTGCTCCTTCAGGTTCGGCAATCGCCCTCTTCCTTTTTGATGTCTGATGCACAAGAACAACATTTGAGTGGATAAACATGGTATGATGATAGATGGAATATGTATTGATAATGGATGGGCATGGAATCTCGACATATATGATGAGTAAACTAAGCAGATGGTGGTGCAACAAAGTAGAAGAAATGCAAGACAACATATGCAAGATACGCGCAATCAATAAAACCTTGCGAAATTAGAACATGCACCTTGATGGGTGAATAGGACATGCCATATGCCTTTGACTCCTCGAGGTTAAAATAGTCATTAGGATCATATTCTGAACAAGAATCAACAGGTGGGGAGCATATGAGTTTAATTGCATCCAGAATGGCACTCAATGCCTTGGTGCCAATTTTGTAAGTCATTGAAGTGTTTAGCTTCAAGAGTGGGCTGCTGTTAGTGCGACACAAAATAGCTACATAGATTATAGTGTAGATATAACAGGAAAACCGTAAGCATCCGAGTAAAATCAGCAAAGTGGAACTTGCTGGAATATATGTGCTAGTATTGCCGGTACGGCTAGAAAGGCTTCGGATACCAGCTCTTTTCAACTGAAGGTGCGCTACTGTTAATATCAGTGTAACTCTCAAAGGCGACACAACTCCCCGCATTTCCTTGCTATTCTTATAGGATTCAAGTGGGCAGGCCACTACAAATCCTATTCCTATGTTTACAAAATCCTACGAATCAAAGAGGCCCGAAGAGTTCAAAGTGTCCATCACAACCGACCGTATAGACCTCTACACTGCAAATGTCCCTGCTCATCTTCACTACAAGGAACATACTGTAGTACTATCATACTCCTTCCGTTCCAAAATATAAGTCTTTGTAGAGATTTCCACTATGGATCACATACAGATATATCCAGATAGATTTTAGAGTGTAGATTCACTCATTTTTCTCCATATGTAGTCCATGGTGGGATCTATACAAAGACTTGTATTTAGGAATGGAGAGAGTACTTATTAAAGAAGAACAGAAGAGGAACATGCTAAAGAAGAGCAAGCAAATTTTGGATAATAAAATGTTCGTTGCGCAGTGCCCACACATGATGAACCAGAGCGCATTAAGAATGCAACTCCCTGCTGTCTCTCTATATGTGGTGCACGTGCTTTTCGAAATTTAAGTAGGAACATTAGCTGACCAGTTAAACATTATTGGTTTTAGTAATATCAGCATCATATCAGATTCGTATTTGAGTAACAAGTTTGGAATTATGAGTGGCACGTTGTTTAGCTTGATGGATACTGGAGCAGTGCTATGCAGGTATGATGATGGTACTGAATATAAAGGCATGTCTGCATGCAAGTCGCGTGACTTTTGTCATTTGGGTCAGTCGACCATTTCAGGCAGTTGGATGAAGATCCTATGTCTCCTAACCCTTCTTGTTCCTCGTCTCTGATTCTTCCCATACAGAACACCGCACGGGCCGCCGGCCGGACCACTGGCTCCCATCGCCTATGTTCCTCTGCCACCCCACCCCCACCCCCGCCCCCACCCGCATCGAGTTTTCTTCATTCGGCGAGGACCCACCACCGCCCCCCACAACCACCTTCCCTACCCGAGCCCCTTCCTTCGCACCGGTGAACTCCGCAAGCTCTGAAAAACCGACTGACCCAATTTTGAAATTTAGTACTGTGATTTAACTAGTGTGGAACAGAAAAGGGGAAAACCATAAGCATTGCGAGTATAGTGTTGAGCGTGCCATGGTGGATCTGAAGGTGCAAACCGGATAAAGGCAACTTCGCGACCAATGTTTGCTTTCAACTAGCAAGTAAGTGATGGACAAGAAATCAAAGTAAAGCAGTGGCGATCTATTTTCTTGCTACGATAAATAAGTTGATCATATACGAAAGAGTATCGCCTCTGGTGTGGCGCCGTGTATGCATCTGTTGAGAATTTGATGGTACTGCGGTAGCGATGGCTGTCGGTGGCATGGAAGCAGATCTAGGAGGGTAGACGGTGGCAGTGGGGCGCGCTGGACGAGACGGTCATAGGAGCGGCGCCGGCAAGGTGGACGACAGCGGGGATGAAGCGAGAGGACGGGATGCAAGGATCCCGGTCCGAAGCCGTGGATGAGAGAGGTCGATCTCTTGTAATGGACGACGACATCAGGGTATCAGCTCCGGCATGGTGGAGGAGTACGGCGGTGGATGGTGTGGCGGACGGAGGATGCTGGGGTAGAGAGGGTGTTTTTGCACCCACAGAGTACGAATGGGGAAGTGGAGGGAGAGAGGAAGGGGGGAACCATGTCTTCATGGCGCACTTGTCTCAAATGCGAGGAAATTTACAAACCTAGCCCCCGTTTCAAATTTCCTACATCACAACAATATTAGTCGGTTGGGGATAGGACAGTAATCTCGCATACACCGAATATTTGTCGACGGGAGTTTGGTTTTGGCGGCCACCGTGTATGAATCAGGGAGGGAGTCGATTTCTACCGAGGAGACACTGTATTTTGGCGCCCACCATGTATGAATCCGGGTGAGAGGCGGTTATGTCACGTTTGAGTTAAATTACAAACCTATCCCTATCGAAACCTATAGAAATCGAGCCGACAGGCTTTGCGTGGTAGGGATAGGCAGTAATTTCCATCTCGCAGATTTTGGTTTCGGGCGGTTACTGCGACTTTCCCCGCTTCGTTTAAAATTTGCAGAATGCACGTTTACCGTGCGAACTCAATTCGAATCCCGTTTGTATTCTACTTTTTTAGGCAGGATCCATTTTCGATTGGAATAAAATTCTATATACATCATTTTTGTATATACTTTCAAAAGCACAATAAAGAATTCTGCTCCTTTATATGTATAATATGATTTACAAATACAATGATCTCAAAATCCTAAGGTTGAATTCAAAAAATTTAAACCAAATTATGTTCTACTAAAATGTATGGATCAATAATATCTACATATTAAATAACATAGATGCGCGTGAATTCATATGAGTATGCATGTTTGATAGATCAATTTTGGTTTGAGTATGGATTACATGTATCATCATCCTGAATTCAAATATTTGAATCCCTTTTATGTTGACTCTTTTCACACCCATCACTCCCGCATGCATGCTCCTTCATGTAGCTATCACTCTCTTTTCTCCAGCTCACCCGCACACTCGCTTCATGTTTCTCCTATCCTTGCAAACATGGTCTCTTGATGTCTCCCTTGAGAAGTGTCACACTCTCCCTACCATTATACATTACACGGTTTTCATTATCTCTCACGTCTCTACCGTTCTCTGGTATCACTAGGTACCTAATCTTTCTTTTTCACCGCCACACACACACTCTCACTCGTCTTCCACTTTGTATTTCTCTCTATGAGATTCTCTCACACACCCTATATGTCTCTAGATATGACTCATAACACTAAAATTACTCCCTCTCCTGCAGATACAACATTTGTTGCGGTATAAAACTAACATTATTCATTTGTTTACCGACCAAACAAACTCCCCCCCCTCTCTCTCACACACACACAACTCCTGCTTCCACTCCCCTTCCCGACTACCGTCTCCCTCTCTCTCACACAAAACTCTCGCTTTCGCACCCGACTCATATTTCTCTCACAAACATTTATCGACTAGCCTCTAGATAGGTTTATACACCCACACACTTATACGTCTTCAACATATCTCCAATTTTTGATTGTTCCATGCTATTATATTACCCCTTTTGGATGTTTATGGGCTTTATTTTACACATTTATATCATTTTTGGGACTAACCTACTAACCGGAGGCCGAACCCGTATTGCTGTTTTTTTGCCTATTTCAGTATTTCGAAGAAAAGGAATATCAAACGGAGTCCAAACGGAATGAAACCTTCGGGAGCGTGATTTTTGGAACGAACATGATCCAGAGGACTTGGAGTGCAAGTCAAGAAGCAGCCGAGGTGGCCACGAGAGGGTAGGGCGCCCCCCTATAGGGCGCGCCCCCCGGTCTCGTGGGCCCCTCGAGGGGCCACCGACGTACTTCCTCCTCCTATATAAGCCTACATACCCCGAAAACATCCAGGGAGCACCCGAAACACAATTTCCATCGCCGTAACCTTCTGTATCCACAAGATCCCATCTTGGAGCCTTCGTCGGCGCTCCATCGGAGGGGGAATCGACCACGGAGGGCTTCTACATCAACACCATAGCCCCTCCGATGAGTTGTGAGTAGCTTACCACAGACCTTCGGGTCCATAGTTATTAGCTAGATGGCTTCTTCTCTCTTTTTTGATCTCAATACAATGTTCTCCCCCTCTCTTGTGGAGATCTATTCGATGTAAACTATTTTTGCGGTGTGTTTGTCGAGATCCGATGAATTGTGGGTTTATGATCAAGTTTATCTATGAATAATATTTGAATCTTCTCTGAATTCTTTTATGTATGATTGAGTTATCTTTGCAAGTCTCTTTGAATTATCAGTTTGGTTTGGCCTACTAGATTGATCTTTCTTGCCATGGGAGAAGTGCTTAGCTTTGGGCTCAATCTTGCGCTGTTCTTACCTAGTGATAGAAAGGGTTGCAAGACACGTATTGTATTGTTGCCATCGAGGATAAAAAGATGGGGTTTATATCATATTGCTTGAGTTTATCCCTCTACATCATGTCATCTTGCTTAATGCGTTACTCCGTTCTTTATGAACTTAATACTCTAGATGTAGGCAGGAGTCGGTCGATGTGTGGAGTAATAGTAGTAGATACAGGCAGGAGTCGGTCTACTTCTTGTGGACGTGATGCCTATATACATGATCATGCCTAGAAAATCTCATAATTATTCGCTTTTCTATCAATTGCTTGACAGTAATTTGTTCACCCACCGTAATACTTATGCTATCTTAAGAGAAGCCTCTAGTGAAACCTATGGCCCCCGGGTCTATCTCTTATCATATTTGCTTCCAATCTACTTTTATTTGCATCTTTACTTTTTTCATCTATATTATAAAATACCAAAAATATATTTATCTTATCATACTATCTTTATTAGATCTCACTTTCGCAAGTGGCCATGAAGGGATTGACAACCCCTTTATTGTGTTGGTTGCGAGTTCTTTGTTTGTTTGTGTAGGTGTGTGGGACTTTTGAGGAGCCTCCTACTGGATTGATACCTTGGTTCTCAAAAAATGAGGGAAATACTTACGCTACTATTGCTGCATCACCCTTTCCTCTTCAAGGAAAACCAACACAAGATCAAGACGTAGCACACACTCGTGCTTTCACTATTGCATACATGTCTCTCTCCCGCTCCTTGTATCTATGTAGATTTTTCTTCCCGTCTTGAGACACGCCCTCTCGATCATGCACACACACACACTATCACCTAACTTTAAGCTGATACCTCGCGCACACACACTCTTTGTGTCTTTGTCACACGTGCACTCCGTCCTGCTCCTCTCTCCCTCTCTCTCTCTGTCACATGGGCTTTTTGCAACAACTAGCAAGATGCCCATGCGTTGCACGGAACATCAAGATGCATTTGTATGAGTATTTTATCTTGTCGGAGAAAAGGATGAACGAGGGAAGGCCTTATTTGCAAATGTGGAGAGGGGTCTGGGTATATTTTTGCAAAATTGCCAGAGTTTCCTTCCTATCCGTCAGATATAGATCGGACGTCCTATATTGCAGGATGGCAGGCACACCATCATCACCGACTATGCTTTTTATAAGAGTAGTAGGGATAAAAAATAGAGTTGGTGATGATGGTGGGCCTGCCATCCTGCAATATAGGCCGTCTGATTTATATCTGACGGATAGGAAGGAAACTATGGCAATTTACCCACACTCCTCTCCACATTTGCAGATAAGGCCTTCCCTCATTCATCCTTTTCTCCCACAAGATCTTGATGTTCCGTTCAATGCACGGGCATCTTGCTAGTAAGAGTAGAAATTAGACATATACCACTTCTTGAATCTTGAAACCAACAACATTCCTCCCTTCTCATCAAAACCGCCAACAAAATATATTTTGAGCGAAACATAACATATTTTTAGTGATATACGTATTTCCAAACTAGACTCTTTTTCTATCAAATCGGTGAATATATATTAATCTACTTTGATCGTGTGGCAACACGTTGGCACATTGCTAGTAGTTATTACCACTATATAATTTTTTGGACACCAGACAGACGGTGGAGTACATATACGAAGAGAAGAGGCGCACGCATGTAGTCGGTCTCTCGCTGTCTCGCACACATGAGAGTTACGTAAAGGCACCGTTAACAAATAAACTCTAAAACCCTAGGTGCACGATTGCTGCATGCACGAGTACTAGGTACATGGTGGAGCGCACCTTTGTAGGAATAGTCAGATCGCGTGATAATTTGATCCGTAGGAGTTGATGGTCGGGACCACAGGTGAACGACTTGGAGGCGGTGGCTCGCCAGTTGCCACAGATCGAGTAGCCACGTTTAAAATATCATTTTTAGCGGGGTTAAGAGTTCTGATTTTCAATGACGTGTTATAAGTACTAAGTAGTTTTTAGAAAGATTCATATGGAGCAAAAATGGAATTCATAACTACTACTACCTCTGTCCTGGTTTATTGGGCCCTTGAGCCAAAACGCAAAGACCAAGAAAGCACAGATATAGAGAAATTGGAAATAAATTACCTCTCTAATCACCCCTACTAAGGGCCCGTTCGGAAGCTCGCTGACTTCGAAAGCTAGCCAGCTTCTGCAGGGAGCCATCGTAGCCAGCTTCCCACGGGAGCCAGGTGCCTTCGGCGGCAGAGGAGAGGAGTTGTGCGAGATGCTATGGTCGGTCCCACCAGGCTGGTCTTTCAGCAAAGAGGAAAACGTTTCGACCAGTACTTCGAGGTGGCATTGGGATGTAATTTTGAGGAACTTCTACTTCTACCTTTAGCAAAGCTGGTCTTCCGTCGCTCCTCAAATTTGCACTGCATGATACTTTTCTCCGCGGAGTGGGCTTCTTGGAGTGGGAGTATTCGGCTGGCTTCTCGCAGGGATTTTAGGAAGCTGGCTCGTGGAGCACTTCCAAATGGGCCCTAATTAGGCCTATTTACTACCTCTGTGCATGCAATGGCTATTACACGCATGTAGCCTGCATGCATATCCAATCGAGCAGCCCCATGCGCATGCTTCCATGGGGAGAGTGTTGGAATCAGGGATGGAGGAAATAAAGTGTCGTGCTTAAATGCAGCGGCCTAATGAAAATGGTACAACCTGTGATAGCTCACGGGACTAATAAACCAGGACAGAGGTAGTACCTCCTCTGCATATGGTTGTATGTGTTTATGTTGCGAGATGTTGAACCTGGTAGTTCTAGGGAAAATACTATGGTTTAGATGTTGGTTTTCAGTAATGAAAATCGGAAGGGGGAAACCCTACTTTGATAAAAAAAACTACTACCTCTGTGCTGGTTTACTAGTCACCATCGTATTTTGGGTCAAAGTTTGTCCACGAATTTTACTTGTAAAATGTGAATGGAAAACGAGATATTGTTATACCCAAACAAAAAAGTACTGGAGGGAGTGATTGCTCTAACACAGACGCGACCTCTCATAGCGCAGGTATTGAACCGGTGCGCCGACCAAGAGGGCCCCACTTGCTGCAGGCCCGGCTGAACACGCCTCCTTGCCGCACGCAATCGGCTTCAGACTGCCCCACATGCCTCCATTGAATCCGCACGTGTGCCGGCAACACATCCTTCCGCGAGCCGGCCGGCATTTTAGAACACAAAAAATTACCAAAATATAATTAATTACGCATGGTCTTGACTTGTTGTGCTCGCACTGGTAGCAGGAACTAGAGGTTTTTCTTTATTTATAACTCTCCTCAAACTATTTTTGGCTTTGAAGTGAATCATGGTTGTGGACATTATCTATGAATGTGCAGATATCTGTGAACATGAGTTTGATGTGGAAGTTGAACTTGGAATGTCGGGTTTGCGCGTGAACTATACCATGTCCAATGCTTCGTCTGTTATTGTTTGGAAAGTAATTGTTGTTATTACATGACCCGGAAAAAATTATTTTGTGCCACATCTGTAGATGCACGAACAACACAATAGGCATGCTGAATGGATAAACATTTGAACCTAGCTATTATGAAGGAAATTTTGTATTGACAACAGTTTTAGATAGCAAGAGACGCCTAGCCTGCTTTGCCCCTGCTAGCTTATTTCTGGCTTCTTCTATCTCTTCTTTGGCTTGCGTGAAGAGAGCACCTGATTGCTCTTTTCGCCTCTTCAGGAACTATGCTACATCTCAAGGGCTACTGCACGCTTTCTTTCAACCTTTACTAGAGCCACGAGGACACGAACAACTAACGACTCCACCTGGCTTGTGTGTAATCCAGCATCATCTCGGAATTTGCACCTTGTGTCTAATCCAGCATCATTAGGGAACTGGCACCTTGTGTGTAATCCAGCCTCATTTTGGAAACATGATCGCGAGGTTGACCATACTACCCTCCTCGCAGGAACTGCATCCTGACATGAAGTTACTTGTTTTTTCGATCAATACTCAGAGCAACCCAGATCCATTTAGTAGAAGCCAGATAAACAAGACTCGGAGAAGTGAATTCAAAAGGAAAAATATGTATAAAAAATACTACAAGGTGAGAACACCCACTTCCTACATCAAGCTAAAAACAAAAGCATTAGGACGATTAAGACTCTTATTATTACACATCGAAGAACACGAGGCTAAGAGAAACAGAAACTACAACATATACACATCAAAGAACATGAGTCTAAACGAAAGTAATTGAAAGGGTGTTACTTACCGAAGCTCGTTTTACAAGTTCGGTGCAGCTCATTTAACTTGCCACGCTCCTTGAAGATGTCCCCAATATCCCGTGTTTGGTCTTCATTGCTGCTTTGCATGTTCGCACTCGTGGTTTTAAAATCTCAACATGGCAAGAAAAATATACTACTAGTAATACTCACGCATCTTGTGGGCAACATTAAAGCACTCGTCTGCCATGTTAGAGCATCTCCAACAGAATCGCAATGCGTGGCGCTTTAAAAAAGCGTTTTCAGTGCTGGGATCAAGAAGTAGAGATAGAGAGTAGAGACTAGAGAGTAGAGGATAGTTCTGAGCATAGATAGATAAAAAATAGATAATTCAACTACTCCTCGTCGTCCGCCTCCTCCTCGGTGATGTCCTCCTCCAACGTCTGAATGTAGGCATGAAGATACAGATCATCATCGGATTCCTAGGGCGACGCTACTCCTAGCCTCATGTTGAATTGAGAGTCCGCTTTTCGCCTACGCATGTCCTCGCGATAGGTAGATCGCTCCGCCCTCCTCTTCTCCCTCTCCGCCCTCCTTTGCGCATAGAACTCACGCTCGTTGATGATATCCTGCAGGAAGCGTTGGCGCCACAACGCCATGGCTTCCTCGTCGGTGATGCCAAGATGGAGCTCCCGCCTCCAGTTGTCGCGACGGTCCTCGTCGGTGATAAGCCACGGCAGAGGCGCGAGCTCCTGCGCCCGCTCCCGGGTCGGCATGTTGGGGAAGTTCAATGTTCTATGAGGCCACCAGAGGCACCACACCGCCACGTCATACGCACGAGCGGCCTCGTTGGCGGTGTCGAAATTGCCAAGGCCGAGGCGCATCCCGCGGAACCGGATCTCGGCAGAGAAGCCACGGCATGGTGGCACGGTGGGGAGAGAGCGGTGGCAAGGCACAGAGCGGGGAGAGAGCGGTGGCAAGGCACAGAGCGGCGGGAGGGCGTTGGATTTTATAAAGCGCGCTGGACGCAGTGCGCCAAAACTAGCGCATGCCAGACCGCTTTTTCCCGCGCACGCAGGATCCTTTCCCGACGTCCCTGCTATCTCTACTCTCTTCTCTATTGTTATATTTATTTTAGGTTTAATATTTATCTCTACTTATCTACTCTCTACTTTTTCTTTTAAAAAACAGAGTTGGTGATGATGGTGTGCCTGCCATCTTGCAATATAGGCCGTCCAATTTATATCCGACGTATAGGAAGGAAACTATGGCAATTTTGCAGAAAGATACCCACACCCCTCTCCAGATTTGCAAATAAGGCCTTCCCTCGTCCATCCTTTTCTCCCACAAGATAAACTACTCATACAAATGCATCTTGATGCGTGCAACACATGGGCATCTTGCTAGTTCTAAAAAACTTTCCATCATTTGCCACACTACTGGTTGCAGATGAGGAACCTACCCAAGCACAGCGTGATATATGAGCGACACACAATTACAAGCTGATATTATGTTGGACAATTGAGGCTATAACCAATTACTTTTATGGGAACAATAGCAACCAGGAAATTTGAAGGGTAGGTATGAAAAAAATTAGAACTGCACATGCAGTGGCGAAGCTAGCAGCAGGTTAAGCCTGGGGCTATAGTATGTTAAACAAATTTCTGTGACTTTCTATACTTTGTATGAAGGAATTATAAGGGAAGTTGTTGCTATGCCTGGGGCTATAGCCATAGTTGCCCCAGGCCTGTCTCCGCCACTGTGCACATGTACTCTTAAGTGATTTGATTCAATACACACATTACCAATCGAGGAGGAGAACGATGGTCGCGGCGGCCTCTATGCATCATGGTCGGCAACGGGAGCCAGTTCATTGTCCACGATATTGGTGCTTCTGCGCTTGGCGCCGGCTTCCGAGAAGCACATCCGAGACCATGGAAGACGGTGCCGGGGAAGAGGCTCCGTGTACGACAACGGCGGCGGACCGGCTCCAGTGCGGCGTACGAGGTCATCAATGAGGCAGATGCGCTATGGTGGACGAGTGCGCCGATGTAGAAGGGGAGGAGCACGAAGGCTGCGGTGCCGTGGAGAAGTCTATTTTGCGATGGGGATAGAAAATGGGGAGTATTCAGGTGTACTACTCTGGGTGCCGGGGTGGGGTTGGCTGGGTAGGGTGAACCTGAAGTTACGAAAACATCCCCCTACCAAGCGTCATCTGTAGGCCTATTCCGAAGGCTATGGTGGTAACTTCCCATTGCTCGAATCAGGGTCGCGGGAGATTTTCCCGCCGACCTCAAAATCTTGTGACACTGAACTCCCCGTGTGACGTTCTTGGTGATTCGGCTAAGCAACTAGCGAGTAGTATGTTAACAAATATGGTAACCACTAGTACTCCCTCTGTTTTTATTAACTCTGCATATTAGGTTTGACCTAAGTCACACTTCCTAAAGTTTGACCAAGTTTATAGAGAAATAAAAACATTTACCATAACAAATATGTATGATGTGAAAGTACATTCAATAATGAATCTAATGGTATTTATTTGTTATTGTATATGTTAATATTTTTCGTTATAAACTTTCTGAGAGTTTACAAAACTTGACTTTGACCAATGCTAATACGCGGACTTCAATAAAAACGGAGGGAGTACACATTTGTTTTCTTAGTTTGCAGTGAATTAATCATTTGTTGTAATTGTAAAATAAATATATTAGGCTACTAACTTCGAATGTAATGGTCTATACAATTCAATAGTGACAATCATTGTTGAATTCCAAGATGTATACGAGGTCTATAGTACTTCACAATATGCTCAAACTCACATAATCCCAGTCAAATGAGAATCTAAATGCATTTCATAGTTATTACTTTTTAGGATGCAACAAAAACCAACCATAACTCCAGCGGTGGAGCCAGCGTGTAGGTGTTGGGTTCAGATGAACCCAAATTTTTTTTGACGCCACATATATGTGTATACTGTTGGCACTTGCATGAACTCAATAGAAAATCACGGCTGAACCCATCAAGCTAGCACACACCCGCCAGAAGCCTCTCAGCCAATAATAATTAATTCTTTATAACATCAGTAGCAGTGGCGGAGCTACATTGTAGCCTACAGGGGCCATGGCCCCCCCAGCCTTAACAAAGAATAGGAATGAATTTTTTTATGGGGTGCTTGAATTAGAAAAAGTATATACTTCCCCCCCCAAACATGTCGTATTTCTGTTTGGCCCCCCTGAAGATTCTTCCTCGCTCCGCCACCGATCAGTAGTCCAACCAAAAGCCCACAGAATGATACATACATTTCACAAAAACAGAAGAAGCCCAAACGTAAATGTAATGCCATACGATGAGATCCATGCAGTCCTCAACCGCTCGATTCCATACTAGGTACGCACGCCACATGGTGCACGCCTCTTGTTTCCCCCAATTTGTTTCCCAACCCGGCAACTCTTTTGACCTCGTCTCTCCATTGCGACGGCTAGTGGCAAGCCGGCAATAGCAGATCGGCCGTCGGCAGCGGCTGTCAATTGAAGTCCAAAGTGAAGGAGACGAGGTCACATCATCACCCTTGTACATGTGTTGGAGCCTAGTACACTTGATGATGGTATTACTCTTTGCCCTAAATTGTTTAGTTGCTTTTCCCCAAACTTTAATTGGTGTAGGTTAGAGCGATGTTTTCCAGTAATAAATTGATCATCAGATTCAGATAATGCTGCAGGCACTTAGTACAAATAGCCTCCCAAGGCTTTCTATGCATAGAGAAATTAGTTTAGATGATATGCCTGATCAGATTTAGTGATTACAATGAGAGACAAGCTAGGAATGATGCACTTGCAACTAAAGGTTGGAGCAATTGGAACAAAAAAGGGACAAAATACCCATGTGGGTAAAGGTAATGTTAATAGCTTTCATAATACAACGATACAAAAAGTGATGCTTTGATTAATCAAGATCAATCAATTTAGGTTGCCCATGATAAGTAAATGATCTTCCAAAATACCCAAAATCGAATCAGGCTTAAAATCACTTTTGTTTATATGCCTCTTTGACTTGATGGTATTTATTTTGAACTTGTCAAAGTAACTTGTCATTTTCTCCAATATATTTTAGGAAGATGAGAAGCTACACTTGAAGCTATGAAGTTATTTTGGTGCTGCTCTGTTTATGATATGTCAACAAGGGATTTTATAATTTCACACAATCGGTATGTCTTGCACTCTCCACTTTTATATGTAACCACCATATGTGTTAATCGATATCATATTTCTACTCGCCACATGTCTTTTAATTGATGTGCCCCTATTGTAAGTTTGTATGAAATTGAATGTTACACTTAATTAACCCATATTAAATCCTTACAATGAGATATTGAGTGAACCCATCGGCCAAATTTTCTGGCTCCCCCCTGCATAACTCTACATCATCCATTATAAAAGCAACATTTTGAACACATCCCAATGTGTGAATGAAACGTGTAGAGAGAGCTTGCGAAGATGGAGCAGATAGGGCGGGAAAGATTGTATGTATGTGGACGAGAGAGTAGGAGACAAACCTAACAAGCCAGAGAGAGAGATAGAGAGAGAAAGAGAGAGGAAGAAGTTAGGTCTGTGAGAAAGATGGAGACATGTAATATACGTGAGATGCGTGTGCATCCAGATTCTGTACATGGGGAAGGAGAAGAGACAATAGGTTTGATGAGAGAGCTAGAAAAACATGGACGAGAGGGGAAGGATCTCGTGGGTTGAGGGATTGATAATTTTGTGCGAGGGAGAGAAGGATTGATAATTTTGTGCGGGAGAGAGAGGGTGGGGGGAGGAGTCAGTCAACCGTCGTCACATCATCCTGCTTCCAAATGGCCCCGCATTCTCTAGCGCAGTGTGGTCGCCATCTTCGATATCCTTGATGCCCTCTTTGAAGATTGAGGTGTTGTGCATGCTGGGGTGCAGAGAAGCACAAGCGAGAGTGGTCGCCATATAACCTTGGATGGGGATGAATTGTGTGCTCGAGGGAGGGGGCGTGTGTGTGTGTGTGTGTGTGTGTGTCAGATATTGAGAGAAAACAAACCTATGGAGAGAAATGTGTGTGTATGTGACAGAAAGCTACATGCTAAACAGGGTTTTCACGAAGAGATTGTGCATGCGAGATAGAGAGCGATGTGCGGGCCTTGAGGTGGGCAAGGGCCGGGTGAGGGTGTCAAAATGTGTGCGTTGATGCATGTGTTACATGCAATCATGCGAGGGACGGACGAATCGAGAGAGATGGTTGATGTGTTACAGATGCTCCTCTCTATATCTCTCTCTCTCACACACAAGTAAAATAGAAGACCGTTCTCTCATGTATACACAACATATCGACATCTGTCTATGTCTCACTCATGCATGATCATTTGCACATTCACACCTCTCTATGTCTCTATCACTTGCACACCGTCTCCACATTGCACTTCTGCCACAACATACATATGGAAACATACACATGTTCTCTCTCAGTCACACACACAAAATCAGTATTAAAAAAACTAGGGCACACCTAAAACATCCAAATCGAAATAAACATGAATTGGACCTAGATTCAAATATATGGAAATATTGTAGCATCAAGAACTTTTTCAGGAAAAAAAGTTGAGTAATATTCGGGGATTTTTTTGACACACACAAAAAGGTTCGGTGGATGTCCTTCGAGCACGACACGGTGAAGCACCGTTCGATCGACCTCGCGGCCGGGGTTCACACACTTGCACAGGATTCCTTATCGTAGTTGTGGTAACTAATATAAGCGCTGCCTCAGTCTAATGTTCAAGTGTACTAGTACAGTTTTCTTTTAAGTTTTACCAACCCTATATAAAACTAAACTAATCTCCCATACGCGCACTCATCAATATGCCGCCGCCGTTGCGCATGCCGGCGCCCGCCTGCTCCGGCCAACAATTTATCGCCCATCATCGCTGATACATCTCCAACATATCTATAATTTTTGATTCTTCCATGCTATTATATTACCTATTTTGGATGTTTATGGGCTTTATTTTACACATTTATATCATTTTTGGGACTAACCTACTAACTGGAGGCCCAACCCGTATTGTTGTTTTTCTTGCCTATTTCAGTATTTCGAAGAAAATGAATATCAAACGGAGTCCATACGGAATGAAAGCTTCGGGACTGTGATTTTTGGAACAAACGTGATCCAGAGGACTTGGAGTGCAAGCCAAGAAGCAGCCAACGCGGCCACGAGGGTGGAGGGCGTGCCCACCCCTACAGGGCGCACCCCCTATCTCGTGGCCCCTCGGGCGGCCACCGACGTACTTCTTCCTCCTATATATACCTACGTACCCCGAAAACATCCAGGGAGCCACCAAAGAAATATGTCCACCATCGTAACCTTCTATATCTGTGAGATCCCATCTTGGAGCCTTTGCCGGCACTCTGCCGGAGGGGGAATCGACCATGGAGGGCTTCTACATCAACACCATAGCCCTTCCGATGAGTTGTGAGTAATTTACCACAGACCTTCGGGTCCATAGTTATTAGCTAGTTGGTTTCTTCTCTCTTTTTGGATCTCAATACAATGTTCTCCCCCTCTCTTGTGGAGATCTATTCGGTGTAAACTCTTTTTGCGGTGTGTTTGTCGAGATCCGATGAATTGTGGGTTTATGATCAAGTTTATCTATGAGAAATATTTGAATCTTCTCTGAATTCTTTTATGTATGATTGAGTTATCTTTGCAAGTCTCTTCGAATTATAAGTTTGGTTTGGCCTACTAGATTGATCTTTCTTGCCATGGGAGAAGTGCTTAGCTTTGGGTTCGATCTTGCGGTGTCCTTACCCAGTGACAGAAAGGGTTGCAAGGCACATATTGTGTTGTTGCCATCGAGGATAAAAAGTTGGGGTTTATATCATATTGCTTGAGTTTATCCCTCTACATCATGTCATCTTTCTTAATGCATTACTGTCAGGACCGGTTTTCCAATAAAAATATTTATTGAGAAACCAATCTTTTGAGTCCAGTATGAGAGAAATTCTCCTCACTGGTAGACAATTTCTTGATACAATAAGCCAGTAGCATAAAATATATTACAGGGTTGAACTACGATTGCTCAACCAAATTATTACAAGCACGCCAATAACATAATGGCGGACATGACACAGTGGTGTGGAGACATACTACTAACTCGAGGATAGGGCGGTGGTGGAAAAAACACAGCGGGGAGAGAAATACAAGACTCTAAGTCTATCATCTCATCGAGCGTCGAGGTGAGGCTCGATGAATTTATTTGGTAGCGGAAGCGGATATAAAACAGTGACCAAATCCAGGGTCGCACGAGACTGACTGGGACTCCTCTAAGTGTCGGACTCGCTATCGAACTCTTCATCCATGAGATCGCCTTCGTCAGCATCTGGCCAAATCAACAAGCCAGTGAGTACTTTGAAAGTACTCGCAAGACAGTTCGGACGTAAGATATAACAAATGCATGCATGGATGCGTCATGAATATATTCACCAATGTTCATTCAAAATTATCATAACAAGGTAAGTAAAAGGGAAACGGCGGTAGTCCGCCTGAAATCCCAACAGAACATAAATAATTTCCGATCGGGTGTCTGAAGCGACGCCTCGAAAGGTGAACAAATAAATATAAGGAAAAAGATGCCACAGTCGGGCGTCTTAGCGACACCACATAAAGGGCTTTTAAAAGAAATACCTCAGTCGGACGTCGGGGCGACGTCACAGAAAGGGCTTTAAAAGAAATGCCACAGTCGGACGTCGGGGCGACATCACAGAAAGGGCTTTAAAAGAAATGCCACAGTCGGACGTCGGGGCGACATCACAGAAATGGCTTTAAAAGAAATGCCACAGTCGGACGTCGGGGCGACATCACAGAAAGGGCTTGAAAAGAAATGCCACAGTCGGACGTCGGGGCGACATCACAGAAAGGGCTTTAAAAGAAATGCCACAGTCGGACGTCGGGGCGATATCACAGAAAGGGCTTTAAAAGAAATGCCACAGTCGGACGTCGGGGCGACATCACAGAAAGGGCTTTAAAAGAAATGCCACAGTCGGACGTCGGGGCGACATCACAGAAAGGGCTTTTATGTGCAGATAAATAATAATCATAATAAACTTTTAATTCATAAGAATAAAAGGGTTAGTCCATCCACAGGAATATCCTTTAACCGGAATTATCACTCATGCGAAACACCGGAGTCTCTGTCATCAACACTGTCATTGTTAGGACAAGATAATATGAATTTGGACATGGAATAGATGATTTGGAGGGATATATGACTCTGCAGAGTTTGTACAAAATTATTCCCACAGCTAACGGATTTCCGTAGTCACGAAGGACTAGTTCCGTTTACGGTATTTCGGAAGAAAACACAGCTAACCAGTACACACCCATCATACCTCCGATGCTAGGAATCACCCTAGACATCGTCCAAGAAAAACTTTTGAGACGGGGAGATCACAATCTCGAATAGCATGGGATCAAATTTATATACGCGCGCTCTAAGGGGTGCCCCCCTCTCGGTCCCAACCGGAAACACCCATGCCCCCTGACCGGATGACTGGCTTTAATCCAGGGCCATGGAACCATCATCACGGCCTCTCCTCTTTGGTGTGTACCATGAAAGCGGTTTGCAACTTACTAAACCATATTCCTTGCGGAAAACATGTGGTAGTACATGGAAGGAAATGAGAGGTACTGGACCGATACGGTTTGACGTTCAAGTCACATATTCTGGCGTAAGACTGGCAATGCTACAACACTGCCATCTTACCCATCCTCATGCCAACACATGGCCATTCATATTCACATTCATCCACGTATGGATCATCGAACTCACTTACCTCATTATCACATAAAATAACGTTCATCGATATGCTTCTCAACATGCCATGAAACTAACTAAATGCAAAACATGCCAAGACACTCATCATATCAAAAGTTCAAACATGCTTGCCTGGTTCGGAGTAGTCGGAGCCTAGCTCGGTGAAGTTCGCGGCTCCGTCACCTCCTTCGGTATCTACGGTATAAAGAAAATATATGCGCTATCGTAAATACCAAGGAGTGCACAGAAAGTATACCAAATATTTTTCAAATAAATCTGATAAAAAACTAGACAAAATTTTAAAGAGAACAGAAGAAGAATGAATCAAAAATACTTTTCTGTTTAAAAGTTATAAAGGTTTTTGTCCAGGGACTCATCTGTAATGAAACAGAAGATTTCCAGGGGTTAGTTTATAAAAACAGAAAACGCTTCGGCAGAAACTACGCCAGCCCAAAGAGAAAACGCATTCTGCCCGAAGGCGCTTCCAGAAAACGATTCAGAGGAGAGAGCAGAGAGGCTGACGGTGGGGTCCCACTTGTCAGGTTTAAACATTCAAACGGGGCGGACGAAGCTCGTCGGCGCCCGAGAGCCGCGGTGGTCGCCGGCGGTGATCCACGGCGAGGCAGGGAGATCGGGGAGTACCTCCGTGCTCAGGGCGCCATTCCGCGTCGATTGGTGGTGGTGGCGGTCGCCGGCGAGCACTGTGTCGACGGCGGCCCCTGCTCCGGCGGACGGTGGTTCGGACGACGATGGAGCTCGTCGGAGAGGGCTGCAAGGTTCAAATTGACAAGGGGGTTAGAGTGCTAGGTGTGGAAGAGGGCTACGGACGAGGTTTGGGCGCCGGAGATGGCCTCACCAGAGTGAATCGAGCTGGAGGCCGAGGCGGGGCGAGGCGGCCGGAGCTGGGGGAGAAGACCTCCTCGAGGTCCCCCTAGTGGCCTCACTACTAGAAAAACCCCTACTAATGGCGCACCTAATATGGCCATTAATGGCGCATCTGTGGTGCGCCATTAACAGCACGCCATTAGTAATTTTTACTAATGGCGCACCACCTGGTGCGCCATTAGTATCTGGTATACTAATGGCGCACCGCGGGTGCGCCATTAGTATAGGCCAGCGTGCGCCATTAGTATGCCTCCCAGGGGCCATGTATACCCAGGTGCTTTGGCATACTAATGGCGCACCACCACTGGATGCGCCATTAGTAACCGCAGCATACTAATGGCGCACTACCCAGTAATGCGCCATTAGTATGCACTGTCATACTAATGGCGCACTGTCCTGTGATGCACCATTAGTATGAATATTAGGTTTTTTTTATCTTTTTATTTTCTGTTTTTTGCACAGGTTACAAAATGTATAGTTTGACAAAATATAGACAGCACACATCAACAACAGATTCATCGAATACAATAGAAGATTAGTCTTTGAATACAATTCATCATATTAGTCTCCGAATACAATTCATCATATTAGTCTCTGAATTAAAAAGACCGAACAAAGATAGAACATTATATTACAAGTCTCGAGACCGCGAGTAGCGAGTTTGTCTTCACATTACAAGTCGATATCGATCATCTAAACTACCATCACATAGAAGAGAGCTGCGGTCATCATGATGAGCATCATCACGATGAAACTCGTCTTCATCCGGTTCCTCCAACGCTCCCTCCCCTCTCCCGCTAGATAGCGGGCGTATCTAGATTCGGCCTCGGCCCTAGTGGTGTACCCTTTGTAACTGTTACCGCTGAATCGGTGAACCTGTCTCCGACACTCCTCCCAGTCATCGTAGACTCCGGGAACCTTACCCTTGTACACGACATACGTCGGCATCGCTATGCACTAGCCAAACGAAACGTTAATACCAATTCACAGACAATACATAAGCAATATATAATTATGCAACAGAACGATCGGAAGAGAAAAGGAAGACATTAATAGCATCGATTACATCTAAGTTGAACGACTCTCGAAACCAAAGAGACATACTACAAGTTCATTAAAGTTTAATTACAACATGAGCCAATCGATGTTTCAGAACTAGACAACTCGACTCAAGGGACTAGAGCGTGGATGAAGCCGCCGTCTATCGTGGGAGTCATGAAAGAACGGGCGTTGTCATCCTGCATTTGTAGCATTGTGTCGATGTCACTATTGGACGGTTGATTTCTGAGGTAGAACTGCCCCGAGGTACGAAGGACATCTTGATGGATGATTTCCGCAAACTCCGACTGGATGCGAAAGAATTCTTGTCGGAGGTCCGCGTCCTGGATTGCCGACACGCTCGCGGCCCAATCTTTGAGTTTACTCGGTAGCAGAAGTTGATGATGGTCCCGTACGATCGCCCGCATGTGATGGATGGCGTAGTAGGCACCCTTCTGACCGCCAGGCGGCTGCTTGACGCAGCAGAACGTCGTATTGTGGGAGAACACGTGCTTGCCGTACTTACGAATAGGCCTGGTGAAGGTGCCTCCAGATTGGGCGTAGCCGGGGAGAACATCATCAAGAACCTTCTTGACATTTGTGTAGTCTACGTTCGACTGACGGTCCGGGTCGAAATACGTGGCCATGGAATATTTGGGGCTTAGGAGGATGAGCGTGCAACGTGTGTCACTGCAAAAAACACGGAATGTTAAAAGAAAAACGATCAAAAAGTAAGAATTCATATGTTACGGGCCGGTTGAGGGGAGGACTTACTCGGGAAAGTAAGGCACGAGGAAGTTATCCTTATCTTGGTTTGCCAGAATGACGCCTTCGAGGTAAGAACTCGCGACTTGCCGGTCCCCAGCGCTGCCCAAGATCTTGGCACGCATGTAGAAGGGGTCGACTATCACGATGTCCGGGGTCTTGTCGCGAATGATCCGCATCTCCATACTCAGCGAAAATAGCCGAACGAAGGTGTAGTGCAGCGGATGAAGGTTCAACATAGCGTGGATGTCATCAAAACGCAGGACGATCGTACGCCCGATGGAGTTATCCACAAAGCCCTTGCCCTCTGGCACCTTGGCCGCGAAAACCGGGTATGCCACATCCTTCTCCCTGAGATGCCGCTTCTCCAAAGCAAGAACACTGTCATGCAGACTCCGCATAGCACCGGTTGCAGCATTGAGCATATTTGTCGGTAGCATCGCCCTACCCGCCACATGCACCCTCCTCGAGATATCCTGCGGTGAAGGTGGCCCGTCCTGAGCACGGATCGTACTCGGTGCCGGCTGGCTCGCACCCTTCTTAGTATTTCTTTTGCGTGCCTTCTTCTTCTCCTGTAATGGGACCGAGTTCTGCTCACAGACCGCCTTCTTGAGTGTGTTGGGGCTGATAATATTTTGCACCTCGCCTATCTGAGGCTCGGTGAAGTCGGCAGCTGGAGGCGTCTCCTGAGAGCTGAACGCCAGACGGCGCCTGTTGCAACTTGGCTTCTCCGCGGTACGAGCTAGATCGCACACGTCTTTTGTTGGGTTTGGTTCTTGAGAAGGAGGCCCCATGAAGTCGCCATCGTACCCATGCTCGGCAAAGTACTGATCGATGCTGCCAAATGTATCATCGTCGTCGTCGTCGTCGTTCTGATCCTGTGCCATATGCATGTTTGGATCTAGTGGCATAGGGATGTCCGGCACCGTTACGGCGGTCTTGCCATGGGGCCGACTTGGCGCCGGCACGACTGGCGGTGTTGTCTTTGGGGTGGTGTCCCCCGCCCCCAAACGAATCTGGCTCTTCGGCCAAAGCAGGGGCCAGCTCAGGCAGGCGCTGAGGGTCATCACGTCATCATCGTCGGCCCCGACGGGTCGAATCGGAGGTAACAAGTCGTCGCAGCCTGGCAGCACCCGAACCAGTTGAACCCTAAACAAGTTGGGTGGCATCTGGGTACCGTGGAACAAGGGGTTGCCCGGTTGAACAATTTTGCCCTTGGCGACATCGACCAACTCGTTGTTCACGAAGTGGAGGAGAGTGCACGGAACGTCGGCGGCGCCCTGCGAAAACATGTAGGGCGTCAGGGATGCCCAGTCAAAGGCAAGGAGATGAAGTCCTCGGCCGAGAGAGGCTTAATTAGTTACCGTGATGATGGCATCGAGCTCGGCTAATGTCGAGGGACCGCCAACGGCAGGCGTGCAGTTGACGGAGCGGCCGCTTGCTGAAGAGGTGCCGGCCGGCGTACACCTGGGTGCATTAAGCTCCCGTGCCGGCGTCGGAGACACCAATGCCGCCTCCGCCGGAGGCACCAATGGCCCCGCCATCGCATTATGCGAGTTTCTGGCCGTGAAGCTAGGAATCGGGGGCGGCCCCTGTTGGCCGCCCGCAATCCACGCACTCAACCCCGAGATCAAGGTAGGCACAAGGGCGGTGATCGTCGCTCCGAGTCGTTGTTCCACTTGCTCTTGGACAATCTCCGGAATCCGCGCCACCTGTGCCTTGAGTTCTTGAACCTCTCGCGCCTGGCTTTCCGAGCTGGTCTTTTTCTCCTTCCGCACACCAGCGGTATAGTATGACCCCCATTTTGTCGACAAGCCTTTGCCGGCCACACGACCAGCTGATGTCGGCTTACTGAGCTTATCCTTGTTCTTCATTATATTCAACCCCCTATTTAGAGTGGTGTCCCAAGGGTTGCTCTTAGTCGACCCCGCGCTACTGCTTTCAGTCGCCTGCGGAAGGAATGTGAACCATTTAGAAATTCGGCTTCATTAATTAGAATGCAACCATATGGAGCTAATTACGCGGGGGTGTATTCCTTACCAGAACAAGCTCAAGCCGCCTGGTCTTCGGATCCGTGGTAAGCTCCTTTGTTTTCGGGTCCTTCTTGTACCGGGCCCTGACAAAGTTCCTGGTCTGCTTGTCACCGTATTTATCGAAGAGGGGCGGTAGGCCTTGCTCGGCACGGTCCGCCTCCTCCTTGTCCCATATAGGCTCCGCCACTCTGTAACCGCCGGGACCGAGTGTGTGTTCCCCTATGTTCAGCTCCCGCATTTTTTTCCCCCACTCACTTGATTGGGAGCTTGCGGTGCTCGACAATTGATCTTGAAGTCGTTGTAGTCATCTTCGGTGATCGAAGGATTTTTCTCCTTGATCTTCTCATAACTCTCACCTTTCTCGATCATTCTCTTCACATTGCTTTTCCAAGTAGACAGGGCCTTGCTCATCTTCGTGAGGGCAGCATTGTTCACTTTATTCCCTTTGAGGCTTGTGTTTTCGAATTCAGCGGGGAACTTGTATCGTTCGTGCAGCTTCGTGAAGAGGAGGTGGCGCAAATTCCCTCGGTCAGGATGCCTCAGGTTCTCGGTGTTGATCGAGACGGTGCTCTGGACAATGCACCCGAGCTGAAGCGAGTACCCCTTGACTATTCGTTCGGGCGCCATTGGATTCCCGTTGGAGTCCACTTCAGTAACTTCCTCCTTGAGGGTGCAGAGCACGATCGGGCGCCGGTCCTTCCGTTGCCTCTTCGGCTGGCTGCTATCTGTGCGTGCGCCGCCATCATCAGTGGTGGCATCCTCGGCGGCACCATCAGTGGTGGCATCAGTGTGGTCATCCTCGGCGGCACCATCCGTGGTCTCAGGATCGGTGGGGAAGGCGGCGGCCTCATACAAGTGAGGTTGTTCCTCCATCTCCTGGGACAGCTCCCAGAATGCCTTGCCGCCCGAACCCCCGGCCTCATCGTTGTGGGCCATGTTTCTCTCTAAATAGAAACAAAGTTTGGTCAAAAAGTTGGTTATTGTTAAGGAACAAGATCATGGTTTCATCATTTTGGGTTTGTCGACACCGAGGCATCCTAAAATCTAAGCTTTTATCATTGAGGGTTTTTCGACGCCAAGGCACCCTGAAAGCCTAACTTTTCATCATTTCGGTTTTTATCGACACCGAGGCACCCTAAAAGCCATGCATTAGTCACAAGTACGCCGGGGCACTTGATCCTACTTAATTAACTACTAAGATACCCCGGCCAATGCATTAGTCACAAGTACCCCATATGTCCTATTTTTAGCAAAGTCATGCTAAAATTCACGGAAAATTTCAGCATGACCTTTGCTGAAAATAGGACATATGGAGTACCCGAATTTGCCGGAACGGAAGTTAATCGACATTCCGGCAAACTCAAGGGCCTCTCGGGGTACCTGCAAAATCATCACGACACGATGGTCGGAGACAAAACCCAGCAAACTAGCAAAATCATCACAAATTGTTTTCTGTTAAAGATGATCATCATCTTTACAAGTCTTTCTTAATGTGATCACAAGTAATTCAGAGGCATCACAAGTAATTCAGAGCATCACAAGGCATTAGTAGTTCAGTACATGAACAAGTTTTACAAACCCATATAAGAACAAGTGAATTCTAGTCCCATTGACACTCCTGGTTTTCTACAAACACCAAGTACTAGGGCACACAAAAGTTCTGAAATTTGTGTGCCTAACTGAATTAACTGAATTTTCAGTAACCGAATAAACTGAATTTTCAAAACTGCAAGAAGCCAATTAAAAAAAATCCAACAGCACTAGAACTGAGCTGATTGACAGTAGTTTTGTTCACTGTTATGAAGAGAAACTTCTTCTTGTAAGAAAGGACTTCGCGTGTGGTTTGGAATATTCAGAAATCAAGTTGAAATATAAAACCATATAGAGGTAGGTATGCTACAAGTCTACAACATATATACTAATTAATCAACTGCAATCAGGAGACAGTTTCTTCTTCTAAGTCCATCTCACGGTTCGCTGAATTAAGAAAAATACATCATCATTTCAGAAAAGCTGTTTGATACTAATTTTTTTTATAAGACAGTAGCATTTAAAAAGCTGTTTGATACTAATTTTTTTTATAAGACGGTGCGCGGGGTGCGGGGGGTCGGCGGCGGAGGTTGAGTAGGGGAATCGAGGGTGCGGGGGGTCGGCGGCGGCGGCCGGTGGACTGGGGGGTGCTCGGCGGCGAGGGGGGCCGGATCTGGCGAGGTGGGATAGCGATCGAGATGGAGGGGGATCGAGATCGAGTGTCCATGAAATTTAAAAATATTCATGATAGTTCAAAAAGTACCCATGAAATACAATCGAGAAATGAAGGCTATGATTTAAATACAATCGATCTTAGCTAGCTATCTGTTCACAATCTTCTTGCCCTTCTTTTTCGCAAATGGAGTTCTTCTGTGGAACGGACGTCCTTTAGGTAGGGTGGTCCTGCTTCTTCTTGTGGTGTATGCTGCTACTTCATCATCGTCGTCATGTTCGATCCTCGGGTCGCCGTACTTGTCGAAGTCTTGCTCATTGGCTACTCCATCCATTCCGATGATCTTCCTTTTGCCTCTCCTCACGACAACACGACTGGGCTTTGGCGGGTCGGTAATGAAGAAGCATTGGTCCACTTGGGAAGCCAGTACCCATGGCTCATTTTTCGCGGTGACGTTTGCGCCCGCGGTCTTGGATTTGGCCTCGGGTATAACCATGGTGGTGAAATACCGGTCTTCTTTTATGACGTTCTTGGCCCATCTGACACGGAACATCGGGACCTTCTCTCCAGCGTAGCTCAGCTCCCAGATCTCCTCGATCCTTCCGTAGTATCTGTCCTTGTCGTTACCGGTGTAGGATTCCATCGTTACCCCGGAGTTCTGATAACCATCGCTCTTCATGTCCTTGGCCTCGGTGTAGAATGTGTAGCTGTTGATATCGTACGCCTCATAGGTCATCAGGTTGTGCTCGGCGCCCTGTGACAAGGCGAATATGAGTTGTTCTTCCGCGGAAGAATCCTCATGTAAAGGGTACGACAGAAGCTTATGCTTGAACCAACGCGTGAAACATGAGTTGTGCTCTTTGAGTGTATCACCGTCCGTCCTCTGTTGGCCTCGGTCATTGTACGTCTTTTTAATAAAGGTTTTGTGCTCTACCACCCAAGGATCGACCACGTCTATGTGTTGTAGCGCGACTAGGTTTGCTCTTTCAAAGTCGGCGAGTGGACCCTCGAAGTCGACATGCATTTCGCGGCGACCCTCACGGTGACCCCATCCAGCGAGCCTGCCGAGGTGCCTGTTGACGGGCAGACCAACGGGGTTCTCGATGCCTAGATAATTCGTGCAGTAGGAGATGCACTCTTCGGTCAGAAAGCCCCTGGCTATGCTTCCTTCTGGACGTGACATGTTGCGAACGTATCCTTTGATGACACCATTCATCCTTTCGAACGGCATCATGCTGTGCAGGAACGTCGGCCCGAGTTGGATGATATCCTCCACTATATGGACCAGCAGATGCACCATAACGTCGAAGAATGCGGGCGGGAAGTACATCTCAAGCTCGCATAGTATCACCACGATCTTTTCCTGTAGCCTTCTGAGTTGCCTCACGCCAATCGACTTCCGAGAGATGACGTCGAAGAAGTTGCATAGGCCAAATAGCGTTTCACGGACGTGCGCGTCCATGATCCCACGGATTGCAACTGGAAGTATCTGCGTCATCAGCACGTGACAGTCGTGAGACTTCATCCCGCTGAATTTCTGCTTCGCTGGGTCTAGGTATCTGCTTATCTTCCCCGCGTAACCGTAAGGAAGTTTTACTCCTAGGAGGCAGGTGAAAAACTGCTCGATCTCCTCCTGACTTAGAGTGAAGCACGCGGGAGGGTAGTCATTTCCGGTCTTCTTGGCCTTTTTGCCTTTGCGACGACTTTCTGTGTCCTGCTTCGCCTCATCATCATCATCATCATCATCATCATCATCATCATCATCATCATCATCATCATCATATATAGCGTGAAGGTCCTGTCTGATGCCCATTGATTTCAAGTCTGCCCTTGCTTTCGGCCCATCTTTGGTCCTCTCTGGCATGTTGAGCAGGGTACCAAGCAGACTCTCGCACATGTTCTTCGTGATATGCATGACATCAAGGCTGTGAGGCACACGGTGGATCTTCCAGTACGGCAAGTCCCAGAAAACAGACCTCGTTTTCCATACCTTCAGCAGCGGCTCTGGCGCCTTTCGCTTCTTTCCCGGCTCTGGCGCCTTTTGCTTCTTTCCCGACAGTGGGCAGTCTTTCCAATTTTTCAACAGCTTGTCTATTTCCTCGCCGCTCCTCGTACACGGGCGTTTTCGGGGTTCGGTTTCACCATCGAACAGATCCTTGCGTTTCCTCCACGGGTCATCATCGCGAAGCCACCTTCGATGTCCCATGAACACGGTTTTCGAAGACCCGAGATCTCTATCTAGCTGGCGATACGTTGTGTCATCCATGCACCTTACGCATCCAGAAAATCCGTGGACTACCTGCCCCGCAAGATATCCGTAACCGAGATAGTCGTGCACCGTCGTGAGCAGTGCGGCTCTCATAGGGAAATATTCTTTCTCTGCGGCGTCCCACATATTGGCTGGCGTTTTCCACAGCGTGTCAAGCTCCTCTTTCAGCAGCCCCAGATACAGATTAATGTCGTTCCCTGGTTGTTTCGGCCCTTCAATTAGCATACTCATGTGAATGTACTTCCTCTTCATGCACAACCAGGGGGGAAGGTTGTACATCCACACAAACACAGGCCAGGTGCTATGTGTGCTTCTCTGCCTGCCAAACGGATTGACTCCATCGGTGCTCGCGCCCAGCACGATGTTCCTTGGAACCTTCCCAAATTCTGGGTATTCGAAGTTCAATGCTTGCCACTGGCTCGCATCCTTAGGGTGACTCAGCATCTTGTCTTTTTTATCTATCTCCGGATCATTTGCGTCATCTTCTCGCTTCTTCTCCTCCCTATCCGCGTGCCAACGCAGGAGCTTTGCTACCTTAGGATCCGCGAAATACCGCTGCAGACGAGGAGTGATCGGAAAGTACCACACCACTTTTCGAGGAGCTTTCTTCCTCTTCTTGTATCGAGTGACACCGCACACCGGACATATTGTAGACTCCGCGTGCTCGTCCCAATAAATGATGCAATTGTTCATGCACACATGGTATTTCACGTGCGGTAAATCCAGAGGACACACGATTTTCTTTGCCTCCTCCAAACTGGTCGGGCACTTGTTACCCTTGGGAAGACGTTCGTGCCAGAATGACATGTTCTCGTCGAAGCATGCGTCGGTCATTTTGTGTTTTACCTTCATCTCCAAAGCCATGAGCGTTACTTTTAGGCGGGTATCCTCGGGCCTGCATCCTTCATACAACGGAGTAACCGCGTCTAACTCAAGTTGATCCATCTTGGCTTTCTCTCGGGCGGCAGCTCTTGCGTTATCCGTCTGCTTGAGAAGCAGCTCTTGAATATGAGGGTCCTGCACCCAGCCCATCGATGGTCCAACGTCGTCTGCTCCGCCGGCATCATCATCATGTCCTGCATCTTCTACATGATGACTGTGTACAGCATCACCGTCGTGATCATCTCCTGGGGATTCTTCATCTTCTCGCCCCCCCGAGCCGCGGTGGTTGTCTTGCTGCCCTTCCTCATTTCTTGCCCGGCCCCCATGAACGACTTCGTAGTCATCATCATCACCTTGCCACCGATAGCCATCCATGAAACCACGCAAGAGCAGGTGGTCCCGCACCTGCCCGGAATCCGGGTCCGCAATAAGGCTATTCAGCTTGCATCTTCGACACAGACATCTTATCTCCATCTCGTTCTTTTGAAGCATCTCGGCCTTCGCGGACCTCAAAAACCTATTCACGATGCCTTCGGTCATCGTGCGGACCATGGTCGCCTGCGGGGTAGAGCAAAACGATATTTTAGAACCAAGAAAAAATTTGGCATGACTTTCCCTAAAAATAGGACCAAAAAGAATGCTTAATGCCAAAATTCTTGCCGAAACGGAAATGAATCAACATTCCGGCAAAATATTGGAACTATCGTATTTCAAATACCGGTACACCTCCAAACACAAACACATATGCAACACCACAAACATATGCAACACCACGAACATACATAGATCTAGCTAGGCCATAAAAAGTGCATGTGCACATTGTTTGTAGGGAGAACAACATAAATATAGCTTCCCCCCTTACTTACCTAGCAAAACAAGGTAACTTAACCACTTAATTTGAATGAATCTATGGTGCAAATGAGGTGAAAAAGAGGAGGCACCCGAGACAAGGAGGAGGCGGTGGAGAGAATGAAGTGGGGAGAAAGTGAGTGTGGGAGGAGAGGCTGTCCAAAATATCTTGTTGCTGCCCACTTACTAATGGCGCACCAGCAACAAATGCGCCATTAGTAATCCAGGTTACTAATGGCGCACCCCCTGGCGGTGCGCCATTAGAACTTTTGCAAAAAAAGGAATAAAAGCAATAATAAAAAAATTAACATTAGTGGCGCACCTCCTGGATGGTGCGCCATTACTAGTTACAACTAGTAATGGCGCACCACCAGGGGATGCGCCATTAGTATGTTTGGACAGGCGCACTAGTTCAAAAAAAAATTTGGTACTAATGGCGCACCGTGGTCAGGGTGCGCCATTAGTAGTTTCAACACTAATGGCGCATCAGAGGGTGGTGCGCCATTAGTATATACTAATGGCGCACCACTTCTCTGGTGCACCATTAGTGTCATTTCCATCTATAGCCCTTTTCCTAGTAGTGCCTGGCGGGGTGTTGGTGAGGAGTGGTGATGCTGCGTGCACGAGAGTGAGCTCGGGGCCCCTTTATATAGGCGGTCCGAGGCGGTTGCCGTGAACGAGGATCACCGGCGAGTGATTACGGTGGCGCAGTGCTCGGTCAGGGTGGTTAGGGGGTCGAGCGTCATCACGGGGGTTCAATGGGTCCGTTTTGGTGCTAAACTGGCCGAGGTTTGGGTGTTAAGGGCGAGCTCGATGGAACGGGCATGGCGCGGGCCCGTCGGCGGCGGAGAGCGCGTCCCGTGCTTGCCGGCCACGGTGGCTGTGCCACGGGCGTGCGCTGGCATGCATGAGGCCACGCGGAGAGCCAGGGGGCTTTGGGCGGCGCTGAACGGCGTTCTGCCGTGGAGTGTCTCCTGTCGGCCGCCACGGGAGGTCCCGACGCTGCAGAAGACGCCGGCGAGGGCGGGCCAGCGAGCTACCGACGCCAGGTAGGCTCCACGCACGCGTGTGAAGCTTCGGACAAGAGGAAGAGGCGGCGAGGAACGTGCCAAGGGCACTGTGGCCGCGTGACTGAAACTGACGGACGAAGACGACACTGAAGACTGAACTTACTGAATTTGCAAAGGAACAGTGTAGCTCAGGTGTTCGACAGAATGAAAATGGCATCTAGGGATTTTTCCTTGAGCTGATACTTGGTGGAGTGGCTTCTCATTGCTCAAATAGGTTGCCTGAATTTTGGTGGAATTTTTGGAGTAGTGTAGATATGAATTTCATCAAATTTGGCAAATCTGGTCCAAACTTGTAGAGACTGAATTTTGAAAAATTTGAAAAGAGAAGGAGTGGATCAAGATGGTTCTGAGGTGTGGGTACAAAGGACTATCCAGGGGAGTTGGTGTGAGGTCAAAACTCAAGTGAAAAAGAGTACTTGATTTGAAAATCACTATGGCTCCAAATAATTTTCAGAATTGATTTGAGAGGGAAAATAATTAGAATAAAATCCAAAACTTGTTTGGATTAGTTGGGACAGAGAACTTAGGTTGATCACAAGGTGTAGGGGAGATTTTGGAGGGTTTTACCACATGGGAACAATGCAAAGTCAAGGGTGGTTCCAAGATATGAAAATCCTCAAATTTTCATAGAGCTTCATTTTAAAAGAAAAATAATTTAAACTCCCAAAAATAAATTTTGAGAGGGAACCAACAGAGAAGAAGTTTTCAAAAGATCAACCACCAAAGTTTGAAAAAAATAAAATCCTTGCCAAGGCAAAGGAAGTTTTTAAGTGGAAGGTTTTTTCTGAAAAAGAAAAATTTTAAATAGCCTCTCCTCAAAAACCACAAAGTTTTTGATAAAAACCAAATAAAAATTTTGGAGTGTCACAACACCTACCCCCTTATGAAAAATCTCGTCCCCGAGATTTCAGCTGATCCTTAAATAGGTGTGGATGCTCAGTCCGAAGAAAATCCTCTCTTTCCCAAGTTGCTTCACTGTCGGTGTGATTGCTCCACTGGACTTTGAAAAACTTGATGGTCTTCTGTCGGGTCCTCCTTTCAGATTCCTCTAATATTCTTACGGGATGTTCTCGATAAGTGAGGTCTGGCTGCACATCAATGTTTTCATGGGATACTTGTTTCTCTGGGTTGCTTACATACTTCCTCAATTGCGAGACATGGAACACGTCGTGGACATCGGATAATTCCTCGGGTAAGTCTAGCTGGTAGGCTACAGTGCCTCTTCGTGCCACTATGCAGAATGGTCCAATGAATCTTGGTGCTAACTTTCCTTTAATCTTAAATCGTTGCAATCCTCTCATAGGGGATACTCTCAGGTATACGAACTCACCGGGTTCGAAGCTGGCCCTACGATGTTTCTGATCATAATAACTCTTCTGTCGACTTTGAGCGGTCTTAAGTCAGTCTCTGATTAGCTTGACCTTTTCCTCGGCTTCTCTGAGCATGTCTGGTCCGAAGATGCGGCTGTCTACGGTCTCTGACCAATTTAACGGGGTACGACATCTCCGTCCGTACAAAGCCTCAAATGGTGCCATTTGTAGGCTGGCCTGGTAGCTATTGTTATACGCGAACTCGGCGTATGGCAGGCTTTCTTCCCAACTGGTTCCATATGTGAGGACACATGCTCTCAGCATGTCTTCTAAAATTTGGTTTACGCGTTCAGTTTGTCCATCAGTCTGTGGATGGTATGCGGTACTGAAGGCTAGTTGGGTTCCCAGAGCCTGTTGTAAATGCTCCCAAAATCTTGAGACGAACTGAGTGCCTCTGTCGGATATTATAGTCTTTGGGACATCGTGCAGACAAACTATGCGGGAAAGATAAATCCTGGCAAGCCTCTGAGTGGTGTAGGTTGTCTTCACTGGAATAAAGTGTGCCACTTTGGTCAACCTGTCAGTGATGACCCATATGGCATCATTCCCGTGTCGTGACCGAGGTAGTCCGACAATAAAATCCATCCCTATTTCGTCCCATTTCCACTCAGGTATTTTGTTAGGTTGCAGTAGTCCAGCTGGTCTCTGATGTTCAGCTTTTATGCGTTGACATGAGTCGCAACATGCAATGAAGGCGGCTATGTCCCTCTTCATACCGTGCCACCAAAATCTTTCCTGAATATCCTTATACATTTTGGTTCCTCCAGGGTGGATCGAATATGGAGTGGTGTGTTCTTCAGCTAAAATTTGCTGTTTAAGGTCTTCTATGTTTGGCACGCATAGCCTTTCTCTGTACCATAACATTCCTTCATTGTCTATGACGAATTTCGAGGCCTTGCCCATATTCAACTTTCTTTTAATTCCTTCAATGCTGGGGTGACCGGGCTGAGCTTCTTTAATTTTCTCCACAAGGTTGGGTCGTATTTCCAAGTTTGATATGGTGCCTTCTGCTACCATCATCAAGTTGAGCTTTGCAAATTCTTGATGGAATTCGGGCCTCAAGCTGTGCAGATAGTTTCCGTTGGAGCTGGGGTTCCGACTCAGGGCATCGGCCACTACATTTTCTTTCCCTGGATGGTAATGGATCCCAACATCATAATCCTTTACCAATTCCAACCAGCGTCGTTGCCGTAAATTTAGTTCTGGCTGCGTGAAAATATATTTGAGACTTTTGTTGTCCGTATATATTTCACATCGATTCCCAAGTAAGAAATGCCTCCATTCCTTGAGTGCATGAATAACTGCTGCCATTTCTAAGTCATGAGTGGGATAATTTTCCTCATGCTTGCGAAGTTGCCTTGAAGTGTAGGCGACAACCTTGCCTTCTTGCATCAACACGCATCCGAGACCCTTTCTGGACGCGTCACAATATACTTCAAAATTCTTGTGTATGTCGGGTACAATTAATACCGGTGCTGTTGTTAATTTCCGCTTTAGCTCTTGGAAACTTTTCTCGCAGGCTTCTGTCCACTCAAATTTCTTATCTTTCTTGAGCAATTGTGTCATAGGCTTGGCTATGGTGGAAAATCCTTCAATAAATCTGCGGTAATATCCTGCCATTCCCAAGAAACTCCGTATGTCCGTTACGCTGGCTGGTGATTTCCAGTCAAGTACGGCCTTAACTCTCTCTGGGTCCACTGCGATACCGTCTTGAGTCAGCACGTGGCCTAGAAAACCTACTTGTCTTAGCCAAAATTCGCACTTGCTGAACTTGGCATACAATTGGTGTTTTCTTAGCTCTCCTAGCACAATCCTGAGATGTTCTGCGTGCTCTTCTGGTGTCTTGGAGTATACCAGAATATCGTCGATGAATACCACCACGAACTTGTCCATAAACTTCATAAATACTTTGTTCATGAGGTGAACAAAATATGCTGGGGCATTAGTTAATCCAAATGGCATCACTGTGAACTCGTACAGTCCATATCTGGAGGTGAAGGCTGTTTTGGGGATATCTTCCGTTCGCACCTTCAATTGATGGTATCCTGACCTTAAGTCAATTTTTGAGAATACTTTGGCCTGAGCGAGCTGATCAAATAAATCATTTATTCTTGGCATCGGGTATTTGTTTTTGACTGTGACCATGTTAAGTGCTCGATAGTCAATACACAATCTTAGTGTTCCATCCTTCTTTTTGGCGAATAAAATTGGTGATCCCCAAGGTGAGGAGCTGGCTCGAATGTATCCTTTTTCCAGTAATTCCTTTATTTGCTTCTTCAACTCGACCAACTCGGATGGTGCCATTATGTATGGTTTCTTGTATATGGGGGCGGTTCCTGGTGCTAGCTCAATGCGGAATTCTATTTCTCGGTCTGGTGGCATGCCTGGCAGCTCTTCAGGGAATACATCTGGAAATTCACACACTACTGGAACCTTGTTTAGCTCAGAAACGTCCACCTTATTTAATCTCGGTTGCCGGGGTCTTCTTCCTTCCTTGGCTGATACTCTTATTGTCTTCCCTTGGTGGTGTGTGAGAATCACGGTCCTGTTGTAACAGTCGATGAAACCTTTATTGGTGATTAGCCAATCCATTCCTAGGATGACATCCAGTCCTTTATTTTCCAATACAATAAGATTTGCGTGAAACTCCAATCCTTCGAACTCAATGACCACATTTTGACAGTAATTCTGAGAAACTTGCTGAATCCCAGGGGACTTGATGATCATGGATTTCTCCAAAGGAAGTATCGAAAATTTATTTTGCAAAGCAAAACTTTTCGAAATGAAAGAGTGAGAAGCTCCAGAATCAAACAAAACCATTGCAGGTATTGTGTTGACAGGAAACGTACCGAGTACGATATCCGGAGCATTTTGTGCCTCCTCTTTGGTCACGTGGTTCAGATGACCCTTCCTATGGTTATTGTTGGGATTGAAATTGTTTCGCTTGGGTGCTGAATTATTGTCGCCGTTGTTCGGCTTTGGGGTTGAACTCCTTGGCTATGGGCACTGTTTGGCATAGTTCCCTTCTTCTCCACAAGCGTAACAAGTAACGCCAGGGCGATAGGTGAATTCCTTGTCCCTTGCATGAAAATTCTTGATTGGGCGTGAGGCATTGGATGAGAATTTGTGTGTCCCACCCTTTTGAAAATCTGTCTTGCTTTGGTGATTGCGAGCGAGATTCGTCTGGTCCCTTTTTCGTTTGCGGATATCTTCCAGACTGCGTCTCTCATTTTCCAGAGTAATGGCTTTGTCCACCAGTGTTTTAAAATCAGGAAAAGTGTGCACGACCAGTTGGCATTTAAGCGCGGGCGCCATACCGTCAAGGAATTTCTCCATCTTCTTGATTTCAGTCATACGTTCCTCATTGGCGTAGCGGGATAATAGGGTAAATTGACTGTTGTAATCTGACACTGTCATGTTCCTTTGTTTGAGGTCATCGAATTCTCTCTTCTTGATTTTCATAACACTCTTAGGAATATGTGCACCACGGAAACCTTCCTTGAAATCATCCCAGGTTATGTCAGTTTCGTTGGGATGCATGTGCAAAAAATTCTCCCACCACGATGCGGCTGCTCCTGTGAGATAGTGTGGAGCATATAGTACTTTCTCGAGATCTGAACATTTTGCAATAATTAATTTCCTCTCCATATCTCGAAGCCAGTCCTCGGCTTCAAGAGGCTTGTCAGTGTGAGAAAATGTTTGAGGACATGTCTTTTGTAGCTCAGATAACTTGGAATGCTGTTGATACTGTCCATGGTGATTTCCCATGTTGATGACTTGGTTCATCATCTCCCGATGTTGTTGCTGACTCTGCTCATAAAGGAGGCACATTTGTGAAAGTGCCGATTCACTGCCCTGTTGGCTTGACTGTCCCTGAGTGAACTCGTTGTTGGGTTGTGTATCATAATTTTCCTCTGGTGGAGTTGGCATGGAGCGTGTCCAAGGACGAGACATTTTTCACTCTGGGGATATATTTTGTAAAACTCATAAGAAAAGCGGAAAGAGTCGCAAAACAAAACCATAAATGCATAAAGTTGGCAGATATAATTAAATATCCAAGCTTACTTAAGAAAAACAAATCGACTTGCGCACGGAGAAGGACTGCTCATTACATATCTTATACGCGGGCGGTAATTATACAATACATCACTCAGGATATGCGTACATAATCCTGACATGTTATTTAGGCTAGTGCACTCCTCCAGATCCTACATGATGCGCAAACAGGCTACTTCTCACAACCTATGTACATATCTTACAAAGCGGTACAATACACGGCAGCTAAGCGTACTCAGGCGGAGATGTTGACGATCTCCTTTGCCCTGCCGAGGGCGAGGCGTAGCGAGGTTGGGGACTCGACTTCCTCCTTGCTAATAGGCTCCATACGTGTAGTGTTGCGCAGAGCGGACGGAGCGGTTGCCAGGGGCGGAGCAACACGTACAGGAGTGGGCGCGAAGGTTGGTGCAGTGCGTGCTGGAGTGGGCGCAATGACTTGGTTGAATTCTTCGGTAGAAGGCAAGCGACGAGCAGGCGTAAAAGATGCTGATGACGAGACAAAAGTCAGTGGCGGAGCGATGGGTAGGAGCTCCCTCCTGTTGGCAGCACAGCCATGGACCGAGTCCATGCGGGTAGCTACGAAGTCGTCCACCAGGTTTGTCGAAGGCTGCCTCCAGGGCCCAGAGATACTCAATGAGCATCTCAAAAGCCTCGTCTCGTTCTCCTCTGGCGCAGGAGTATGCGTAGTGACAGGTGTAAGCCACATGGCACGGAAGATAACGGTAACGACGAGTCTTCATCACGGGAAGGACATCCCTGAGACGAGCTATCGCCTCGCGGGCTGCCATCTGCATAGCATGCCTCTCCGTAGGCATGGCTCTTCCCATGAACCGGAAGCGGCGTAACTCACCACGCCCTCCCTTGAACTGCCCCGCGGCCTGGTGCATGGTCAGACTGTCGTTGACTCGGTGCTGGCAGAGTGTGAAGACTGGGCGTACGGATGGCCCCATCGCGACCTAAACGATGAAAGAAAGAAGCTTGACGAACCCATCGGGTACGTTGGCGAAGGTCTGAGACTCGCAGCTGTTGTCGGCCATCTACAAAAGTAGGCAAAAATTCTGCATGGTCAGATCATAAATTTATGCTGACTGACAGAAAATGACTACAATTGCAAAAATATAAATTAGCTCTATCATGGTAATAACCAATTAGCGATCGCACCTAGTGGCTTCCTACAGTCAGCCTGGCTCTGGTACCAAGCTTGTCAGGACCGGTTTTCCAATAAAAATATTTATTGAGAAACCAATCTTTTGAGTCCAGTATGAGAGAAATTCTCCTCACTGGTAGACAATTTCTTGATACAATAAGCCAGTAGCATAAAATATATTACAGGGTTGAACTACGGTTGCTCAACCAAATTATTACAAGCACGCCAATAATTATACATAATTGCGGACATGACACAGTGGTGTGGAGACATACTACTGACTCGAGGATAGGGCGGTGGTGGAAAAAACACAGCGGGGAGAGAAATACAAGACTCTAAGTCTATCATCTCATCGAGCGTCGAGGTGAGGCTCGATGAATTTATTTGGTAGCGGAAGCGGATATAAAACAGTGACCAAATCCAGGGTCGCACGAGACTGACTGGGACTCCTCTAAGTGTCGGACTCGCTATCGAACTCTTCATCCATGAGATCGCCTTCGTCAGCATCTGGCCAAATCAACAAGCCAGTGAGTACTTTGAAAGTACTCGCAAGACAGTTCGGATGTAAGATATAACAAATGCATGCATGGATGCGTCATGAATATATTCACCAATGTTCATTCAAAATTATCATAACAAGGTAAGTAAAAGGGAAACGGCGGTAGTCTGCCTGAAATCCCAACAGAACATAAATAATTTCCGATCGGGTGTCTGAAGCGACGCCTCGAAAGGTGAACAAATAAATATAAGGAAAAAGATGCCACAGTCGGGCGTCTTAGCGACACCACATAAAGGGCTTTTGAAAGAAATACCTCAGTCGGACGTCGGGGCGACATCACAGAAAGGGCTTTAAAAGAAATGCCACAGTCGGACGTCGGGGCGACATCACAGAAAGGGCTTTAAAAGAAATGCCACAGTCGGACGTCGGGGCGACATCACAGAAAGGGCTTTAAAAGAAATGCCACAGTCGGACGTCGGGGCGACATCACAGAAAGGGCTTGAAAAGAAATGCCACAGTCGGACGTTGGGGCGACATCACAGAAAGGGCTTTAAAAGAAATGCCACAGTCGGACGTCGGGGCGACATCACAGAAAGGGCTTTAAAAGAAATGCCACAGTCGGACGTCGGGGCGACATCACAGAAAGGGCTTTAAAAGAAATGCCACAGTCGGACGTCGGGGCGACATCACAGAAAGGGCTTTTATGGGCAGATAAATAATAATCATAATAAACTTTTAATTCATAAGAATAAAAGGGTTAGTCCATCCACAGGAATATCCTTTAACCGGAATTATCACTCATGCGAAACACCGGAGTCTCTGTCATCAACACTGTCATTGTTAGGACAAGATAATACGAATTTGGACATGGAATAGATGATTTGGAGGGATATATGACTCTGTAGAGTTTGTACAAAATTATTCCCACAGCCAACGGATTTCCGTAGTCACGAAGGACTAGTTCCGTTTACGGTATTTCGGAAGAAAACACAGTTAACCAGTACACGCCCATCATACCTCCGATGCTAGGAATCACCCTAGACATCGTCCAAGAAAAACTTTTGAGACGGGGAGATCACAATCTCGAATAGCATGGGATCAAATTTATATACGCGCGCTCTAAGGGGTGCCCCCCTCTCGGTCCCAACCGGAAACACCCATGCCCCCTGACCGGATGACTGGCTTTAATCCAGGGCCATGGAACCATCATCACGGCCTCTCCTCTTTGGTGTGTACCATGAAAGCGGTTTGCAACTTACTAAACCATATTCCTTGCGGAAAACATGTGGTAGTACATGGAAGGAAATGAGAGGTACTGGACCGATACGGTTTGACGCTGAAGTCACATATTCTGGCGTAAGACTGGCAATGCTACAACACTGCCATCTTACCCATCCTCATGCCAACACATGGCCATTCATATTCACATTCATCCACGTATGGATCATCGAACTCACTTACCTCATTATCACATAAAATAACGTTCATCGATATGCTTCTCAACATGCCATGAAACTAACTAAATGCAAAACATGCCAAGACACTCATCATATCAAAAGTTCAAACATGCTTGCCTGGTTCGGAGTAGTCGGAGCCTAGCTCGGTGAAGTTCGCGGCTTCGTCACCTCCTTCGGTATCTACGGTATAAAGAAAATATATGCGCTATCGTAAATACCAAGGAGTGCACAGAAAGTATACCAAATATTTTTCAAATAAATCTGATAAAAAACTAGACAAAATTTTAAAGAGAACAGAAGAAGAATCAATCAAAAATACTTTTCTGCTTAAAAGTTATAAAGGTTTTTGTCCAGGGACTCATCTGTAATGAAACAGAAGATTTCCAGGGGTTAGTTTATAAAAACAGAAAACGCTTCGGTAGAAACTACGCCAGCCCAAAGAGAAAACGCATTCTGCCCGAAGGCGCTTCCAGAAAACGATTCAGAGGAGAGAGCAGAGAGGCTGACGGTGGGGTCCCACTTGTCAGGTTTAAACATTCAAACGGGGCGGACGAAGCTCGTCGGCGCCCGAGAGCCGCGGTGGTCGCCGGCGACGATCCACGGCGAGGCAGGGAGATCGGGGAGTACCTCCGTGCTCAGGGCGCCATTCCGCGTCGATTGGTGGTGGTGGCGGTCGCCGGCGAGCACTGTGTCGACGGCGGCCCCTGCTCCGGCGGACGGTGGTTCGGACGAAGATGGAGCTCGCCGGAGAGGGCTGCAAGGTTCAAATTGACGAGGGGGTTAGAGTGCTAGGTGTGGAAGAGGGCTACGGACGAGGTTTGGGCGCTGGAGATGGCCTCACCAGAGTGAATCGAGCTGGAGGCCGAGGCGGGGCGAGGCGGCCGGAGCTGGGGGAGAAGACCTCCTCGAGGTCCCCCTATTGGCCTGGCGGGGTGTTGGTGAGGAGTGGTGATGCTGCGTGCACGAGAGTGAGCTCGGGGCCCCTTTATATAGGCGGTCCGAGGCGGTTGCCGTGAACGAGGATCACCGGCGAGTGATTACGGTGGCGCAGTGCTCGGTCGGGGTGGTTAGGGGGTCGAGCGTCATCACGGGGGTTCAATGGGTCCATTTTGGTGCTAAACTGGCCGGGGTTTGGGTGTTAAGGGCGAGCTCGACCGAACGGGGATGGCGCGGGCCCGTCGACGGCGGAGAGCGCGTCCCGTGCTTGCCGGCCATGGTGGCTGTGCCACGGGCGTGCGCTGGCATGCATGAGGCCATGCGGAGAGCCAGGGGGCTTTGGGCGGCGCTGAACGGCGTTCTGCCGTGGAGTGTCTCCTGTCGGCCGCCACGGGAGGTCCCGACGCTGCAGAAGACGCCGGCGAGGGCGGGCCAGCGAGCTACCGACGCCAGGTAGGCTCCACGCACGCGTGTGAAGCTTCAGACAAGAGGAAGAGGCGGCGAGGAACGTGCCAAGGGCACTGTGGCCGCGTGACTGAAACTGACGGACGAAGACGACACTGAAGACTGAACTTACTGAATTTGCAAAGGAACAGTGTAGCTCAGGTGTTCGACAGAATGAAAATGGAATCTAGGGATTTTTCCTTGAGATGATACTTGGTGGAGTGGCTTCTCATTGCTCAAATAGGTTGCTTGAATTTTGGTGGAATTTTTGGAGTAGTGTAGATATGAATTTCATCAAATTTGGCAAATCTGGTCCAAACTTGCAGAGACTGAATTTTGAAAAATTTGAAAAGAGAAGGAGTGGATCAAGATGGTTCTGAGTTGTGGGTACAAAGGACTATCCAGGGGAGTTGGTGTGAGGTCAAAACTCAAGTGAAAAAGTGTACTTGCTTTGAAAATCACTTAGGCTCCAAATAATTTTCAGAATTGATTTGAGAGGGAAAATAATTAGAATAAAATCCAAAACTTATTTGGATTAGTTGGGACAGAGAACTTAGGTTGATCACAAGGTGTAGGGGAGATTTTGGAGGGTTTTACCACATGGGAACAATGCAAAGTCAAGGGTGGTTCCAAGATATGAAAATCCTCAAATTTTCATAGAGCTTCATTTTAAAAGAAAAATAATTTAAACTCCCAAAAATAAATTTTGAGAGGGAACCAACAGAGAAGAAGTTTTCAAAAGATCAACCACCAAAGTTTGAAAAAAATAAAATCCTTGCCAAGGCAAAGGAAGTTTTTAAGTGGAAGGTTTTTTCTGAAAAAGAAAATTTTTAAATAGCCTCTCCTCAAAAACCACAAAGTTTTTGATAAAAACCAAATAAAATTTTTGGAGTGTCACAATTACTCTGTTCTTATGAACTTAATACTCTAGATGCATGCTAGATAGCGGTTGATGTGTGAAGTAATAGTAGTAGATGCAGGCAGGAGTCGATCTACTTGTCACGGACGTGATGCCTATATACATGATCATGCCTAGATAATCTCATAATTATTCGCTTTTTATCAATTGCTCGACAGTAATTTGTTCACCCACCGTAATACTTATGCTATATTCAGAGAAGCCACTAGTGAAACCTATGCCCCCCGGGCCTATCTTTTATCATATAAGCTTTCAATATACTTTTATTTGCATCTTTACTTTTTGCATCTATATTATAAAACACCAAAAATATATTTATCTTATCATATTATCTCTATCAGATCTCACTTTCGCAAGTGGCCGTGAAGGGATTGACAACCCCTTTATCGCATTGGTTGCGAGTTCTTTGTTTGTTTGTGTAGGTTCGTGGGACTTGTGAGGAGCCTCCTACTGGATTGATACCTTGGTTCTCAAAAACTGAGGGAAATACTTACGCTACTGTGCTGCATCACCCTTTCCTCTTCAAGGAAAATCAACGCAAGTGCAAGACGTAGCAAGAAGGATTTCTGGCTCCGTTGCCGGGGATGCTTCCACCAAGTCAAGTCAAGATTCGATCTCCCGCCAATGTTCGATTTCTGGCGCCGTTGTCGGGGTGGTCTTCGCTCAAGTCAAGACATACCAAGTACCCATTATAAACTCATCTCCCTCGCATTTACATTATTTGCCATTTGCCTCTCGTTTTCCTCTCCCCCACTTCACCGTTGCCGTTTTATTTGCCATCTCTTTCCCAATCTCTCTCTTTTCCGCTTGCCTTCTTCTTCCCCTCTATTTTGCTTGCCTCTTTCTGTTTGCTTGTGTGTTGGATTACTTGTTGCCATGGCGCAAGATAATACCAAATTGTGTGATTTCTCCAATAACAATAATAATGATTTCCTTAGTACTCCGATCGCTCATCTTAATGATGTTGAGTCTTGTGAAATCAATGTTGCTTTGCTGAATCTTGTTATGGAAGATCAATTCTCCGACCTTCCTAGTGAAGATGCCGCTACTCATCTAAACAACTTTGTTGATTTGTGTGAGATGCAAAAGAAAAAAGATACGGATAATGATATTGTTAAATTGAAGTGATTTCCGTTTTCACTTAGAGATCGTGCTAAAGTTTGGTTTTCGTCTTTGCCTAAAAATAGTATTGATTCTTGGAACAAGTGCAAAGATGCTTTTATCTCTAAGTATTTTCCTCCCGCTAAGATCATCTCGCTTAGGAACGATATTATGAATTTTAAACAACTTGATCATGAGCATGTTGCCCAATCTTGGGAAAGAATGAAATTAATGATTTGCAATTGCCCTACTCATGGTTTGAATCTATGGATGATCATACAAAAATTTTATGCCAGATTAAATTTTTCTTCTAGAAATCTTTTAGATTCGGCCGTTGGAGGCACGTTTATGGAAATCACTTTAGGAGATGCTACAAAACTTCTTGATAATATTATGGCTAATTATTCTCAATGGCAGACCGAACGATCTACTAGTAAAAAAGTGCATGCTATAGAAGAAATTAATGTTTTGAGTGGAAAGATGGATGAGCTTATGAGATTGTTTGCTACTAAGAGTTCTTCTATTGATCCCAATGATATGCCTTTATCTACCTTGATTGAGAATAATAATGAATCTATGGATGTAAATTTTGTTGGTAGGAATAATTTTGGAAACAATGCTTATAGAGGAAACTCTAATCCTAGACCGTTCCCTAGCAATTCCTCTAATAATATGGAAATTCCTACAATAATTATTATGGCAATTTTAATAAGATTCCCTCTGATTTTTAAAATAGTGTGAAATAATTTATGATTTCTCAAAAGAATTTTAATGCTTTGCTTGAAGAAAAATTGCTCAAAGTTGATGATTTGGCTAGGAACATTGATAGACTTTCGCGTGATGTTGATTCTCTTAAACTTCGATCTTCTTCTCCAAAGCATGATATGAATTAGTCTCTCAAAGCTGTGAGAAGTTCCATTGACGAGTGCAAAGAAAGAACCGCTAGATTGCGTGCGAAGAAAGATTGCTTTGTAAAAGCGTGTTCTTCTAGTTCCTATGAAAATAATGATGAAGATCTTAAAGTTATTGACGTGTCCCCTATTAGATCTCTGTTTTGCAACATGAATCTTGATAATAATGAGACTGCAGATGAGTCAACTTTATTTAGAAGGTGTCCCAAGAATTCGGAGTTTTTAGATCTTGATGCTAAATTTGGTAAAAGTGGGATTGGAGAGGTCATGACTTTAAATAGTATTGAACCCACTATCTCGGATTTCAAGGAATTTGATTATGATAATTGTTCTTTAGAAAATTGTATTTCCTTGTTGCAATCCGTTGTTAATTCTCCTCATGCTTATAGTCAAAATAAAGCTTTTACCAAACATATCATTGATGCCTTGATGCAATCTTTTGATGAAAAACTTAATTTGGAAGTTTCTATACCTAGAAAACTTAATGATGAGTGGGAACCTACTATAAAGATTAAAATTAAAGATCATGAGTGTTTTGCTTTGTGTGATTTGGGTTCTAGTGTTTCTACGATTCCGAAAACTTTATGTGATATCCTAGGTTTTCATGATCTTGATGATTGATCTTTAAATTTGCACCTTGCGGACTCCACTATTAAAAAGCCAATGGGAAGAATCAATGATGCCCTTATTGTTGCAAATAGAAATTTGGTGCCCGTAGATTATATTGTTCTTCATATAGATTGCAGTCTTTCTTGCCCTATTGTTCTTGGTAGACCTTTCCTAAGAACGATTGGTGCGATTATTGATATGAAGGAAGGGAATATTAGATTCCAATTTCAATTAAAAAAGGCATGGAGCACTTTCCAAGAAAGAAAGTCAAATTACCTGATGAATCTATCAGGCGAGCTACCTATGAATCAAGTGCCAAATATGGCACTACTTAGATCTATCTTCGATTTTATGCCTAGCTAGGGGCGTTAAACGATAGCGCTAGTTGGGAGGCAACCCAATTTTCTTCGTGTTTTTTGCTTTTGTTCCTGTTTAGTAATAAATTTTGCATCTACTTTCTGTTTAGATGTGTTTTTATGTTTTAATTAGTGTTTGTGCCAAGTAGAACCTATAGGATAACCTATGATGATAGTTGATTTGATTCTGCTGAAAAACAGAAACTTTGCACTCACAAGAAAAAATTAAATAAATCACAGAAACGAGATTTGCATTTATTCTTTTTGCTGCTGTTCAATAAACAAATTGTTTAGGACGTCCTATTTTGGTAGTATTTTTAAAGTTCCATAAGTTTGCGTTAGTTACAGATTGCTACAGACTGTTCTATTTTTGACAGATTCGTTTTTCGTGTGTTGTTTGCTTATTTTGATGCATCTATGGCTAGTAAAATAGTTTATAAACCATGAAGAAGTTGGAATACAGTAGGTTTAACACCAACATAAATAAATAATGAGTTCATTACAGTACCTTATGTGGTAGTTTTGTTTTCTTTCACTAACGGAGCCTATGAGATTTCCTGTTGAGTTTTGTGTTGTGAAGTTTTCAAGTTTTGGGTAAAGCTTTGATGAACTATGGAATAAGGAGTGGCAAAAGCCTAAGCTTGGGTATGCCCATGGCACCCCAAGATATTTAAAAATAGCCAAAAGCCTAAGCTCGGGGATGCCCCGGGAAGGCATCCCCTCTTTCGTCTTTGTTCATTTGTAACTTTAATTGGAGCTATATTTTTATTCGCCACATGATATGTGTTTTGCTTGGAGCGTCGTGTATTATATTAGTCTTTGCTTTTTAGTTTACCACAATCATCCTTTCTGTACACACCTTTTGCGAGAAGCCTACTTGATTGAAATTTATTAGAATACTCTATGTGCTTCACTTATATCTTTTGAGCTTGATAGTTTTTGCTCTAGTGCTTCACTTATATCTTTTAGAGCACGGCGGCGGCTTAATTTTGTAGAAATTGCTAGTCTCTCAAGCTTCACTTATATTATTTTGAGAGTCTTTTAGAACAGCATGGTATTTTCTATGGTTATAATTGGTCCTAGTATGATGAGCATCCAAGTTGGGTATAATAAAAACTATCATAGGAAGTGAATTGGATGCTATGATCAATTTGATACTTGATAATTGTTTTGAGATATGGAGGTAGTGATATTAAAGTCATGCTAGTTGGGTGATTATGAATTTAAAAAATTCTTGTGTTGAAGTTAGCAAGTCTCGTAACATGCACGTATGGTTAAATTTGTGTAACAAATTTGAAACATGAAGTGTACCTGGCTTGTGCATCCTTATGAGTGGCGGTCGGGGACGAGCGATGGTCTTTTCCTACCAACCTATCCCTCTAGGAGCATGCGCGTAGTGCTTGGTTTTTGATGACTTCTAAACTTTTGCAATAAGTATATGAGTTCTTATGACTAATGTTGAGTCCATGGATTATACGCGCTTTTACCTTTCCACCATTGCTAGCCTCTTCGGTACCGTGCATTGCCCTTTCTCACCTTGAGAGTTGGTGCAAACTTCGCCGGTACATCCAAACCCCGTGATATGATACGCTCTATCTCACATAAACCTCCTTATATCTTCCTCAAAACAGCCACAATACCTACCTATTTATGGCATTTCCATAGCCATTCCGAGATATATTGCCATGCAAATTTCCACCATTTCGTTCATCATCATCATGACATACATTACTTTTGTCATATTTCCATTGCATGATCATGTAGTTGACATCGTATTTATGGCAAAGCCATCATGCATAATTTTTCATACATGTCACTCTTGATTCATTGCACCATCCCAGTACACGGCCAGAGGCATTCATATAGAGTCATATCTTGTTCTAGTTTCGAGTTATAATTCATATGTTGTAATCAATGAAAGTCTGATGATCATCATTATTAGAGCATTGCCCAAAAAAAAGGCCAAAAAAAGTAAGGCCAAAGAAAAAAAAAGTAAAAAAAGAAAAAAAGGAAAAAAAGAAAATAAATAAAAGGGGCAATGTTACTATCTCTTTTTCCACACTTGTGCTTCAAAGTAGCACCATGTTCTTCATGTAGTGAGTCTCATTTATTGTTCTTCAAAGTAGCACCATGTTTTTCATATAGTGAGTCTCATATGTTGTCACTTTCATATACTAGTGGGAATTTTTCATTATAGAACTTGGCTTGTATATTCCTACGATGGGCTTCCTCGAATGCCCTAGGTCTTCGTAAGAAAGCAAGTTGGATGCACACCCACTAGTTTTCTTTTGTTGAGCATTCATTTATAACTCTAGTGCATCTGTTGCATGGCAATCCCTACTCCTCATGTTGACATCAATTGATGGGAATCTCCATAGCCCGTTGATTATCCTCGTCAATGTGAGACTTTCTCCTTTTTTTGTCTTCTCCACACAATCGCCATCATCATATTCTATTCCACCCATAGTGCTATATCCATGGTTCATGCTCATGTATTGCGTGAAGGTTGAAAAAGTTTGAGATTATTTAAGTACGAAACAATTGCTTGGCTTGTCATCGGGGGTGTAGAATTTGGGAACATCTCTGTGTGACAAAAATGAAGCATAGCCTAACTATATGATTTTGTAGGGATGAACTTTCTTTAGCCATGTTATTTTGAGAAGACATGATTACTTTTATTAGTATGCTCGAAGTATTACTATTTCTTTTGTCAATATGAACTTTTATTTTGAATCATTTGGATCTGAACATTCATGCCACAATAAATAGAATTACATTGAGAATTATACTAGGTAGCATTCCACATCAAAAATTCTGTTTTTATCATTTACCTACTTGAGGACGAGGAGGAATTAAGCTTGGGGATGCTTGATACGTCTCCAACGTATCTATAATTTTTGATTGTTCCATGCTATTATATTACCTGTTTTGGATGTTTATGGGCTTTATTTTACACATTTATACCATTTTGGGACTAACCTACTAACCGGAGGCCCAGCCCGTATTGCTGTTTTTTTGCCTATTTCACTATTTCGAAGAAAAGGATATCAAACGGAGTCCAAACGGAATGAAACCTTCGGGAGCGTGATTTTTGAACAAACGTGATCCAGAGGACTTGGAGTGCAAGCCAACAAGCAGTCGAGGCGGCAACGAGGGTGGAGGGTGCGCCCACCCCTACAGGGCGCGCCCCCTATCTCGTGAGCCCCTCGGACGGCCACCGACGTACTTCTTCCTCCTATATATACCTACGTACCCCAAAAACATCCAGGGAGCCACCAAAGAAATATTTCTGCCACCGTAACCTTCTGTATCCGCGAGATCCCATCTTGGAGCCTTCGCCGACACTCTACCAGAGTGGGAATCGACCATGGAGGGCTTCTACATCAACACCATAGCCCTTCCGATGAGCTGTGAGTAATTTACCATAGACCTTCGGGTCCATCGTTATTAGCTAGTTGGCTTCTTCTCTCTTTTTGGATCTCAATACAATGTTCTCCCCCTCTCTTGTGGAGATCTATTCGATGTAAACTCTTTTTGCGGTGTGTTTGTCAAGATCCGATGAATTGTGGGTTTATGATCAAGTTTATCTATGAGAAATATTTGAATCTTCTCTTAATTCTTTTATGTATGATTGAGTTATCTTTGCAAGTCTCTTTGAATTATCAGTTTGGTTTGTCCTACTAGATTGATCTTTCTTGCCATGGGAGAAGCGCTTAGCTTTGGGTTCGATCTTGCGGTGTCCTTACCCAGTGACAGAAAGGGTTGCAAGGCATGTATTGTATTGTTGCCATCGAGGATAAAAAGATGGGGTTTATATCATATTGCTTGAGTTTATCCCTCTACATCATGTCATCTTTCTTAATGCGTTACTCTGTTCTTATGAACTTAATACTCTAGATGCATGCTGGATAGCGGTCGATGTGTGGAGTAATAGTAGTAGATGCAGGCAGGAGTCGATCTACTTGTCACGGACGTGATGCCTATATACATGATCATGCCTAGATAATCTCATAATTATTCGCTTTTCTATCAATTGCTCGACAGTAATTTGTTCACCCACCATAATAGTTATGCTATCTTTAGAGAAGCCACTAGAGAAACATATGGCCCCCGGGTCTATCTTTTAACATATAAGCTTTCAATCTACTTTTATTTGCATCTTTAGTTTTTGCATCTATATTATAAAACACCAAAAATATATTTATCTTATCATATTATCTCTATCAGATCTCACTTTCGCAAGTGGCCGTGAAGGGATTGACAACCCCTTTATCGCGTTGGTTGCGAGTTCTTTGTTTGTTTGTGTTAGTTCGTGGGACTTGTGAGGAGCCTCCTACTTGATTGATATCTTGGTTCTCAAAAACTGAGGGAAATACTTACGCTACTGTGCTGCATCACCCTTTCCTCTTCAAGGAAAACCAACGCAAGCTCAAGACGTAGCAACCGCCGTGTCGCCGCCATCCCTGTGCCATGAAGCCGAAGGCTCGCCTGCTCACGTCATCTGCAGTCCCTCCTTGCGATGCCACCGTGCTGCCAAGCACGTGAGCAGCTGGTGGAGCCGCGTCTATGCATGCAGCATACGAAGAGGAGGACAAACGCGTGCTCCAGCACGCCGACGAGGAGGAACTAGTGTGTCATTGTCGTCTTTGCCTGCACGGAGGAGGCGCGCATGGTGACTGTCACGGCGGAAGCCGGTCACGCTCGCGCCGAGCCCGCAAACCAGGTGCAGATGCGGAATCTACCTTCGAGACCTTGAATGCCACGTGGATCCTGCAATCTGAAGGACCAATTTGGGTCAGTCGAGTCTTGTGAGCTGTTGGATGCAACATGGATGGATAGAAGGGCTTCTTCGACCTCCGAAATTTATGCATGGTTCATCTTCTCAGCCCGCCACACGCCTAACCGCCTGCCTCCACCGCCCTGTCCTTCCTTGAACCGCCTACCACCGCCATTCTCCCCCACCCCCATCATCCGTTTAACCCCGGGCACGATCCATTTTTTCCGGCGAACTGCATTCCACACCCAACACTCTTAAGATAGATCATGGGCACCCTGCCACCCTAATATAGATACTGGGGTAGCTTCTCTACCGTCTTCTTCCTTAGCTCCGTCGAACTTGTTTCACAAATCGACTGACCCAAATTATACTACTAGTACGAACGTATTAAGTACAGCAGGAACACGAAGATATGAGCAGTAGTACCAACTGCAGGAAGAACAGTAGTAAGACATAGTACTAGTACTACTGTATGTACTAAAGAGTTCAAATAACGAGAAAGAACATAAAGTTCAAATAACGAGAAAGAACATAAACATAGTTCTGTTGGGGGCTCAGCACAACACACCCCTGAAAATAAACTAAGCAACTAGTCCGCTTGACACTACATTAGAACCAACATGAGCGACGACAGTGCCACCTTACTCGGAGTCTGAGTCCACGTCCTCGACTTCGACCTCGTCCCTCTTCCTCTTCCTCTTCGCTGACGGTTCTTTGCTTGAACCGAACACTGGGCTTTGCTTCTTTGTCCAACCCTTGTAGATATTTAAACAAAGGTAGGCATCCGTTGCTGCGTACAGGATGTGATCATCATCTAATGTCTTCGACTCTCATGCATGATGAAACTCGTGGTGAGGTTTCTTCAGTTTAGCGTACGAAGGATCAATCATGGCTGCTGCCAGGGTCAGGATCGAAGGCTGAGAGGAGGACACCAATCTTGCCTTCTGGAGATCGAAGGGCTGCTCTACAATGAGGCCTATCTGACCCAGGACATCATTGTCGTTCCTAAAGTCTATAGTAATGAATTTCACTCTTTCATCCTTGGGGAAGTTCCTAAAATCCAGGCACTCAACGTCAGCATGGCATATGTGATTGACCAAGCACACATTATGTACGCAAACCTGGATCACGATGGGCTTCTTCTTCTCTGCCTCCTTTATAATCTTCTCTCTTTCCAGGACTATGGTGTACTCAACATCTAGCCCAACGACCCACTCATTCTTTGAACTGTTGAACACGCGTAGGAAGCGAGCAAGGCATGCTTTCACCATCACGGATCCACGTGTGTAGATGATGATGAACTCATTGTCGGTGATGGCTCTAACCTGATACTCATCTGCGACCATGGAGATTTGGGAGGCCATGGATTTTGGAGGAGGGTTAGGAGTAGTTGAACTGGTGTAATGTGAAAGGACGGGACGACTGGGAGGGAACTGTTGTAAGGTACTGTACTAGTAGAAGACGGGGACGAGTAGGGCGTGCAAAAAGAGTGGGGTTGTTGGCTTGCCCAATGGATAAACATCTGCAAGCCCCCAAAGAGTTCTCGAGTACTATGGGGGACCCACTAGATGTCATGTCTACTAGACCCATATCGTAGGCCTGACGGTATAGCTTCTGCCTGTTTGCATGCCATGCCGGCACATGGATCTAACTTCACTTAATTCCGTCAACCGTCACGCCTCCCACGACCTTGGCCTCCCTCGCACAGTCATGCCCTTTGAGTCTTTGACCAGCTATATATGAGCATTTTTTGCCTACTTCGCATGCATGATACTCCCTCTGGTCCTTTTACTTCCGTCAACCATTTGCAAAGTGTTTGACCAAATTTATAATAAAAATATCAATATCTACAATACTGATTATAATGAGTATAAGAACTATGTTTTATAGTGAGTATAAAAATATTGATTTGACATTGTGAATGTTGATACATTTTTCTATAAGTTTGATCAAAGTAGAGGTACATTGACTTTAGAGAAAACTTAAATGCACAATGCAGACTAGTTCCTCCGTCCAGGTGCGTGCCATGTCCTATCTAGTCATCACAACAAGATTAGCTATTAGAGTACTACTACCTCCCTTCTAGTTTAAAGGGCTCGATTCAAAAATTTCACCTACTCTTAGCAAGATAGAGGCGGTGGAATAGTTTTTGTAGTCTGCAAAAGTACTCAACTAATGTTGTCGTTCTTCACAAAAAATGTGTTCACCAATGCATTATCGCATTGCATGCATGCATGAACACTAGTTACTCTAACCCCCTCTCTTCTTTAATTCTTTGCCACATCAGCATGTTTGCTATTCCCGTGTGCATGATACCAGCTAAGATACCACCACTATGGCCAGCCTTTAATCATCGCATGCAATAATTTAGTGGACCTTGAAATATGAACATGTGTGGGGTGTGTATGTTTTTAGTGACTTGAGACTATACCTAGCTCGGCATGCAAGATGACTTATTATGCACCGTTCCCCATACCTGCAGGAAGCCCGTTCATCTCCAAATATTTTCCTCTCCATGTGTGAAAAAATATGCCTGCTAGACTCTCCTTCTCCCTCCGGCGGTCCCACCACTCCATCCCGTGTGGAAAATATCTGCATGCATGATTCTCCTCCCCCTGCGCTTGTCCAATCTGTTGTGACCAGCAATGTTTCCACCCCTTCCCTCCTCCGTAATTTACTCCAACAAATATGCCCATGTAGCTGTTACGTTAATCACGCAACATATCTTACGGGACGCTGCTTCATTTACTTAACTGCAGGTGCATTGGGTCACTGGCATATGGGCCCAACAGGGCTCTGGCCCACATGTTAGTGATGCAACTATACCTGCAATTAAGTCAGTATAACTTAGTCCATATCTTGCGTAGGTGTGCCATTGCTCGCTATAAACACTGCGCCTCCCACAACATTCGGAAGAACGCTCACATTCATCCCTATCTCCTCCCCCTCCCTCTCACGTTGACCGCCATGGCATCGCCCCTCCCAAGCCCTAGGCGCCCCTCACTGCACCGCGTGGACGGTCACGTGTCCCCGTTCCGTTCCTCGCCGCTACTAGTCGAGGAGGACGCGTGGTGTTCCACTCCTCGCCGCGATGCGTCGAGGTGGACGCATCGTCGTTCCCAATCTCGCCAGCACGCGCGTCGGAGGACGCGTCGGCTCCCCGCTACGAGGAGAATGCCGTGCTGCCCGCCGAGCCCCCCTAGCCTTGAGGAGCTTTGGAAAGAAATGGATGTTGCCTTGTGGGAGGCTTTGCCTCCGGCAGAGCACGCCAAAATAGAGGCGGAGAAGAAGGCCGAGGAAGAGAAGCGTGCCACGGGGCAAGCTGCCTGGCAGGTCTATGTCGCGTCCGAGAGAGTCAAGCAATTGGCACTTTGGCAGAAGGCTCGTGCGAGGGGTGGTGAGGGTGGCGGAGGACGCCCGTGCCAAAGCCCTGAGTGCAGTCAGGCCCAAGCGCCTCGTCTACGCTTGGCGGTATGTGGACCGGGTGCACGCTTCTAGCGAGAAGGAGTACATGTTGGCACCGGATCACCACACTGGTGAGATCGCGCTCGCCCGCCGGCAAGACGCCAATCAGCACCTCGCGAGTTGCGAGGCTGAGGAAGAGGCGTTGTGTCGGCACGCTGGGAAACGACCACGCACGAGGGCACTCGTGCCGTGCCGCAAGCGCTCCTGCGAGCACCGTGGCTTTTAGTAGGAGTATAATTTAGTTTTGTAAGGCAATCTCATTAATTTTGGGACACAAATGATAAATCCTGAACATTTGGGAATTATTAGCGTCCTTAATTAAGTATGTAAAAGGGAAAGTTTGGAAACCTTGTGTATCCGCACGCATTTTGTAAGTACATGCATATAGCACAAACTTTACTATATACTATCGCACTACACGTCTCTCTCTATATATGCTTGCAGACTGTGCTACTCCCTCCATCCAGGTGAATAAGTCATCTTTGGTTGTGCTCCGTGACCAAGAAGGAGGGAAGACTTATACACCTAGACAGAGGGAGTACTAACATTACGATGCGGTTTTTGTAAAAGTATAAAAACAACACTAGTCAAGCTTGTGAAACGATTCAATGCAAAACAAATGCAAAAATGCTCATTTGATTGTTTACTTTTAGCTTCCTTCTCTGTGGTTATTTCTCTGTCGTACTTTGTACAGAGTATCTCACTGGTCAGAAAGGCATGCAAATTCCCAAACCGGTTCCTACACCCTGTATCGATTTTTTTGCCTAACAAGTTGTGTTGTGCAATTGGAATTCCAACTTTTGAGTACTACTACTAGTAGGAGTACAAGGGGCCAGTTCGTTTAGGCTTATAGATTAGTAATCCCATTACTACTACCTCTGTCCTGGTTTATTGGTCCCCATTGTAATCTATGTCAAATTTTGATCATAAATTTAACTAATGAAATGTTTGTGCATGTCACATGCACAAACATTTTATCAGTTAAATCTTTGGTCAAACTTTACCAGAAATTACAATGGTGACGAATAAACCAGGACAGAGGTACTAGTAGTAGTTTAGAAGCCCAAATAAATGAGTGAGGTGCTTTAATGTTACTCTCCACTATGACTAGTCTTATGGGAAAAGATGGGGAAGAGATGACTTATTTTTTAAGCCGCCAAAAGAAGTGGCCCTAGGAGTAGTAGCTAGGTATACTAGGAGTGGTAGCTAGGGACCGAGTGTGCGAGATGAACTAGAGAAAGTAAATGCACGGAGATGAAATGCAAAAAAGACGGAGGGATGTGATGGTTGCTTGTCCGTTTATTTTACCAGACCACTTATTACTGGCAGTGGTTGGGTTTTTTGATATGACGGCTTTACTGCCGCGCCACAAGCGGGGTGAGACTCCCGTGCAGCGCCACCCTCTAAACTTGTACTACATTGGTCGTGGTTTATTAGTCCCCCATTGAATTTGACTGAAGATTTAACTGACAAAATGTTAGTGCATGTCAACAAAAACTATATCGCTGGATTCGTATTTGAACATAGTTTTCAATGATATAATTTTAGGTGACATGCATCGGCATTTATCGTACTATATATAATGTTAGTTCAATTTTTGGTCGTACTAATCTATAGTAAGGTGCTCATGCGTTGCACGGAAGAGTGAAATGCATTGATCGGGGAGTTGTTTATTTTGACAAAGGATGTGGGGGTCATCTCATGTGTGACGGTATCGATAGGTTTCTTCTGATATTATTTCATCTCTAGAGCTCACAAACATCCAGGTGAAATATATAAAAAAAGTATCTTTTGCAAACAAAAGCGTTCAACTATTCAGCCTGCATCCAAAACTTGTGAAGAAATTACACTTATTGTGCTTTGCAAGAAATGATCTTTAAGAATTATTTTTTGAGTATTGATTGTTATACATGTTGGCTACAGATGATATGGCACTTTCTTATAGTCAACAGTTGGCTATACTATTAAGTATTAAACATGCCCTTATACACCTAGACAGAGTGATTAAATAAGGATGACTTGGAAGGGGGCAGAGGAGATGGAAGAAATGGTTCATCGTAAGTCTTTCACCAGTACTGTAAAAAAATCACACATGGAAGATTCTAGACTAAACCATAAATGGATACACTTTTATTCATGCACGATACTCCAATAGAGCAAGATCATGCATGGAAGTCTCCACATGCTTAGACAGCGGATTACATGGAGCAAAGACTAATGATCAACATTTAACTTGGTAATGCATATGTCCAGGTGAACCTCCTTGGAGTCCATATGCACCGCGTTGGGGGTAAATCATACCATGTGTCTTCCATGTCCACATCGACATGAAGATCCCAGCTCTGCACAGTCCTAGTCAACATGATGGAGCCGGTGTCGTCGCCCACGTACCTCTGAGGGGTAGTAACAGTGAGCACGCACCTGTACATCGGCCTCGTGTTAGTGTCAGCGTAAGCGGTGTCGCCCCTGACGCACACTACAGAGACGGGGCGGCGGCCTATGAGGGCCTCGCTGGTGCCCACGATCAAGAGGAAGATGCTGTTGTCCTCCTCCGACACTAGCAGGAGGCAGTGATCCTCCAGCGACTCTGGCATGGTGAACCGGTAGCACATCTCGTACTTGATGTTCTTCGCCAAGGTCCAGTAGTGACCGCCACACACATCCGTGGGGTGAGGCACGATGTCCACCGGCAAGCCCCAAAACGACATTGGGCGCTCATAGTAGTAGACGAAGGGCTCCTTGGAGGCATCGACCAAGACATCCATGAAACGGGAGTGTTGTAGGGGACGTTGCGCCAGTTGAATATATGAGCAAGTTACTACGAGATTTAATCCGAATAAGCACAAAATAAATCATGATGGCTATAACAGAGATTAAACTAATCATATGGACTAGCATAGTAGATGAACATATAGAATCTAGGATACAGAGTAGAAACATGAATTCTACCATGATTTTGAACAGGAAGGACAGAAACACATACGTTGCAACGGGAGCAGCACCGTTGGCGTTGAGGTTGTCGCCCATGTCGTTGAGGAAGAGGTTGCCGAGGTCGGTGAAGTTGTCGCTGCCAGCAGTCGTGAGTGCCCTCCCCAAATTTCAACAGTGCCCGCCGAATGGAGCGGAGGAGGGAGTGGCTATAGGGGACGTTGCCGCCGCTGAATGGAGCGCAGGAGTTGCACACGAAGCAGTAGATGGTGCTCCTCCCTAAGTCTCTATCTCTACTCTTGTCTCTATCTCTACTAGTCTTCTTTGTTTTTTTACAACAAATTGAATAGTACTGTGTCGTCCGCTGCACGCCCGGCTGAAGACGCCTCCTCGCCTCCATCATCACCAACTGAGTCTTTATAGGAGTAGGAGTAGAGAAAAAACTGAATTGGTGATGATGGTGTGCCGTGCAATGCACAAGCATCTTGCTAATATTTTTTCATATAATTCCAAACACCACGTAGACATGGTTTTTGACCATTTTACAACTATGTTAGTATCATTGTTAGTGGTCAGCCGGTGTAAGTAATAGCCCCGGGTATTTTAACCTTTTTTTAGTAATGATATCTGGCGATTGTTCGCCACGAGCTCAATCCTCGCGAATCCCACATAACCGTTAGATTTCCATCCGACGGTGGCCTGTTTTTAAGCCATAGTATTTGACAAGGGGTTCATTATCCTTTTGCCCTAAGTGGTGTCCATCTGCTCAGTTTTGCCCTCAGATGCAAATTGTGCTCAGTTTTGCCCCTAGTCCGTGCGCACTGACTCGTTCTGTGAACTTTGGCGTCTCCGTCAGGTCAAAACTTTGACTCGTCCCTTACAGGTGGGACCAGGCGGCAGAGGCGGCCAATTTTATTCAGACCGTTGCACGCGTGGCTTGCGGGACCCAGCAGAGAGCCGTTGAGCATAGAGCCGTTGCGGGTGTGCTATATAAGTGGGCGACAGCGGCGGTGACCACGGCGACAGAGAGCACGGCGCTGACCACGGCGAGAGAGCGAGAGCACGATGGCGGTGGGAAGCTATGTGTGGAGGGCGCGGCAGTGGGAAGCTAGCTGTGGAGGGCGCGGCGACGTTGAGTTCCCGTTCGGCTCTGAGCTCCATGTCTTCCGCAAGCTCCCGCACCACCTCGCGGATGCAGAGCCGGGCGCGTGTGGAGATGCCTGTCTTCGTCTATCCGCGATGTCGCGCGAGCGTTTATCCGAGGGTTTCTCGCACACCGAGGAACCAGAATCGTCTGTTCTACGTGTGTAGCAAGAATGGGATAAGAATTGGGGCAATTGCACCATTTTCATGGTCGGGATCTTTGAGCAATGGGTTAATCTGTTCCGTGTTCATGCAGGTGACATGCTTCTTTCTTTGGGTCGATGCTCTGGCCAAGACTCTGATAAATGAACTACAAGAAGAGCATGAAGAATGGTTGTGCATGCTGCCTCGAACCGCAGTGGCTGCAGCACGAGCTCCGGAAGAAGAGATGGAGGGCGAAGCACGCACTAACAGAGAGCTAGCTGTTGAGCTTAGGATGTTGAAGAAGAATGTTAGGAAGCTTGAAGATCAAGCACTACCAATACCCATTTGCAAATACTTTTGGGCATTTGTAGGTATGGTAATCGCACTGGTTGTAATGTTGAACATGTATGGAAAGGCATGAACTATGGAGGAATTTGTAATCTTGAAATTGTATGAGAAATTCACCTACTTTAAATGTTGGTCAAAGTTGTTTAAATGTTGAAAAAAAGACAAGAAGTGACCAACATTTAAATATGTTGAAAAAAGGAGAAGAAATGAGGAATCCAGAAACTTTTGATCAATGAAATGCAGCTAATGAATTATTCCAGAGCCAAACAATTAAGGTTAGAAATTTTTTGGAGTTGTTAAATATTTAATAGCAATTTAAGTAATCCAATTCAAATACACCGTGATTTAAATCAAAGACCAAAATGTCATGGAAAATGTGCCTCGGCTCTGGTAGAGGTTTACACCTAGTGCCAAAATAAATGAACAATTTTTAAGGGCATTACATTGAGTAAAAACTAATTTGTCTAAAAATGAAGGGTGGAAAATGCACAAAAAATTGGTGCGGCTGGGGACCCGAACCCAGGACCGCGTGGGTTTGTGGTGTTTAGGGCTGTGATAGTAACCGCTAGGACAGATGGCAAGAGTTTGACATGGGTAGGGAAGGAAGGTATAGATAGTGAGACTGTGAAATTTGTCAAAAATAAATAGTGAGACCATGAATGTTTGCACACGCGTGAGAGTGGTTTTCCTTTGTTTTGCACTGAAATTTTGGAGGGTTGGAAGGTTGAAAACGTATGTTTGCGCCGCCACGTGGTTTTGGTTAGAGTGGCACTTGGTTTAGTGTTAGAGTGGCACTTGGTTTAGGATTTAAAGGGAATAAATTTGTATGTTAGTTCATGACTTATTTTTTTGAATGAAACGGAGGGCTTCTCACCCCCTCCGGTTTTCATTAATGAAAACCACAAGTTCTCGAGCTTCATGACTTGGTTTAGGGAAGAAATTATATGTTTGGGCACAAACATTTTTTAACACACATAATAAACCCTAATAAATAACTTAGATAAGATGCAACACAAGTACCATTACAATAATAAGTTCACGGACAGTTCACGGACACATGACATGACACGACACGACATAGAAAGCAACAAATAAAAAACGAAACAGTCTTCATCTTGACCTCCTCCTTCCACTTTGGCCGCGCGCGCCCCTTCAACACCGTCTTCATCTTCACACCTCCTCCTCGTCGTTGTAGGGAAGGGAGTGCATCCCGGCTGGAGTGGGGAAGATGCTCTCGTAGTTGGTGTAGATGTTGTAGACGGTGAAGAAGATGGCCTCGCAGCCGCACCAAAAGACTTGGCCGAGGAGCTCGCGCGCGTCAAACGGGTTGGTGAAAGTGAGCGTGAGCAGTAGGAGGATGCTGCCACGGTCACAAACCTCATTGAGGGTGAACATCCTCGGCGAGCCCCGTGGGAGGTGGGCATAGCCGGCTCTGAGGAAGGCACGGGTGAGTTCGACGAAACCCCTCCACCTTGAAATAGGCCACACACGGAGCTCCCTCTCCACGAGCACGCACGGTGGGTAGCGCAGCTCCGGCACGACAGGCGGATGGCTGAAGGTCGGCCCATTGAACCGCATGGTCTCGCTTGGGGAGGGCTTCGTCGATTGGGTGTTTGAAGTTGGAGAGAATGGATCGGATATGGCTTATGGGTGGGAGAGGAAGATAGGCACCCCTTTTATAGGCCTGTGGGTGGGAGAGGAAGAGAGAAAGGATGAGAACAGTGCGTGTGTGAATCCAAATGCGTGTGGGTATCCGGACGCGTGTGTGTATCCGTTACGCTTTGCACTCTTAAATTTTTGCACAAAAATTATGCATGGGGCGCGTGCGTGCATTTGAATCACTGCATAGCTCTTTGACCGGACGGTGCATCTGACTCGCTGCCCTGAACCACCTAGCTGGCCTCACTAGCCTAGCACGCCTAGCGCGCCTCGCTCGCCTTGCTTGCATGCATGCACGTCGCAGCCTATGCACGTCACAGCCTCCCTCGCATGCAAACCCACACCGCAGCCTATGCACGTCGCCGCCTCCCATGCATGCATGCAAGGCCTAGAAACGCTGAGACGGGCTATTTACTGCCGTCTCAGGCCGAGACAATGAGACAGCCCAATGCTCCATCCAGCGCGTCCGGTATTTCTTTAAAAAAGAATCTCCCAGCCAATCATATTGTATCTCGCGGATCGTCCCCCTCCTCCCCGCAGATTCCCTCTAGAAGGGTTAGATCGACGGCCCTTGTTCAGCGCTAGGGTTAGATGAACGGTCCTGGTTCAGCGCTAGGGTTAGCGGGGTTTGGGAGGGGTTTGGAGCAGTCAAAGCTATGTTTGACCAGATTTCAAATCAGCATAATGAATTAAATAAAAATCAGAAAAATAAAAAACCTGCGCACATAGTCTTCTTATGTCATATACTAACGATTTAAGTTGATAAACAAGGTTTACATACATTTAAACGATAAGTTCATGTGTATTGTATGATATCTCGAGTATCTCAAACTCTCTTGTATGAAGTGAAGAGAAGTGTTTTGGGGAAATAAACATGAAAATTTCAAAAAACTCACCACAACTTCATTTTAGAGTGACTAAGAAGGAACCAGGCTTAGTTTTTCATTCTGATGTTTTACACTTGTTTAAATCTTGGTCAAAGTTAAGTTTGACCAAAATTCAAATGAGCAAAACAAATTAAAAAATCAAAAAATGGAACAACCAGCGCACATAGTCCGTATATATAGAATATATAGAATATATGTTTAAGAAAGTTATTTGGCTGATTTAGACAAGGTCGAAAAAAACCTTGCTTAGAAATGAGGTCATTTACCCTACCTTTGGACCCCTCATTTTAGCACATTTTTCATGAAAATTTCAAAAACCTCAACACAACTTCATTTTGGATTGACTAAGAAGGATCTTGGCTTAGTTCTTCAAATGTTTTAGACTTGTTTAAATCTTGATCAAAGTTAGGTTTGACCAGAATTCAAATGAGCAAAACAAAATTCAAAAAAATCAAAAAAAGGAAAAACCATGTGCTCATTCAAACATCATCCAACCGATTTAAACATCATGTCAAACATAGTTCTAACATAGGTCCAACATCATCCAACAGAAATACAACATTATTCATAATGTTTCATAATTATTCATATATAGCGTTCGGGCTTCTGTCTGTTCCTTGAGCTTCTTGCCATCACTTTGCTCCTCGTGCACCTTGTGCTCATTGCTTCTTCTCTTCTCCTCTTGGTTGTCGGTACCTTGTGCGTCTTCTTCAAACCTATCATTGAGCTGTGCAAAACATAAAGGGTAATGAGATCATGTCAAGTGACCCATAAATGTATAGTAGTATTTGACCCTTGCAAGATTTACATACCTAGCAGAACTCACAACAATAGAAGGTTGGTCACCATTTGGAGCCTCACTTGGATCATCATTTGGAGCCTCACTTGGATCACCATGATCATCATTTGGAGCCTCACTTGGATCCCCATGATCACTATTTGGAGCCTAACTTCGATCACCATTTGGAGCCTCACTTGAATCATTATTTGGAGGATATTTTGGATCATCGTCAAAATCATGCGGCTATGACCATCATCATTTTGACCCTCGTCAAAATCCTCATCTGATGCAACCGGCTGCTGTCCATCATTTTCATCATCTGTTGAGGCAACCGGCTGTTGACCAACATTTTCATCGAAGCCTCATCGAAACTCTCTCCGAACGCTGGATCTATTGTGTTATTACAATACTTACCGAAATGACCAGACCCACCACATCTTGTGCACTTACGCTTCCTCGCTCCAAGTCCAGCTCCTTCACTGCGAGGTCTGATTCGACTCTTCCTTGGTCTACCTGCTACTCTCTTCAGAACTGGAGTGCAAAGCTTGAATCCAGGGTCCACCATGTCCCATTGTTGTTTTCCCTTCATAGCAGGCAAGGCATAAGCATATGTGGATTTGAACCTTGCAACAGAGTAGTAATCATTCACATATTGCTGAATGTTCCCTGCTGGACTTGGGAGAGAAGTGATGAAAAACAAGGCATGAATGCATGGCAACCCAGTTATCTGCCATTGTCTACAACTGCAAGGTCTAACTTCTAAATCCACCGGATATCTCCATTCCCTCTTCTCTTTATCCAAATATGATATCTCTGCTGTGGTACCCGAGCAAAGAGTCATGTTCATTTCCAAGCCTGTTGTTTTCTGCTTCAGTTTATTCATCACGGCAGGGATGATAATGTGGCCCATGAATTTTGCCTCGGCTATTCCTGCACGATAATGAAATTTCTGCATGTATTCTATCCTTATCATGTCCAGCAAATCCACCACATAATGACCCTTTAGTTTCCGGATCGTTGAGTTGAAAGACTCTGCTAGATTATTGTGCACATAGTCAACTTTGCTCAGTTCACTGAATTGGCTTCTGGCCCACAACTTGGAGTGGTGTGTTTCCAAGTATTCTTTCACTTTGGGATTCATGTATAACTGCCTCAAGTGGGAGTTGTGCTTCTTCACAGTGCAAGTCAAAGATGCTGGCCATAAATTGTCGGTATACACCTTTCCTTTGAATTTCTTCATGAAATTTGCAGCAACATGACGCATGCATTCCCTATGCTCTACTCTAGGGAACACATTGTCCACAGCCACTTCTAAACCTTTGCAGGCATCTGTATGAATGACCAACCCATTGGGATGTGCAATAGCCCGACGCAGATTATGCAAAAACCAAGTCCAGCTCTCCTCAGACTCTGTCTCCAGCACACCGTAGGCAACTGGAAATGCAAAACTGTGTGTATCAACTACACAAGTTGCTACTAACTATCCTTTAAACCTCCCTGTGAGAAAAGTGGCATCAATAGTCAAATAAGGCCTGCAACCTGCCAAAAAACCCCGGCGACAAGCCTCAAAGCAGACAAAAACCCTCCTAAAGCATTCCTTGGTCTTTGTCACTCCCCTGAATGTGTACTCCATGGTGTGGTGATCAATATCTACAATACTACCTGGGCTTGTCCTCTCCACTTCACCTTTGAATGAATACAACAATTGAAAACTTTCCTGCCAGTTACCATAAATAGAATCCATAACATGTTGTTTACCATTGAACAACCTCATGTATGGTAAATCTATCGTGAATTCATCTTTGATGTTCTTCTGCAATTCCTTTGGACCCACTTGTCCTTCCTAAGGGTTGATTCCTGGCATGTGTGCTTAAAAGGGTTCACTTTGACCTGAACATTAGTGCTATTTCACATTTTAGATGCGAGCAACCTCCATGGACAACCCTCAGTCGGACAGTGCACTCTGTAACGTACTTGATCGCTCTTGTCAACTTTGAATGTACGTTCTACCTTGATGCAGTATGTCACAAGTGCATTTCTACACTTATTCATGGATGCAAAAACTGTACCTTCTTCTATATGAGGGTTCAAAGGGTCCCATTCAACAGCTGCAAGGTCTTCGTCCTCACCCACCACGTCATCATCCACACGGACTGCATTGTGAGCCTCATCTTGGTTATCAGCCCGAGGTGCCCGTCGTAAATTCCGAATAACATCAGAATATAGCTTCTCTTCATCAACCCCAGAATTGTAGTCATCAGGCTCCACTTCAAGGGGGACCCTACTACTGTTGCCTACACTTGTCGAGCCACCACGTCACCGTGCACCAACTGAACTTTTCTGGCTAGAGATGCCATTACGACGACTTGGTTCTCCCCGAGATGTTGCACCCGTCATCCTAGGTCCAAATGCCTGCTCAAGAACAACTTGCAGCCTCACATGAAAATTATGTTTCTCTTTATGCCTAACAAACATGGTAGCTAGCTCTTCATCATTACTAACTGTCACCCATTTCTTTTCCCCATCATAGTGTTTGTATACCTCTTCATCAAGCAAACCCCAAGGATATTGGCTACAAATTACCTCCCCAAATTGTCTGAAACTCCAATTACTAGCCATTGGAAACCGATAATCAAAACCTCCTTGGTATTTCTTCTGATCCTTTGCATCGAACGTGTACCGGTCCCTTCTAATGTGCATCAAGAAAGCAAACGGCAAATCCATCCTAACCAGCGAAAAACAGAGACGCAATTAGCACAACTAAGCTCAATCTAAACAGGAGGCGAGACTTACCCCTCGGGAACCCAGTCGTGGACGCGGCGGATCTCCGGCCCGATGCCTGCCTCGCCAGATACTCCGGGGTCGCCGCTGCTCTCCATTTCGCCCTAGGGTTCTTCCTCCTAGTTCAAATAGCTCAAGCAGCCCCCCACCTTTGAGCGCTCCGGCCGGGCGCACGGAAGGAGGCCACGCCATGGGTCGAGCAGGTGGCGGGCGCCCCACCCGTGGCATCACAGGAAGGTGGCGGGCATCGCACACTACTAGGGAAAAGCCTATACACAGAATCTTATCAGCAGCGCGCTTTAAAATAACGCGCTGCTGCTAATTAGCAGTAGCGAGATCAAGCATAACGCGCTGTTGAAATAAATATAGCAGTAGCGGGCCCGCTCAAGGACGCGCTGCTGCTATAATTCCCACGAGGCCGCCGCGAGGCTAGTTATAGCAGCAACGCGTTGTAACGATGAGCGCTACTGCTACATAGCATAGTAGCAGCGCATTTCGCCAATAAGCGCTACTGCTAAGTTTACTACCAAAATTTAGTCCCACCTCGCTCCGTGAAGAGAGTTTCTACCACCTTAAATATGTTACTTCTCAAACTTTGACAAGCACTTGGTCTTCATTGAACTCTGTGTGTACAATTTGTGGCTGCAATATGAGTCTTCACCGGTTCCTAAACCGGTGAGGACTCATATTGACAAATCAGATTGTACACAAAAAGATCGTTGATGATCAATGTATTTTTGATACACTGAACTAAGTCTATTTTTACATGCTGACACATAGCAGTAGCGCTTCTTTGTGAAAGGCGTTGCTGCTAGGTAGTTTAGCAGTAGCGTCTCTCTCTATGGAGCGCCACTGCTAAGCCATTCCATCTCCTACCCCCCATCTCCTCTATCAGATCCACTCACAGTCACACACTCACTGGATCCCCTCTCAATCCCCCGCGCCGGTCCTCCCCCGTCGCCCCTCCCCCCTCTGCACCGCTGTCACCTCCTCCTCCTTGCTGTACTCGGTCCCGGCCTCCTCCTCCGTCCTCCCTCCACTCGCCGCTGGCCGGCCCCTCCTCGCTCCGCCTTCCTCCTCATCCTCCCTCCACTGGCCGCCGGCCGGCACCTCCTCGCTCTGCCTCCCTCCTCCGTCCTACTCTCTTCTCCCTCCTCGAGTCGCCCCTCCTTCTCCCTCCCTCCTGCTGCATTTTGATTTAGTAGGCTAGTTCATATGCAGCATTTTGATTTAGTTGATACGATTTAGTTGATTTCGTAGGCTAGTTCATTTAGTTGATTTAGAACATTTTCATTTAGATGATTTAGTAGTCTAGTTCATTTAGTTGATTTAAAACATTTTGATTTAGTTGATTTAGTAGGCTAGTTCATTTAGTTGATTTAGTATGCACCATTTTATTGTTATTTTTTCTGTACATGGATAGGTACGTAGTTGCTTTTGTTTTTTTAATAAGTTACTTTTTAGCAAAATGTAGGTGGTACCTTGTCATCAAATTGCTTCTCACGGAAGAACCAAAAATATCACATGCTACTGTTTTTCTTTCCTGTGAAGTGGATCATTAATCCTTTGCTCATATTGCTTTAGGAAAAATGGCGCCACCACCACCACCACTATGTCGACTATGCAAGTCAAGGTGCGCCAGCAGCCTTGCAACTGGCAAGCTGTTTGGCATCTACTTCCAGCCGAGTTTTTGTCATGCGGCGGTAAGAAATTAGATGAAATGTAATAACTATTTTATTTTTAGTGTTGGCATTACTTTTGCTTATTTTACAAAGATCGTCCCATGCAATGTGAGGTTGAAATTCAACAAGCTGACAGGAGATACTGTGACATTTGAGGCTCCTGGGGGCCGTAGACTATGGAGGTCGAGAAAGGATGCAATATGTCGCAGATGGATGGGCCTGTTTCGTCACTCGCATGCGTCTTACTGGTGGTGAGTTGATCAGCTTCTCCTTTAGAGCAGAAAGACCCAAGCTGGTTGTCATTTATCTCAACCTGGTGGAAGATGATGAAGATGACGAAGATGATGAAGATGATGAAGATAATGAGGACCACTCGATGAAGATGATGAGGACCCACTTCATGAAGCCATCGTAGCTCAAAGAACAAGGCTGAGCGAGGAGGAGGTATCTAACCTGTGGGACATAATTCCACCACGTGCTGACTTTGTCGGGGTGCCATTCGTGATCTGCCTGAGAAATACCATGGTTGATCGACATGATATGGTATGTTATACTTACAAATGCAAATTATCCGATGAAATACTTAGTGTACAGTCCAATGATATGGTATGTTGTGTGGAATCTAGTCGATGATATGTTTTAGTGTAGAGTTTGATCACATGCTTATTAGTGTAGAATCTAAGGAAACTATTAATAGAGTAGATAATCCATATGTACTTATTTGCGAGGCTATTTATTAATTGATATGTTTTTCTTATTAAGAAATTGGCAAAGAGCATATCTATGAGTTATGGTATCAAGCCTGATGAAGAAGGCTCAGCTGGACTACGCCTTACTGTAAGTGGCTCTGTCACAACCTGTACTTTCCGCCTGGACACAGGCGGTCGCACACACTTAAACTCGGTTGGGTGGAAGAAATTCCTCGATGGCAAGAATCTTCGTGTTGGACAGGCGATCCTAATTACTATCAGGAACACCAACCGCCCAGGCTTGAGGATGATGATTGTCTTCAATATCATCTAGAACTACATATGTGTGTGTGGCTATATCATCTAGAACTACATATGTGTGTGTGTGGCTATATCATCTAGAACTACATATGATGATCATCGTTGATATCATTGATACGTCTGCAACGTATCTATAATTTTGGATTGTTCCATGCTATTATATTACCCCTTTTGGATGTTTATGGGCTTTATTCTACACATTTATATCATTTTTGGGACTAACCTACTACCCGGAGGCCCAACCCGTATTGCTATTTTTTTGCCTATTTCAGTATTTCGAAGAAAAGGAATATCAAATGGAGTCCAAACGGAATGAAACCTTCGGGAGCGTGATTTTTGGAACGAACAAGATCCGGAGAGCTTGGAGTGCAAGTCAAGAAGCTCCCGAGGACCCCACGAGATAGGGGGCCGCCCCCCTGTAGGGCGCGCCCCCTGTCTCGTGGGACCCTCGGGCGTCCACCAACGTACTTCTTCCTCCTATATATACTTACAGACCCCGAAAACATCCAGGAGCACCACGAAACACAATTTCCACCGACGTAACCTTCTGTATCCGCGAGATCCCATCTTGGAGCCTTTGCTGGCACTCTGCCGGAGGGGGAATCGACCACGGAGGGCCTCTACATCAACATCCTTGCCCCTCCGATGAGTTGTGAGTAGTTTACCACAGACCTACGGGTCCATAGTTATTAGCTAGATGGCTTCTTCTCTCTTTTTTGGATCTCAATACAATGTTCTCCCCCTCTCTTGTGGAGATCTATTTGATGTAATCTCTTTTTGCGGTGTGTTTGTCGTCATCCGATGAATTGTGGGTTTATGATCAGATTTATCTATGAATAATAATGGAATCTTCTCTGAATTATTTTATGTATGATTGACCTATCTTTGCAAGTCTCTTCGAATTATCAGTTTGGTTTGGCCTACTAGATTTGTCTTTCTTGCCATGGGAGAAGTGCTTAGCTTTGGGTTCAATCTTGCGGTGTTCTTACCCAGTGACAGAAATGGTTGCAAGACACGTATTGTATTATTGCCATCGAGGATAACAAGATGGGGTTTATATCATATTGCATGATTTTATCCCTCTACATCATGTCATCTTGCTTAATGCGTTGCTCTATTCTTATGAACTTAATACTCTAGATGCAGGCAGGAGTCGATCGATGTGTGGAGTAATAGTAGTAGATGCAGGCAGGAGTCGGTCTACTTGTTATGGACGTGATGCCTATATACATGATCATGCCTAGATAATCTCATAACTATGCACTTTTCTATCAATTGCTCGACAGTAATTTGTTCACCCACCGTAATACTTTTGCTATCTCGAGAGAAGCCTCTAGTGAAACCTATGGCCCCCGGGTCTATCTCTTATCATATTTTCTTTCAATCTTCTTTTATTTGCATCTTTACTTTTTGCATCTATATTATAAAATACCAAATATATATTTATCTTGTCATACTATCTCTATCAGATCTCACTTTCGTAAGTGGCCGTGAAGGGATTGACAACCCCTTTATTGCGTTGGTTGCAAGTTCTCAGTTTGTTTGTGTAGGTGCGTGGGACTTTTGAGGAGCCTCCTACTGGATTGATACCCTGGTTCTCAAAACTGAGGGAAATACTTACGCTACACTTGCTGCATCACCGTCTCCTCTTCGAGGAAAACCAACGCTAGCTCAAGACGTAGCAAGAAGGATTTCCGGCGCCGTTGCCGGGGAGATCTTCGCTCAAGTCAAGACATACCAAGTACCCATCACAAACTCATCTCCCTCGCATTTACATTATTTGCCATTTGCCTCTCGTTTTCCTCTCCCCCACTTCACCTTTGCCATTTTATTTGCCCTCTCTTTCCCAATCTCTTCTCTCTTTTGCTTGCCGTTTCGTTTGCTCATTTGGTTGGAGTAGATACCTATTTATTGCTAAGTAGAACTTTAGATCTATGGATCCTCATCCGCTTGCTAATATTTGTAAGAGATCCAATTATGATGAACCAATTGCTAGTGAGTTTTGTGCACTAGATTATCTTTATAAAGCTTTGCTTGAAATTTGTGAATCTGAAAACTATGATGAAGTAATTTATGAAGAGATTCACGATAACTCCTTGAATAAAAAGCATGATTGCAATGATTTTCCTATAAATTCTCTTAATGTCAATTGTGCTAATAATATGCAAAACCCTAAGGTTGGGATGCTAGTTTTGCTATGTCTACTACTTGTTTCAATGATCATGATTGGGGTGATTCTTCTTATAACCTTGAAAATTTATTTAAGCCCCATGATGAATATGAGATTGATAATAGTATTTGTGATAATATTGAAATTGGGTTTGGAAGAGTGTCAACTTTAGATCCCACATATTTGGAGTATGTTCAATCTTATGATATTTTTGATAAAAGTGGGGTCGGAAAGGTCATGACTTTAGTTAATGTTAATCCCACTATCTTGGAAGAGTGTCAACTTTGCATGCAGGTGGATCATGTTGAGAATATGTTTTGTGATAGCTATTTTGTTGAATTTGCCTATGATCCTACATGTAATTATTATGAGAGAGGAAAATAGGGTCGTTGAAATTTTTATCTTATTAAATTACCTCTCGTCATGTTGAGATTGCTATCGTCTCTTTCTTCTTCCTTGCATATGCTAGTTTTTGCTTGCCTTGCAAATTTGTTTGCTTATAATATGCCTATTCATAGGAAGTATGTTAGAGTTAGATGTGTTTGTCACATGTTTTATGATGCTCCCTTTATGCTTCAATTCTTGTCTTTCATGTGAGCATCATTGAAATCTCAACGCCTAGCTAGGGGCGTTAAACGACAGCGTTAGTTGGGAGGCAACCCAATTTTCTTTATGTTCTTTGTTTTTGTTCCTGTTTAGTGTTAAATATTTAATCTACTCTCTGTTTATATGTGTTTTTATCTTTTAGTTAGTGTTTGTGCCAAGTAGAACCTATAGGATAAACTATGATGATAGTTGATTTGATTCTGCTGAAAAACAGAAACTTTGCGCTCACGAGAAAAAATTCAATAAATCACAGAGACGTGATTTTGCATTGATTATTTTTGCTGATGATCAACAAACAAATTTTCCAGTACGTCCTATTTTGGTAGGATTTTTAGAGTTCCAGAAGTTTGCGTTACTTACAGATTGCTACAGACTGTTCTTTTTTTGACAGATTCTGTTTTTCGTGTGTTGTTTGCTTATTTCAATGCATCTATGGCTAGTAAATTAGTTTATAAACCGTAAGGAAGTTGGAATACAGTAGGTTTAACACCAAAATAAATAAAGAATGAGTTCATGGCAGTACCTTATGTCTTGGTTTTGTTTTCTTTCACTAACGGAGCTTATAAGATTTCCTGTTAACTTTTGTGTTGTGAAGTTTTCAAGTTTTGGGTAAAGCTTTTATGGACTATGGAATAAGGAGTGGCAAGAGCCTAAGCTTGGGTACGCCCAAGGCACCCCAAGATATTCAAGAATAGCCAAAAGCCTAAGCTTGGGGATGCCCCAGGAAGGCATCCCCTCTTTCGTCTTGGTTCATTGGTAACTTTACTTGGAGCTATATTTTTATTCGCCACATGACATGTGTTTTGCTTGGAGCGTCATGTATTATATTAGTCTTTGCTTTTTAGTTTACCACAATCATCCTTGCTGTACACAGCTTTTGGGAGAAGCCAATTTGATTAGAATTTGCTAGAATACTCTATGTGCTTCACTTATATCTTTTGAGCTTGATAGTTTATGCTCTAGTGCTTCACTTATATCTTTTAGAGCAAGGCGGTGGAATAATTTTGAAGAAATTGCTAGTTTCTCATGCTTCACTTATATTATTTTGAGAGTCTTTTAGAACAGCATGGTATTTGCTATGGTTACAAAGTTGGTCTTAGAATGATGAGCATCCAAGTTGGGTATAATAAAAACTAGCATAGAAAAAGAATTGGATGCTATGATCAACTTGATGCTTGATAATTGTTTTGAGATATAAAGGTAGTAATGTTAGGGGTCATGCTAGTGGGTAATTATGAAATTGAGAAATACTTTTGTTGAAGTTGGCGAGTCCCGTAGCATGCACGTATGGTAAAAGTTGTGTGACAAATTTGTTGCATGAGGTGCTCTTTTGAGTGTCTTCCTTATGAGTGGTAGTCGGGGACGAGCGATGGAATTTTTCCTACCAATATATCCCTCTTGGTGAAAGCGTAGTAGTACTTTGCTTCGAGGACGAAGTAGAATTTTGCAATAAGTATATGAGTTCTTTTTTTGACTAATGGGAGTCCATGGACATATGCACACTTATCCTTTTACTTTGCTAGCCTTATTTATTACCGCGCAACTCTCGCCGGTATTGAACCCTTTATTTACCTTCCTCAAAACAGCCACCATACCTACCTATTATGGCATTTCCATAGCCATTCCGAGATATATTGCCATGCAACTTTCCACCGTTCCATCTTTTATGACACATTCCATCATTGTCATATTGCTCTTTGCATGATCATGTAGTTGACATTGTATTTGTGGCAAGGCCACCTTCATAATTTTTATACATGTCGCTCTTGATTCATTGCATATCCCGGTACACCGCCTGAGGCATTCATATAGAGTCATATCCGAAAAAGCAGAAGCGCGTTAAAAAGTATGAACCAATTGCTCGTCTCGTCATCGGGGTTGCACATGATGGGAGTATTTTGTGTAATGGAAATGAAGCATGGCCTAACTATATGACTTTGTAGGGATAAGCTTTCTTTGGCTATGCTATTTTGATAGGACATGATTATTTGTTAGTATGCTTTGAAACATTATTATTTTTATGTTTTATAAGCTTTTATCTTGAATCATTTGGATCTGAACATACATGCCACATGAAAGAAAATTACATTATGAATTATGCTAGGTAGCATTCCACATCAAAAATTTCTTTTTTATCATTTACCTACCCGAGGACGAGCAGGAATTAAGCTTGGGGATGCTTGATACGTCTCCAACGTATCTATAATTTTTGATTGTTCCATGCTATTATATTACCCATTTTGGATGTTTATCGGCTTTATTCTACACATTTATATCATTTTTGGGACTAGCCTACTAACCGGAGGCCCAACCCGTATTGCTGTTTTTTTTGCCTATTTCAGTATTTCGAAGAAAAGGAATATCAAACGGAGTCCAAACGGAATGAAACCTTCAGGAGCGTGATTTTTGGAACGAACAAGATCCGGAGAGCTTGGAGTGCAAGTGAAGAAGCTCCTGAGGACCCCACGAGATAGCCCCCCCCCCCCCCGTAGGGCGCGCCCCCTGTCTTATGGGACCCACGGGCATCCACCGACATACTTATTCCTCCTATATATACCTACGGACCCCGAAAACATCCAGGAGCACCACGAAACACAATTTCCACCGCCGTAACCTTCTGTATCCGCGAGATCCCGTCTTGGAACCTTCGCCTACACTTTGCCGGAGGGGGAATCGACCACGGAGGGCCTCTACATCAACATCCTTGCCCCTCCGATGAGTTGTGAGTAGTTTACCACGGACTACGGGTCCATAGTTATTAGCTATATGGCTTCTTCTCCCTTTTTTGGATCTCAATACAATGTTCTCCCCCTCTCTTGTGGAGATCTATTCGATGAAATCTCTTTTTGCGGTGTGTTTGTCGAGATCCGATGAATTGTGGGTTTATGATCAGATTTATCTATGAATAATAATTGAATCTTCTCTGAATTCTTTTATGTATGATTGAGTTATCTTTGCAAGTATCTTTGAATTATCAGTTTGGTTTGGCCTACTAGATTGGTCTTTCTTGCCATGGGAGAAGTGCTTAGCTTTGGGTTCAATCTTGCGGTGTTCTTACCCAGTGACATAAAGGGATGCAAGACACGTATTGTATTGTTGCCATCGAGGATAACAAGATGGGGTTTATATCATATTGCATGATTTTATCCCTCTACATCATGTCATCTTGCTTAATGCGTTGCTCTGTTCTTATGAACTTAATACTCTAGATGCAGGCAGGAGTCGGTCGATGTGTGGAGTAATAGTAGTAGATGCAGGCAGGAGTTGGTCTACTTGTTATGGACGTGATGCCTATATACATGATCATGCCTAGATAATCTCGTAACTATGCGCTTTTCTATCAATTTCTCGACAGTAATTTGTTCACCCATTGTAATACTTTTGCTATCTTGAGAGAAGCCACTACTGAAACCTATGGCCCCTGGGTCTATCTCTTACCATATTTGCTTTCAATCTACTTTTATTTGCATCTTTACTTTTTGCATCTATATTATAAAATACCAAAAATATATTTATCTTATCATACTATCTCTATCAGATCTCACTTTCGTAAGTGGCCGTGAAGGGATTGACAACCCCATTTATTGCGTTGGTGGTGAGTTCTCAGTTTGTTTGTGTAGGTGCGTGGGACTTTTGAGGAGCCTCCTACTGGATTGATACCTTAGTTCTCAAAACTGAGGGAAATACTTACGCTACACTTGCTGCATCACCCTCTCCTCTTCGAGGAAAACCAACGCTAGCTCAAGACGTACCAATGATATAGAACTACATATGATGATCACCGTTGATATGACCTTATACTGCTTGAGGATGCATGTTGTCTATGCATGAAATTGTTATCTAGTACTCCCTTCGTTCCAAATTACTCGTCGTGGTTTGAATTAAAACCACGACCAGTAATTTGGAACGAAGGGAGTACTACCCAGTAATGGTTTATGAATTTGATATCTACTAGCAGTATCTAGTATCTAGTATCTGAAAGGGAAACTGAAAGGGAAAGGGGTACGGGAAAATGATGAAAGATATAGCAGTAGTGAGCGACTGCGAAATCACTACAGCTAAGTAATAGTAGTGCGTTCATAAAAATCACTGCTGATATCGTCAACAGTAGTAGCGCAGGTAGGGACCGCGCTACTACTATAAGTTAGCTGTAGCGCCTTATTAGTAGCGCGGCCACCCGTGCTGCAACTAGCCTCAAAACCCGCTCTACTACTAGAGTTTTCCCTAGTAGTGGTAGGTAGTCGTGGAGCGTAGGCACAGGACGGTAGCGGTGGAGTAGGCGTGTAGCTGGTGGCGGGGCAGGTGCTGGCCGCGGCACAAGTGGAGGCGGTGGCGCAGGTCAGCCCGCTGGCTGGGAAGCGGATGGGCAGAGTGAGCTACGAATGATTTGGTGATTTAGTTGCACGGGCCTACATATCAGCTCCGAACCCACATCCGCGCGGTCCCACGTGTAAGCTCCGGACCCACAACCACTAACGCTGGCGGACGGAATTGACTCAAATATGGCCGTTTGGCCTCGTCATAGTAGCTGTGCATGGACTAGGGGCAAAACTGAGCACAGAGACACCACTGAGGAGAAAAGGATAATTAACCCTTTGAGAAAACCGCCACCCTTACACACGTACTGTAACTGCGTCGCGGGCATTTGCAACTGCCATGTCTCCCAGCAAACATTTGCTGGGGATTGGAGTTAGCACCGATGGCGGTTCATAGGCGTTCCACGCTCGGGCATTGAAGTTTGTAACTATTTTAGATTAGAATATACTACTCCTACGGTGCTAGTAGTAGAGCAGAGTCCTACTCCACTACTACTCTACTCAAGCAAGTTAGGGCATACTAGTAGGTACTGTAGGGAGTACCAGTACTATGATCACTCAAGCAAGTTTTCTGGCATCGATATGACCCTACGCTGCTGGTATGTGTCTCGTAAGTCAAGCATCATGCTGTAGTCATCATCACCTATCCACTTCCCGCAGCACATATTCACTTCTCCATCTTTGTCCGCACATAATCTCATCCAATCTTCCATCCCTGCTAAGGCGCCTGCCCCCCTCATCCGAAACCCAAGCACTAACAATGGCAGAACCGAGCAGCGTCCGCCGAAAGAGTGCCTGGAATTCACTCCCCATAGAGGTAATCAAGCTCATTGTTTCACATGTGGACAATCTCAGTACCATGCCGCTCGCCGCGTGCTCGTCGGGGCTGTACCGTTTACTCAAAGCCCTCTGTCAGGGGTTGGATGCGACATATGCCAACGGATGGCTTATCATGGTGGGAGCGAGTAGAACGTCGCCGGTGCCTGGAAGCGGGATAAGGCGTAGACACGTACGACGGCGAAATTTACCCAGGTTGGGGGCTCTCCATGGAGATAATACCCCTACTCCTGCTCTACGGGGTCTCTGCATGATCACTATGGCACTAGTGATACAAGTTGCTCCTTGAGCTGTGTCTAGAGGTAGGAGAAGGCAAGGCTAGCTCTTCCCAGCCCTAGGTAACTGGCTAGTTCTATCAGAGTTGGAACCCTTTGCATGGGTGCCCTGGGGGTTTATATAGGCCTACCCCCCAGGGGTACAATGGTAATCCGTCCGGGTGTTGGGCCCGGCTGTCAGTGTCCCTGGCCTCCGGCTTCACTGCCGACCGTTGGGCCCTGCCGCCTGGTGGGCCCCGCCGACTGGTTGGTGGCTGCTTACTGTAGCCATGCCATTGATGACGAGGGCTTGGTCATCCCAGTGTGGCTACAGTCCCGCCGCCTAGTGGGAGTTCACTGTAGCCACACTTGGTGTCATCAGCTTAATGGTATGCTTGCCTCGGGGCAAGGGACGTCCGCCTGCTGGACGCCCCCCCCTCGAGTCTGTCCGGTTGGGCTTCCGCCATCTTCTATGGAGTCACCGCGCGATAGGGACCGCCGCCGATAGGCCGTACTGACAGGCCGTCGTGGGGTATAGGACTCCGCCTGCTCGGAGCGACGTTAGGGGAGACATGGCACAGTGCCTCGTCGTGCGGAGATCTTCGCCTGTACGGAGCACTGTAGCCACGCCTGTCCCAGTCGTCAGGGGCGACGTGCGTCACTGTTGCCATGCTCTAACTTGTACTCTCGATGGGGGCTCGGTTGTACCAAGGCCGCTAGGTGGCCTCCTGCTTGAAGCCACCCTCTCTACAGGCCGGCAAGCTTGAGCCGGCCACTCGCAGCGCTGTAGGATGGGGTTGGCCGCCCTCGGGTAGCCGGCCGTATAGCCAGCCGGCCCCCAGAGGGCGGAGCTTTAGCTTGGGACCTAGCTAGGCGGAGCTGGCCCAAAGTCTTGATAAATCCTTGGTCCTGGGTGAGGCTACCCATGGCCCATTACTCTGATAGTAATCCCCGAAGCCGGCGAGGTGTCGCGGTCGAGGGGCCGTGAAGACTCAGCGGCTTCCCCCTCACTGAGCTCCAGAGCACTATGATCCGCTTTGCGGCGCACCGACAATTCGGTCCGACTTGCGGCGCGCCGGCCTCTGAGGCCGTCTTCGACAAGGCGGGGTCGTCGGCCCATTTCAAACTTCATGGCGGGAGAATAGGTGGCGTGCCTGCTAAGTTTCCCAGGCTGCCGCCCACCGCGGGAACACCACGCGGCGCACGCCAGCCCGGCCAGCCTGCCATTCCACGCTCCTAATGGGACATGACAGTGGGCTGGGCCCGCCACCACCAGGCCTCGGCACGCGGGCGGATCCACTGTGCCGAGGCGGGCGGTTGTGATTCCCGTGGGCATTCATGGCGTAGTAAGTGTGGTGGCAAACGTGGGTTCGTGGGGTCGTGGGCACAGTTAATCCCACGACCCACACCCAGTCCCCTCGGCTTCACAACCCGAGGGCTATAAGTAGGGGGAGGGAGGAGTACGGCGGGGCATGCGCGCTCCCTCCCACTCCTTCTTCCTACTTTCGCTCTTTCTGCCTCCAACCTCCAACCTCATCATCTGACTCCCAATTCCGTGACCCTGCTCTCCGCCTTGGTCACGGCGTGCGAGGGCTACATTGGCATCCTCCCCACAATCGAGCTGTGGGGAGCATTTTTCTACGGGAAGCTTGGCACCTCCACCAAGGACACGTCGGCCGAGTGTGGCGGCTATGTCGCCGTGCGCTGTCCGGCGAAGCGGAACGCCTTCCCCGTCATCAAGCTGGCCCAGCCGGTGCAGATGTGGCAGCAGTCCTACTTCTACGTCGAGAACGTAGATCCTACTGCCGACTTCCTCAACCTTCCACCATACGAGGCCGGCCCCCCCACCGGGCTCCGACCCAACTAGGGGTACAAGATGAAACCGGTGTCAGCGGACGCAGCGGCCGCCATCGGCCGACTCCGAGTGTTCCAGGAGTCGGAAGGCCTCGTGGCCTCTGACCTCCTCGTCGCCTTCGTTGAGCGCCGAATCCTCCCTCTCCATAGCCGCCCTCATCCGATCTTTCGGATGGGCGGGCATCGTGACCCGTGATGGCTATGCACGAAAGGGATGCCTCCTGCCGAGGTAGCGCGGATGGTGAATGAGATATCCGACCTCAAGATGTCAGAGGTGGACTGGCGGTACGGGAAGCGACCATACTCCCGCCACAATCCGCCGCCTGCCGTAAGTCCCTTGATTTCTTCCTTTAGATTTGTCGTTTGGTCTTGCTCTTCTTACTATTCGACTCCTCTCTTGAGCGCAGATTTACATGTCTGCGGCGGCAGCCGCCATCGTGGGGCCGGGTGGTGACTACCACCTGGACAGAGCAGTGAGCGACGAGGATGAACCCAACTTGGGGGCGGCCGCCCTGGCGGACGATGCAACAGGCGGCGGCGGCAGCGGCGGAGGAGGCGGCACCGAGGAAGGCAGCAGCATGGAGACCTGGCCCAATGACGACAATGATGAGGACGAGCCGCGCCCCACTCCGAGCACGACCAACACCGGCGCCGGCCCCTCTACTGGGCCACCCGCTCGCGGCGGCAAGCGTAAACAGAAGCAAGGCGCTGCCCTGTTCGGCAGCACGCCGAAGAAGCCCAAGAACCCGGCCGCAGCGACCAGGCAGCAAGAGGCTGCAGCCAAGGCGGCCAAGTATCAGAGGCAGCCGAAGGTTCCTGTCATGGTATCAGCGTAAGTGTCTTTCTCTGGCCTTCACTCCTCCTGTCGATCCGGCCTAAAAGCGAATTACTTGTTGTGTCTTCATATCTCAGGGCCCCTCTGACCCTCGAGAAGTTGGGCGCCACCTCGGTCATCAGGTCGGCGACGACCTCCTCCACCAGCCGGCGGATTGATCCGGCCGCCGACCTCCGGGAAGCGACAGAGCGGAACACGCAGGAGGCACGCGATGAAGAGGACGACCACCTGGAGAAGGCGGAGGCGGACAAGGCCGCAGCCTCCGCAGCGAGGAGGCTGGCGTAGGCGGAGGCCAAAGCCGCAGAGAGGGAGCGGGGGAGCCAGTGATGAGTACCCGGTCATGGAGAGGGAGGGCGGGGACGTGGCCATGCCTGGCGTCTTCATGCCGCCGCCGCCACCGACTAGCGAACCACGGGTCGAGCAGCCGGCCGAGCAGCCGGTGCCACCGGCTGAGAACGTGGTGGTGACGGACCAAATCCGCCATCTTGAGAAGGCGGCCTCGGCACTGTGACCGCTGGAGACCGGAGCCGCGAGCTCGTTGGTCCCCGACATCGAGGCGTCCAGCACCGCGCCGACCGGCTGGGTGCGTGGAGGCGGGACGGGCGCCCTGAACCAGGCGTCCCTCGACGTCTAGGCCATGCTCCGGGCCAAAGCCGAAGACCTCAGGCGCTGCAACGAGACGTTCCTGGAATCGCGAGCTGCTATCCGCGTAAGCTTCCTGGTTCTTCTTTCCTTTGATCTTCTTTCAATCTTTCGTGGGGGCGCGCCAGCGCACCCACTGGGTGTAGTCCCCAAGTTTCGGGCTGGCTGCTGAGCAGGTGGTTCGAAACTTTATGTTGTCGGAGTTGAATGTTTATTTTCTTTGACATTCCCTCCTGCAGGACTACCACAACCTCCGCGCGGTCGCCTACAACTCCAGGGTCCAGGAGCTAGAGACGCAGATCGGCCATATGTCCAAGAGCCGGAGTAAGATTCTATTCCTTTATTCTGCGGGGGCGCGCCAGCGCACCCGTGGGGTGTAGTCCCGGAGGTTCGGGCCGACTGCTGAGCAGTCGGGCCGAATCTCGCCGGTTAACTGCACCTGCTTTGTTACTTGACTGATGCTCTTCCTTTTCTTTCTTTCTTCAGAGGCCAACGCTGCCTTGCAGCAGCAGCTGGGTGAGGCCAACACCGCCCTGCGGGGCAAGGAGGCAGAGTGCGGCAAGATGGCCGAGGAGTGAGACCGCCTGGTCACTCAGCTTGCCAAACAGACGGAGGCCCTCAAGGCGGCCCAGTTGGAGGTGAAGACAAAGGAGGCCGGCCTCCTCACCGAGTTTGAGGTCGAGCGCTCTGCCTGGGCCGACAAGGAAGCCCAGATGACGGCCTGCTTCAGCAGCATTGAAGACTAGGTCGATGGTAAGCTTTATTCTCTTAGTTTCTTGTTTCGAACTGTCGGCCCTTGCTTATAGCATTGGCCTTTCTCTTTTCTTCTGCCCAAGCAGACTTCTTCCCGGGCCACTCTGTTGCCGTGATCCAGATGATCGAGGCCCAGCGCGAGGAGTGGAGGGCGGAGGGCATGCAGATCGCTGCTGACGGCCCCAGGACTCTTGGTGAGCAGATCCTTAGCATCCAGGCCCGCCTTCGGCCTGCCCATCAAATGCTGCACCGCCTTCTGCGCATCAGGGCCCAGGCGGTCTCCGCCCTCTGGCCAGGCCTGCCGACCCCACGCACCCCAAGTCGGACTGCCGACTGGCTGGAGGTGGCGGCCGGCCGCCTGGAAGCTTGGAAAGGCTCAGCAGCCCGGGCAGGAGCACGCCGGGCCTTGGAATTCGTCAAGGCGTGGTACCCTAGGCTAGATCTAGCCCAGTTAACCATGTTCCGGCTGGAGGTGCAGGAAGAGCTGGCTGCGGCGGAAACCGAGCTCATCAACAGGGCCGCGGCGATCGCCGACTTCACCGACACCAACGTCTTTGTCCCGCAGGTGGTCGAGGAAGGTGCCGAAGCGCCACAGGAGTGGCTTGGGCTGAACCCGGAGGATACCGAAGATTCGGCTGAAGTCATCGACTCCAGTGATGAAGGGGAAGAAGGGGAGGAGGAGGAGGAGGAGGAGGAGGAGGAGAGCGACGTCGACCTCCCAGAGGTTGGGGCGGACGGTCAGCCCCAGCCTGACCGAGCCTCAAGCAACGAGCCACGCGCCAAGGCGCCGACTGCTACTGGAGACGGCCAGGCAGGGATCGACCGGCCGCCCGTTCATCCGACGGATGCCACCGACTCCGTCCTCCAGCCTTCCGCCGTCCCGACTGCCGCTGCCGACTCTTCTGCCCAGACGGAGCCGCCTGCTGCGTCAAGCGGCACAACCGACTCCAGCGCTCCACCGGAGCCTTCTGCCGCGCCAACCGGTACCGCCCAGCCGGAGCCTTCTGCTGCACCCACCGGCATCGCCCAGTCGGAGCCTTCTGCTGCTCCTTAGGATTTTCTCTTTTCCCCTGTTTTACTAGAGTCTTGGACAACTTGGTTAAATTTCAGTTCCACCCGCGGGGTGTATGTCGAACTTTGTTTGAATGCCGGCCGGTAGGACTTTATCCTTGTAAATATTCTATCATTGCTTATGCTTGCTGTGCCGGCCTCTAGCTTTTTTTTTCCTTTTGCTCCTTGGTTTTTTCCTTTGCCGCCCTCCCTTGGCTATCCTCTTGCCAGCCAAGCAGCTGCTCTGCGGACTGCGACTGGGTTGAGTACTTTTAGCTGTTTGTGGGAGGGCTAGTACTTAGCGATTCGGAGCGTTGGGAATAGAAGCAGAGGTCGGCCGACCGGCTGCTCGGCAGCCGGACGACTAGGTGCGATGCCGGCCTCTGCAATATGCGTTTCTTCCTTAGTCGTTTTTCATGTGGGGCACTGTTTTGCAACCCCTGCCCGCCATACAGTCGCTCTGCAAGCTGTGGCTTCAGACAAAGGAAGTTTTGTGTGCAGACACACTACTTGTTCGGCTGCAGAAGGAGGCATATAGCAGAAAGCGGCAAGCCTCCGGGCCGACTGGTCGAACCCGGTGCCAGGCGGAAATAAAACTATACATACTTATCGGCACAACACTTATCATATAGATAAAAGATGGTAGTCCCCGAGCTCTTCTCGGGGGACCCGAAGTCTTTAGACATAGTGCAAAAGGTAGCGTGATACGTACTGCTTTCAACTGTAAAACCTGCGGAGGAGGTTTGCATTCCATCACCTCTCCGTCTCTTTGCCTGAATCATCTCTCTTGCGCGCTTTGGGCTTCTAGGCGTCGATCAGATAGTAGGAATCGTTGCCCAGCACCTTGCTGATGATGAAAGGGCCTTCCCAAGGTGACGAGAGCTTGTGTTGTCCGGCTGTTCGCTGGATCAGCCGGAGCACAAGGTCTCCCTCTAGGAAGGATCTTGGCTTCACCTTGCGGTTGTAGTATGGCGCAGACTCTGCTGGTAGATGGCCGACCGGTTGAGTGCCAATAGCCGGCCCTCCTCCAGCAAGTCGACGCCGTCTTCTCGTGCCTCCTTGGCGTCTGCCTCAGTGTACATGGTGACTCTTGGGGAGTCGAAATCAATGTCTGTCGGGATGACGGCTTGAGCACCGTAGACGAGGAAGAAGGGCGTGAAGCCGGTTGACTTGTTCGGAGTTGTGCGCAAACTCCAGAGGACGGCCGGCAGCTCGTCGAGCCAGCAGCCGTCCGAACGCTCTAGAGGCTCGACCACTCGAGGCTTGAGGCCGGACAGAATGAGGCCGTTTGCACGCTCCACTTGGCCATTTGACTGCGGGTGGGCAACGGACGCTACGTCCAGGCGGATGCCCTTTGTTGCGCAGAAATGAGCCAAGGCTCCTTTGGCGAAGTTGGTGCCGTTGTCGGTGATGATGCTATGTGGTATGCCATATCACGTGGTGATGAAGGCGATGAAGGTCACGACAGTCAGCCTATTCAGCTTCTTGATTGGTTTTGCCTCTATCCACTTGGTGAACTTGTCCACAGCGACAAGCAAATGAGTCATGCCACCACGGGCCTTCTTGAATGGTCCTACCATATCCAACCCCCAAACAGCAAAGGGCCATGCTATGGGAACGGTCTTGAGTGCAGAAGCCGGCAGATGTGGCTTGGAGCGGAACCTCTGACACCCTTGACACTTATGAACTTGTTCTTTGGCTTCTTCTAGAGCAGTCGGCCAGAAGAACCCATGGTGGAAAGCCCACAAGTGATCTTGAAGCCGCGTGGTGGCCGCACTCGCCTTGGTGGATATCCCTGAGTATTGCTTGCCTTGGTCCGGCTCCACGCAGCGCTGATAAACCCCGGTGACACTTTGTCGCACTATCTCTCTATTGACTATGGTGTAGGCTGCTGCTCGCCTTTGCACTTGTCGGGCCGAGATCTCATCAGTCGGCAGCTCTTTATTCACCAGGAACTTGAGGATTGGTTGAGCCCACGATGGCGCTGCAATTTCTTTGACTGCCACTTCTGCAACTTGTATGAGGGCGGTTGGGCCGGGAGGCGGTGGGTTGGTAGCTGTTTCCGCCTGTTGTGCTGGAGAAGTCCCCGGGCCGACTACTGAAGTCCCCAGGCCGGGCTCTGGAGTCCCCGAGCCGGGTGCGACTGCAGCAGTCCCCGGGCCGCCTGTCAAAATCCCCGTGCCAGCCTCTGGGACTGTCAAGTCAGATCCGACTGCTTCGGGAGGGGCCGGCACAAAGATGGAGTCTGAATCAGGAGACGACTTGACAGACGGCTTGAGAAGGTGGCGTAGGGCGACACCGGCTGGTATTGCTTTTCGGGTGGAGCCAATCCATGCCAAGGCATCTGCTTGCTAGTTGTCGTTTCTTGGCACGTGAAGGAACTCCCACCTATCAAAGTATTTGCTGAGTTGCTGCACGAGGAAGCGGTAGCTTGCCATGTTTGCATCCTTGGCGTCCCAGTCGCCTGACGACTGCTGGACCACCAAGTCGGAGTCACCATAGCACAGGATCCGCGGATGCCGAGTTCCATGGCAAGCCGGAGCCAGTGTATGAGTGCTTCATATTCAGCTACGTTGTTGGAGGCGGCGAAGTGGACTTGCAGCACGTATTTGAGCTTGTCACCCTTGGGAGAGGTGAGGACGACGCCGACTCCCAGACCGGTGCGCATTTTTGAACCATCAAAATGCATCTGCCAATGGGTGGAGTCTGGTGCTGGCGGCAAATACTGGGTCTCGGCCCAGTCGACGAGGAAGTCGGCCAGCACTTGTGACTTGATAGAGGTGCGAGGGTGGTAGTAGATGGTGTAAGGGGCCAGATCAATAGCCCACTTGGCCACTCGGCCAGAGGCGTCTCGGCTCCCAATGATCTCAGCAAGCGGAGTCGTGCAGACGACAGTTATTGGGTGCTCTTGAAAGTAAGGCTTCAGCTTCTTGGCGGCAAAATGCACGCCGTATCACATCTTCTGCTAGTGTGGGTAGTTTTGCTTGGAGGCGGATAGTACTTTGCTCAAGTAATACACCGGTCTCTGGACCAGCAATGCTCTGTCCTCCTCCTTGCGCTCTACCACCATGACAATGCTGACAACCCGACTGGTGGCTGCAATGTAGAGGAGCATGGGCTCCTTCTCAGTCGGAGCCGCTAGGATAGGCGGAGTTGCCAACATCTTCTTGAGTTGGAGAAATGCTTCGTCCGCCTTGTCGTTCCACTCGAAAAAAGTGGTCTTCTTCATGAGTTGGTACAAGGGAAGAGCCTTCTCGCCCAGCCGGCTGATGAAATGGCTAACTGATGCCAGGCAGCCAATGAATTTCTACATGTCTAGCAGCCGGGTGGGCACTTCCATCCTTTCAACTGCCTTGATCTTCACAGGGTTGCACTCTATGCCGCGTTCTGAGACCAGGAAACCGAGAAGCTGGCCGGCTGGTACTCCAAAGACGCATTTCTCCAGGTTGAGCTTGATCTGGAATCGGTGCAGGTTCTCAAAGGTTTCCTTGAGGTCTTCTAGCAGCTGCCGCGCTTCTCCGTCTTCACCACCACATCATCCACATAGACGTGGGCATTTCTGCCGAGCTGCTTGAGGAGGCACTTCTGCATGCAACGCTGAAACGTGGCGCCGGTATTTCGCAAGCCGAACGTCATGGTTAGGTAGCAGAAGGCTCCAAATGGCATGATAGCCGGAATATGCATCCAAGAAACTCAACAGCTCGCATCCGACTGTGGAGTCTATCACCTGATCAATTCTTGGTAAGGCAAAGGGATCTTTGGGGCAGGCCTTGTTGAGGCTGGTATAGTCAATACACATACGCCACTGCTTGTTCTTCTTTAACACTAGGATTGGGTTGGCAAGCCATTCTGGAAAGAACACTTCCATGATGAATACGGTTTCCAGAAGTCGGGCTATCTCTTCTCCAACAACTCTTCTCTTCTCTTCTGACATGCGATGCAAGGGCTTCCTGACTGGCTTGACGTCAGGTCGGACATGCAGTTTATGCTCGGCGAAATCCGTGGGAACACCCGACACATCTTTGGGAGACCATGCAAAGATGTCCTGATTCTCACGGAGGAAATCGACGAGCTCGCTTTCCTATTTGCTGTCTAGGTGTGCACCTACGATAGTGTGCCTCTCCGGGTGCTCTGGGTCCAAGGTTATCTTCTTGGTTTCCTTTGCCGGCTTGAACGAGCCCTCCACGTCCGACTCCTTGGGGGTGGGTGACATTTTTGGCTTCTTGCCTGCCATCGCCACCACCCGTTCTAGGAGCCACTTCTCGGCTGCAATCACAAGGGACTCAGCCAGCCGGCTACCTCCGCGGTGCAGGCGGCCGACTTCTTGTAGTCTTCGACTAGAGTTAGGATTCCCTTGGTACTCGGCATCTTCATATCGAGGTAGGCGTAGTGGGGGACTGCCATGAACTTGGCCAGCGCAGGTCGGCCAAGCAGTGCATGGTAAGGGCTCTCTAGGTCCACCACCTCAAACCAAACTGGCTCTCGGCGGAAATGATTCTTGTCTCCAAAGAGGACATCAATCTGGATCTTGCCGATTGGTGAGCAGGAAAGGCTAGGAACTATGCCATGGAATACAGTCCTACTGGGGAGGAGCTTCCTCTGCTTGATTCCCAACTTCTCCATTGTATCGCGGTACATGATATTTATGCTGCTGCCACCATCGATCAAGACGCTGGAGAAACGATCTGCCCGCCTTTCTGTCACGAGGGTTGCATCCAGGACTAAGGCATAGGAACCGGGGAAAGGCATTAATTCCGTATGGTCAGCCCTGCTCCAGCTGATGGGCTTCTCGGACCAGTGCATGAAGTCTGGGGTGCTTGAGGCTACTGCATGCACCTCTTGCTGTTGTTGCCGTCTGCTACACCTATCATCGGCCACACTAGTGACACAACATAGGCTCCATGCTCTGCAGGATACTCATCTTGAACTGCGCCGACTGGCCGGGCCGCCGGCTGCTGGGGCGGAGGAGGCAGCGGGCCGGCAGGTGGAGGAGGTAGGAGGCCATCTCCCTTAGCGATCCTGGTGAGCCAGTGACACTTCCGAGTGGTGTTGTTGGACGGCTTCGCGCCACTGTGAAACTTGCAGGGAGCATCAAGGGTCTGCTCATATGAGAAGGCGGGCAGCCAGTTGGGCTTGCCGCCCTTCTGACGGTTGGGCACTGGCTGCCCCTCCGGCTGCTGATCCTCGATTGTCGCCACCTGCCGGCTGTTGGAGGCCGGCTGGGGGGCCTTCCGCTTGTTGTCGCTTGGGGGATGTCTCCGACTGGTCTCGCCAGCCGAAGTCCGAGGAGCCTGAGGTGCCACCTTGCCGGATGCATCGACTAAGATCTCCACCTTCATGGAGGAGTCGGCTGTGGCATGCTTGTCGGTGATGATTAACAGTTCGTCGATAGTCGCAGGCTCATCGCAGAAAAGCCAGTGCTTGAGGAGGGTTCCTTCTCGGCACCCGGCGGTGAAGTACTCGATGGCCTGCACCTCGTGCACGCCTTCACAGGAGTCGCGTAGCTCGGACCAGCGCGTGAGGTAGTCGCTAGTCGATTCGCTGGGCCCTTGGACGCACAACGAGAGCTGTCGGGGCTTAGGAGGCTGCTTGTACGTGCTGATGAAGTTGCGGATGAAGGCCCTGGTGAAATCCACCCAGCTGTTGATGCTGCGGGGCTTCAGGATGTTGAGCCACGTACGGGTCGTCCCCTGAAGCATGAGAGGGACGTATTTCACGGCAACACGCTTGTTGCCGTTTGCTATGCTGACGGCCGTGGAGTAGTCGACCAGCCAGCCCTCTGGCTTCACGGAGCCGGTGTATTTGGGCGTATCTCGCGGGAGAATGAACCCTTTGGTGAAGGGCTCATCTCGAATTCGGGGGCCAAAGCAGGGCGGGCCCAGAGCGTCTTCTTCTTCTAGCGCCAGGGATCGGTTGAGGTGATCGATCCGATGGCGGGCGTCATTCTCTCCGACTCCTTCTCGGCGGCCAAGGCGGTCGCCGAGTGTCGGGTGCGTGACAGGAGGCGGAGTGGGGTGCCTCGCTACATGAGACAGAGGAGGTGGCTGGTCGCCTCGCCGCTCCACCACATGTGGGCGGCCGTCTTCGTCTTGCTCGATGGAGAGGCGTGTCCGGCTGTGGCTAGCATCCGGCATGTTTCCTTTTCCTCTGCGGGTGCCACCAGTCGGCGTCCGGGATGTCGCCACATGATCTTGGCGAGGGGGCGGCTCGTTATTTCGTCGGGCTGGAACTTCAGTGCGGCAGCCGGCCGCGTCTAGGAGCTGCTGGACTCGCTCCGTCATGTGGCGGCGCTCGTTGCCATCGTATTTGTCCAACTCATCCGTCACCGCCTGGGCGGCCTAGATGTTCTCTGCAGGCATGGCGTAGACGGGGTGCTCTGCCCCGAACATACTATCGATGGTCGCGCCACACTGCCGAACCGTGCCGAGGCGGCTAGGCCCCTCAGGAGCCGACGTGCCACCCACGGCTTGATCCATCTCACGTCGGTAGGCGTCCGAGAGACGGCGCATGCTGGCCAGGCAGCCAGAGCTCTCGAGAAGATGGAGGCGGCGTGCCTCTAGCACCTCAGCATCCGCGCCCTCTAGGATGGGCGCCGTTAGGTCGCGCAGAGCCACATCGGGAGGGTCTCGAGCGTGCTCGTCTGAATGCTCTCTACTTTTGATGATGAGTACCTCCGTGACGGTGCTCCCGCCACTGTGCTCGCGAGGAGGTGGCTCATCGTGGACCACCATGTTGGTGGGGAACGCGTTGAACGATGCCGTGTCGGAGTCGAAGATCATCGGATCGGTGGAGCCAATGGACTCCAGGTCCACAGCAGGCTCGCTGGTGACATGGAGCTGGTCGAGGAGGCTGATGAGGCGGCTCTCAGGGCAGCTAGTGCCCGCGTCGGAGGCCGGCTCGTCGGAGAGGTCAATCTCGCCGACGAGGTCGGCAAGGCAGCTCACCGTGCAGGCGATCTCCGCGCCGTGCAGCGCGTCGGGGCTGACGCCGTCAGGCATGCTAGGCTGGCTTTGCTCGCCACGAAGGAACAGGGTTCCCGTCTAGAGCAGATCTCCGGAAGACGGTGCACCTCGCCCCACGGTGGGCGCCAAATGTCGGGTGTTGGGTGCGACATATGCCAACGGATGGCTTATCATGGTGGGAGCGAGTAGAACGTCGCTGGTGCCTGGAAGCGGGATAAGGCGTAGACACATACGCCGGCGAACTTTACCTAGGTTGGGGGCTCTCCGTGGAGATAATACCCCTACTCCTGCTCTGCGGGGTCTCCGCATGATCACTATGGCACTAGTGATACAAGTTGCTCCTTGAGCTGTATCTAGAGGTAGGAGAAGGCAAGGCTAGCTCTTCCCTGCCCTAGGTAACTGGCTAGTTCTATCAGAGTAGGAACCCTTTGCATGGGTGCCCTGGGGGGTTTATATAGGCCTACCCCCCAGGGGTACAATGATAATCCGTCCGGGTGCTGGGCCCAGCTGTCAGTGTCCCCAGCCTCCGGCTTCTCCGCTGACCGTTGGGGCCCGCCGCCTGGTGGGCCCCGCCGACTGGTTGGTGGCTGCTTACTGTAGCCATGCCGTTGATGACGAGGGCTTGGTCATCCCAGTGTGGCTACAGTTCCGCCGCCTGGTGGGAGTTCACTGTAGCCACACCTGGTCTCATCAGCTTAATGGTATGCTTGCCTCGGGGAAAGGGACGGCCACCTGCTGGAGCCCCCCTCCCCCCCCCCCCGAGTCTGTCCGGTTGGGCTTTCGCCGTCTTCTACGGAGTCACTGCCCGATAGGGCCCGTCGCCGGCAGGCCGTACCGACAGGCCGTCGTGGGGTACAGGACTCCGCCTGCTCGGAGCGACGTCAGGGGAGACAATGCATAGTGCCCCGTCGTGCAGAGATCTCCTCCTGTACGGAGCACTGTAGCCACGCCTGTCCCGGGCGTCGGCGGCGACGTGCGTCTCTATAGCCATGCTCTAACTTGTACTCTCGATGGGGGCTCAGTTGTACCGAGGCCGCGAGGTGGCCTCCTGCTCGATGCCGCCCTCTCTAGAGGCCGGCGGGCTGGAACCAGCCACTCGCAGCACTGTAGGCTGGGGCTGGCCGCCCTCGGGTAGCCGGCCGTATAGCCAGCCGGCCCCTAGAGGGCCAAGCTTCATCTTGGGGCCCAGCTAGGTGGAGCTGGCCCAAAGTCTTGATAAATCCTTGGTCCTGGGTGAGGCTACCCATGGCCCATTACTCCGACACCCTCAGGACGGAGCTTTTTGAGCTAGCTCCTTGCTTGCTGATACCGCATGATCTTCAGAAATGGCATGCCACGCAGCATAACGATCATAGGGTGGCAAGCATCAACCCCATTGACTGCGATCCGATCCCCGTCACCCTCAACTACATTAACGGTATGTATTGGGTCAGCATGAACACGTCTTGGATGGTGCTCGTCGACGATCGCGGCGGCTGGATGCTCGTGGAGGTCTACACCCGGCGATTGATCCCCCTTCCTTTGATTAACGCTGTACTGCTTTGGCACCCGACCCAGAATACTCAGAATCTTACAGTAGCCAACTTGATACCAAGTTTGATTATCTCAAGGTTGTAATCTTCCAAGTGCCCACAAGATCTGTGAATTATAAAGACTTCAGGCTAATTGCATTCTTCAACCGCGGTCTCGCCTATCTGACAGCTCATTGCGGTAAATGCACAAATCTACACGTCCATCGCAGGATCATACATCCTCCATGGTTCTCTGATACCATTGAACACAAGGACTTCATTTACGTTGTCGACTCCTTCTATGGTTGGACGCATTGCTGGCCTACTCCAGTCATCGCTACAAATGGCTGTTACAACAGTATGTTACTTTCCTATGATATCATGATGGCTTGCTTATATTACTATCAACATTTGCTGAAAAAATATTCATGCTCATAACATGTTGTTCTTAAGATTGACTACATTAAGAGCCCATTTTTATTTGTCTCCAACTTGATATGATGTTGTAGGCCGCCTGGTGTCCCTACCCTTCCTAATCCTAGAACCTTTCAAAGAAAAGCGGCATGGCAATTGCAGGTGGTTCCTGGCTCGATCAGACGACGGCGAACGATTGATGATCATTCGCATGTACCAGACGTGTTGTTTCGCGGAATACAATCACAGTCACTGCAAGGTCTTTGAGCAGGATCCCAGCTTCTCTGGGCCTTCAGGAATTTTTGATTGGAGGCTGGTGAGTAGCCTTGGTACATGCTCTCTGTTTCTCGGACTGAATTATCCAATTAACCAGGAGATAACCGACGGCAAGGATCATGATGGCAGCACGGTTTCATTCATCAGGCAAAACTATGTGTACACAACGTACCATGCGTCTCTGCATGCACCATACCCTGATATGTGCTGCCACGCTCTGCAGCCCAAAGTAGGAGAGAGTGTCACAAGTATCAGACTTCGACCTGCTGGCTGGAGTTTCCGCCGTCAAGCACCCATCTGGTTCAAGCCGTCAGCCAATCTCCACAACTTAATAAATAGTAACGTCTAACTGAGCCAGTTAGTTAGATGCGTACACTTCGTGTGGTAGGATCTTTTATTTAGTTTGATGCATACACTTGACTTTTTTGGTAGCCCTTTTGTAATGATGGCTGATGTTTGGTTTGGCAGAGAGAGCTTCGTCTTTACTCTTCTGGCCTGCTTACTGCTTTTGTTGCACCCCCAGCCCTGGTTGCTGCTGCTGTTGTTTTCAATATACAATCAGTAGTATATTTCGTTTGTTGGTTGAATAAATGTGTTGTTAGAACGACAAACACATTGTTTTGGAAGTCATTGCATGGTCCGATCCTTTAGTGCCCCGTACCATACATAGTGCATACTATTTTTGGTAAGGAACACATTTACCACTTGTTGATAACATGCAACCCACTGATGAAGGCCCAATAGAGGAGCCCGTAATTAACTTGAAGGGAGGCTCTCACATGAATCTGGCCCAGGTACATGCTCATGGTCCCCTAAATATTTATAAGTAAATAAATAAATAAAGCTAAATGCTCATGCACCAGTTCTTTAAATTCACGATTTAACAGGAGGATATTATTTCCTATGATACTGTCCTTACATTCAGTCAATATTATTCTTAGGCAAAGATAGCGACTGGTCTTCTTACTCCCAGCATTTTCTTCCTGTAACCAGCGGGACCATGCAAATCATAGTCAACATCGTAAATAGTTCCGGTCCATTTTTATTTTTTAATAAGAATGTCCAACTCCGCCCAGCACATTGGTGACACCACTTTATGCTCCGCCTTAGTGCGCTCGCCGCGGCGCCGCAGTCTGGCTCTGTCAACATAGTGAATAGGGAGAGGATTGTAGTTGTGAGTATGACAGTACGGACCCACTAGGTCCACTCCCGAACACAAGCAATCGCCTCTTTTACTACTCAGATGCACCCCTCGTTTTTTGCTCTAATCCACCCTGTTGATATCTGGGACCCTCATCATTTTCAACGTATAGTCAATTAAGGAGAGAATTGCACAACTTTTTTTTGAGTAGTAATTCGGAGGAGCAGGCTATAAACTGGGTTGTGCGGTTTCTGTGGCTCGTCTAACAACATGACCAGCCCAACCGTTTTTTCTTTGGGAAAATAGGTAGCCCAGTATTTCTTTTTGAAGAATACCCAAGCTAGGCCTATTTGTTTTCTTCGACTTACTCGGCTGCAAATCTTTCAAGACGAGGAGGGATGCATTCCGGCCTGGCCAAAGAGTATGGTCGGTGTCTGATAAAAGTAATATAAAAGAGGTTGAAAATTCCAAAAGAATTATAGCATATGGGATATTAGTTACTTTTTTTGTTTTTGTTCTTCACTGATATTTTATACTCCCTCCGTCTCAAAATTCTTGTCTTAGATTAGTCTAGATACGGATGTATCTAATACCAAAACGTGACTTGATACGTCCGTATTTAGACAAATCTAAGACAAGAATTTTGGGACGGAGGGAGTATTTCATTGGATTTAACATGACATAGTACTACTTTATTTTAATTTTTTAGTATGGCTACTAATTTTTGGATTAAGAATATTTTGTTCCCCAGCAAAAATTTGTGAATTTTCAAAATTTTGCACATATTTAGTTAATTTTTTTAACCCTGGTACTTAACAAAAAATGGGCAGCAATTCTAAAAATGGAAAATAGGCTGCAATAAATTCCATATGAATTAGAAAATGAGTAAAAATTATAGAAATAATAGAAAATGGGATGTACACGCCACAAATTTTGAGGCTGACTTGTTTACGTGAGGCTTTGTCAGTCAACACACAATTCTAGCAATACTGACTGTTGGATGTCCATCCAACGATCGACATGCTTCTTCAATCTCTGATCTTCCTGCTCCAGCCGCCTAAACTAGCACCGGCGGGATTGCCTGCTCCCTCCTCTTGTGGCCCGCTGTGATGTCGCCCAGGCTTCACCGGCCCACCCTACTCCCTTCGCTGGCCTGGCCGCACGCAATTAACTGCCTCCTTATTATGCGAAAAAAATGATTCCTCCCACTGACATCTCGGGCACCCCGGTTGGGAGGATGACCTGTGGGCCTACTAAGTTGGAGCATACGCAGGGCTTGTCAACTTAGTCAACAAACAATTCTAGCAGCAGTCCGTTAGATTTGAATCAAACGGTCCTGCTACTTCTTCAATCGCTGCTCTTCTTGCACCAGCCGCCCAAACCAGCACTGGCGAGACCACCTGCTCCTGCCTCCAATGGCCGGCTGTGCTGTCGTTGAGGCCTCACCGCCCCTACTACTCCAACCGCTAGCCAGGACCTGCGGTGATGGCAGCCTCACACCGCAGTCGAACCAGTCAACCCTCGTACTTCTCTCCGCGTGGGAATCCACTGCCGCGTCTTCCCCGGCTCTGTGTCGTCCCCTTCCTGGGCCTTGCCGTCATCCACCGCCCTGGTGCTCTTGGCGCGGCGTGGTCAATGTGGTCAAGGAACGCCTTCCATCGAAAGAGTACTGTACGTGGAGAGGCTGACAACTGGGTGGACGTCCGCAGTAAGGAAGTGCCTCCTTATTACGCGGAAAATAATTATTCCTCAACCTGACAGCGGAGACCCACTGCACGGGCCACTGTATTTCATGAAAAAAACATTTCCCCCCTGACTGCTGGTAAACACCAGCTACATCTTCGCACACAAGGAAGTGCATCCATATTACGAAAAAAACAATTCGCCCCTTGACTGCTAGGACCCACTAGCTACATCTTTGCACGCAAGGAAGTGCCTCGCAGTTGGGACCCGCCTAGTCGAAGCGTATGTAGCATTGTCATTCTGGTCACGAATGTGTATGTACATACTGGTCCATGTAGAGGCCTGCACGTGTCGTAGTAGAGGCGCACACGTAGCATGTACATGTATGTACAGTGGCCAGGGTGCAAGAAAGTAAATACGGCCACATATGTACATATGGGAGGGGTCTCGAACGCCTACTCGCGCATACGTACGGCCAGAGCTCATGTACATGATTAGGTCGGAACGGAGAAATTGCGTCGTCATCGTGTTCATGGGGAGGCAACGGAATGCGTCTTGTTCATCGGAAGGCAACGGAACGCGTGGGAGCCAACCGGCTTGGACAGAACAACCGATGAAAACGAGGCCTGGCGTACCGTAGAATGGAGGAAACGGCCTTGTGTTCGACCAGCCACGGTCGAAATAGGATCCTGTTCATCGGGAGGGGTCTGACGTACCGCAAAACTGAGGAAACGGACTTTTGTTGGACCTACGGTCGAAATGGGCTCATGTTGATCGGGGGGCGGGGGGTGTGGTGTACCGCAAAATGGAGGAAACAGACTTGTGTTGGAGCGCTACGGTCGAAACGGGGGTCCTGTTCATCGAGAAGGGTGTGGCGTACCGCAAAACGGGACTCCACGAGATACTGTTCATCTCCACCGTCGACCTCCTCTAGCCTCCACGGGCTACTGTTCATCCACCGTCGACCTCCTCCAGCCTCCACCTGCGACTGTTCATCCACGGGCTCCTGTTCATCCAGCCTCCACCACTGCTCCTCCACCGGCTACTATTCAACCAGCCCTCTCCAAGGGGTCCTGTTCAACCACCCCTCCACGGGCTACTATTCATCCAGCCCTCCACCGGCTACTGTTCATCCAGCCCTCCACGGGGTCCTGTTCATCCATGCCCAACTGGCTCGATCGATCGGGGTCATGTTCATCCAGCGGCAACACCACGGGGTCATGTTCATCCAACCCCCAACGGGAGCTATTCATCCAAACCCCCCAGCAACACTCACTGTTCATCCAGAGGCAGCATCAACCAACTTCAGTTAGCAGCAGTAGCGAAGGAATAGCTCGATCGCTCGGGTTTAGTAACGCGTAGCTTGCAGTGCAATCGCTCGGATTCAGTTAGGCGACGCCTCGCTCGGGTTAAGTTAGAGCCCAACGCCTCACACCCACGCGCGTACGTGTACCCGAGAAACGTGCATCGCTCAGCGCTCGACCACCCACCGTAACCAGGAACTCCCCGATATTTTCCTTGCCCTCGCTTCTATCACGGTTTTTTCCGTCATGGACAGCCCAAAGAATGTCATGTAGCTGCGTCTCCGGCCCGCCCAGGACGAAAAGCCCATTTTATGTCATGATTTTTTGTCATAGAAGTAGGATCCCACCACATCTATGATCATACCGGGATTTGTCACAATTATCATCATAGAAGTGTCATACGTATGACAGGAAAAAAATTCGTTCGGCCCAAAATTTCACGGATGTGTCTTTTTTTGTAGTGGCTTCTCCCCCAAATCCCTCGCCCCACTTCGCCGCCATCTCCCTACTTCACCATCGCCCCACTTTGCCGCAGTCTCCTACAAACGTCGACGCCCCCGGAGTCACCAGAGCCGCGCGCCGTCGACGCCACCAGAGCCGCCCCCAATGCCATCGGAGCCGCACAGCGTCATTAATGCCACCGGAGCCGCCCTCGCCGCCACCAGATCCACCCTCGACGCGCGTGCCTCCCTCGCCACCACTGCCTCCCTCGCTATCACCGGAGACGCCCCTGCTTCCCTTGCCACCACCAGAGCCATCCTTTGTAAGCCCCCATCCCTCCTCTCGCTCTCATGCATAGCACAAACATTGGACAGAGACATAGCTAGCTAGGTTAACTTGTTTAATTAGGTTAATTATCTAGGTTAGTGCAAAATTTTAATTTGGGCATTGACAGAGAACTAGTTAGGTTAACCAGTTTACTTAGGTTAATTATCTAGGTTAGTGCAAAAACTTATTTAGGGCTTTGACAAAAAACTAGCTAGGTTACTAGTTTAATTAGGTTAATTATCTAGGTAAACTAGGTTAACTAGCTAGGTTAACTAACTAGGTTCACTAACTAGGTTAACGAGCTAGGTTAATTAGGTTCATTAGGTTCGTTAGGTTAACAAGCTAGGTTAACTAGGTTGTCTAGGTTATTGCAAACAATTAGTTTAGAGCATTAGGTCAGATGGGTTAGAGAAAATGGAGTTCCTTTGCAATTTAATTGGGTTCTGTCCTAGGCAGAGAAGGGGTTAGAGAAAATAATGTGTGTGTGTGAGGGATGAATAGCTAGACCAAAATTTGGGTTCTTTCCTTGGCAGAGAAGTGTTTAGAGAGGTCATTTTGCAAAGGTTTTTGATTTTTGAACATACCACTATTTGGAAGGAAAGAATTTAGGCAAGTTTTATTTTAAAGATGATCCCTGCTAGACTTTTAGCTTTAAACAAAAAACAAAAGCATTTAGCTAACATAAAAAACAGTAGCTATGTGATTTAGATAAAAAAAACAAGATTGATGTTATATGATATATCTCATTGATGTTCATTTGCATATTCCATTATTGTTGATTATATCTTTTTATTGAAGTGGTCATGTTATATGCAAATTCCTCAATAGTGTTTGCTCATGCTATATGCAACATTGAAGTGGTTCGATTGTGCCCAAGTGGCCTTTTGTTGTTTCCAGGGAATGAAGACGAGTGGCCTATGTTTTGCCGGAATGTTGATTCATTTCCATTCCGGCAAATTTTAGGTGCTCGATTTGTCCACTTTTTAGCAAAGGTCATGCAAAAAAATTCTGTGAACTTCGGCATGACTTCTGCTACAAACTAGGACATATCGAGTGCCCAGGATTTGTCAAACCGGGAAGGAATCAACGTTCCTGCAAAACATAGGCCTTTTTATGTCATTATTCATTTTATTAGGTCTAGAATTAATTGACTAGATTTAATCATAGGAAACATGGCTAGCAAGGATGAAGGACAGGGTTCTGGTGAATGCAACGTCTAGGAGGCGACATACGCTTTTTTACACCTTCTCGATGAGCAACAGTTGTTGTAGGGCACACCTGTCCCAACCGACACCGACACCGACATTGGCGTTGAGACCTAGACCGACACTGAGACCAGCGCCGTGACTGGCGTTGAGACTGATACCGACAGAACTGAAACTGAAGAGGAGATGTCCACGCCCAAACCAGCTCCTCGCTACTAGACTAGTGGTCATGGAGGTGGACGACGGCAATTTTGAGCCAAAACAGCCTGTGGAAGCACGCTCGTGCTATGACAATCAAATAGGCTGCATCGTACGGACGTGCGCCACCATCAACGATGAGAAACTAAAGAAGATACCAAATATGAAGAACTCCCTCCTAACCCTGCTGCACCAGATATTCTTGTTCCTGTGACAGGATGAAATCCAATATACTGATCCAGAGAAAGACCCGACAATGAAGAAGATAAACAAATGCGCCATGAGCAAGTTTAGTGATGCGTTGGCCACCGGGAAAGTAAGGGTGAAACATCGGATCATTGTCAAAAAGGAACCCTCCCCTAGGGTTCCCAGCCCTAGGCGCAGAGGGGGCCCAGGGGGGCGCACCAGCCCACTAGGGGCTGGTTCCCCTCCCACTTCAGCCCATGGGGCCCTCCGGGATGGGTGGCCCCACCCGGTGGACCCCCGGGACCCTTCCCGTGGTCCTGGTACAATATCGGTAACCCCCGAAACTTTCCCGATGGCCAAAAAATGACTTCCCATATATAATTCTTTACCTCCGGACCATTCTGGAACTCCTCCTGACGTCCGGGATCTCATCCGGGACTCCGAACAACTTTCGGTTTGCTGCATACTAATATCTTTACAACCCTAGCGTCACCGAACCTTAAGTGTGTAGACCCTACGGGTTCGGGAGACATGTAGACATGACCGAGACGGCTCTCCGCTCAATAACCAACAGCGGGATCTGGATACCCATGTTGGCTCCCACATGCTCCTCGATGATCTCATCGGATGAACCACGATTTCGAGGATTTAAGCAACCCCGTATACAATTCCCTTTGTCAATCGGTACGTTACTTGCCCGAGATTTGATCGTCGGTATCCCAATACCTCATTCAATCTCGTTACCGGCAAGTCACTTTACTCGTGCCGTAATGCATGATCCCGTGACCAGACACTTGGTCACTTTGAGCTCATTATGATGATGCATTATCGAGTGGGCCCAGAGATACCTCTCCATCATACGGAGTGACAAATCCCAGTCTCGATCCGTGTCAACCCAACAGACACTTTCGGAGATACATGTAGTGCATTTTTATAGTCACCCAGTTATGTTGTGACATTTGGTACACCCAAAGCACTCCTACGGTATCCGGGAGTTACACGATCTCATGGTCTAAGGAAAAGATACTTGACATTGAAAAAGCTCTAGCAAAACGAACTACACGATCTTGTGCCATGATTAGGATTGGTTCTTGTCCATCACATCATTCTCCTAATGATGTGATCCCGTTATCAATGACATCCAACGTCCATAGTCAGGAAACTATGACTATCTGTTGATCAACAAGCCAGTCAACTAGAGGCTCACTAGGGACATATTTGTGGTCTATGTATTCACACGTGTATTACGATTTCCGGATAATACAATTATAGCATGAATAAAAGACAATTATCATGAACAAGAAAATATAATAATAATCCTTTTATTATTGCCTCTAGGGCATATTTCCAACAGTCCCCCACTTGCACTAGAGTCAATAATCTAGTTACATTGTGATGAATCGAACACCCATAGAGTTCTGGTGTTGATCATGTTTTGCTCGCGGAAGAGGTTTAGTCAATGGATCTGCAACATTCAGATCCGTATGTACTTTCCAAATATATATGTCTCCATCTTGAACATTTTCACGGATGGAGTTGAAACGACGCTTGATGTGCCTGGTCTTCTTGTGAAACCTGGGCTCCTTGGCAAGGGCAATAGCTCCAGTGTTGTCACAGAAGAGAGTGATTGGCCCCGACGCATTGGGTATGACTCCTAGGTCAGTGATGAACTCCTTCATCCATATTGCTTCATGCGCTTCCTCCGAGGCTGCCATGTACTCCGCTTCACATGTAGATCCCGCCACGACGCTCTGCTTGCAACTGCACCAGCTTACTGCTCCACGATTCAACATATACACGCATCCGGTTTGTGACTTAGAGTCATCCAGATCTGTGTCGAAGCTAGCGTTGATGTAACCCTTTACGACGAGCTCTTCGCCACCTCCATAAACGAGAAACATGTCCTTTGTCCTTTCCAAGTACTTCAGGATATTCTTGACCGCTGTCGAGTGTTCCTTGCCGGGATTACTTTGGTACCTTCCTACCAAACTTACGGCAAGGTTTACATCCGGTCTGGTACACAGCATGGCATACATAATAGATCCTATGGCTGAGGCATAGGGGATGACACTCATCTCTTCTTTATCTTTTGCCGTCGTCGGGCATTGAGCCGAGCTTAATCTCACACCTTGCAATACAGGCAAGAACCCTTTCTTGGACTGATCCATTTTGAACTTCTTCAATATCTTATCAAGGTATGTGCTTTGCGAAAGACCTATGAGGCGTCTCGATCTATCCCTATAGATCTTGATGCCTAATATGTAAGCAGCTTCTCCAAGGTCCTTCATTGAAAAACACTTATTCAAGTAGGCCTTAATGCTGTCCAAAAGTTCTATATCATTTCCCATCAAAATTATGTCATCTACATATAATATGAGAAATGCTACAGAGCTCCCACTCACTTTCTTGTAAACGCAGGCTTCTCCATAAGTCTGCATAAACCCAAACACTTTGATCATCTCATCAAAGTGAATGTTCCAACTCCGAGATGCTTGCACCAGCCCATAAATGGATCGCTGGAGCTTGCATACCTTGTTAGCATTCTTAGGATCGACAAAACCCTCCGGCTGCATCATATACAGTTCTTCCTTAAGATAGCCGTTAAGGAATGCCATTTTGACGTCCATCTGCCATATCTCATAATCATAGTATGCGGCAATTGCTAACATGATTCGGACGGACTTTAGCTTCGCTACGGGAAAGAAAGTCTCATCATAGTCAACCCCTTGAACTTGCTGATAACCCTTAGCGACAAGTCGAGCTTTATAGATGGTAATATTACCATCCGTGTCCGTCTTGTTCTTAAAGATCCATTTGTTTTCTATCGCTCATCGATCATCGGGCAAGTCTGTCAAAGTCCATACTTTGTTTTCATACATGGATTCTATCTCGGATTGCATGGCTTCAAGCCATTTGTTGGAATCTGGGCCCGGCATAGCTTCTTCATAGTTCGAAGGTTCACCGTTGTCTAACAACATGATTTCCAGGACAGGGTTGCCATACCACTCTGGTGTGGAACGTGTCCTTGTGGACCTACGAAGTTCAGTAGCAACTTGATCCGAAGTACCTTGATCATCATCATTAATTTCCTCTCCAGTCGGTGTAGGCACCACAGGAACCTTTTCCTGAGCTGCACTACTTTCCAGTTCAAGAGGTAGTACTTCACCGAGTTCTACTTTCCTCCCACTTACTCCTTTCGAGAGAAACTCTTTTTCCAGAAAGGATCCGTTCTTGGCAACAAAGATCTTGCCTTCGGATCTAAGGTAGAAGGTATACCCAATGGTTTCCTTAGGGTATCCTATGAAGATGCATTTTTCCGACTTGGGTTCGAGCTTTTCCGACATAAGCATCGCATCCCCAAACTTTTGGAAACGACAACTTAGGTTTCTTCCCAAACCATAATTCATACGGTGTCGTCTCAACGGATTTAGACAGTGCTCTATTTAAAGTGAATGTAGCTGTCTCTAGAGCGTATCCCCAAAATGATAGCGGTAAATCGGTAAGAGACATCATAGATCGCACCATATCTAATAGAGTGCGATTACGATGTTCGGACACACCGTTACGCTGAGGTGTTCCAGGCGGCGTGAGTTGTGAAACGATTCCACATTTCCTTAGGTGCATACCAAATTCGTGACTTAAATATTCTCCTCCATGATCTGATCGTAAGAATTTTATCTTTCGGTCACGTTGATTCTCTACTTCATTCTGAAATTCCTTGAACTTTTCAAAGGTCTCAGACTTGTGTGTCATCAAGTAGACATACCCATATCTACTTAAGTCATCAGTGAGAGTGAGAACATAACAATATCCTCCACAAGCCTCAACGCTCATTGGACCACACACATCAGTATGTATGATTTCCAACAAGTTGGTTGCTCGCTCCATTGTTCCGGAGAACGGAGTCTTGGTCATTTTGCCCATGAGGCTTTGTTCGCATGTGTCAAATGATTCATAATCGAGAGACTCTAAAAGTCCATCGGCATGGAGCTTCTTCATGCGCTTGACACCAATGTGACCAAGGCGGCAGTGCCACAAGTATGTGGGACTATCGTTATCAACTTTACATCTTTTGGTATTCACATTATGAATATGTGTAACATTACATTCGAGATTCATTAAGAATAAACCATTGACCATCGGGGCATGACCATAAAACATATCTCTCATATAAATAGAACAACCATTATTCTCGGATTTAAATGAGTAGCCATCTCGCATTAAACGAGATCCAGATACAATGTTCATGCTCAAACTTGGCACTAAATAACAATTATTGAGGTTTAAAACTAATCCCGTAGGTAAATGTAGAGGTAGCGTGCCGACGGTGATCACATCGACCTTGGAACCATTCCCGATGCGCATCGTCACCTCATCCTTCGCCAGTCTCCGCTTATTCCGTAGCTCCTGCTGTGAGTTACAAATATGCGCAACGGCACCGGTATCAAATACCCAGGAGTTACTACGAGTACTGGTAAGGTACACATCAATTACATGTATATCAAATATACCTTTAGTGTTGCCGGCCTTCTTGTCCGCTAAGTATTTGGGGCAGTTCCGCTTCCAGTGACCCTTCCCTTTGCAATAAAAGCACTCAGTCTCAGGCTTGGGTCCATTCTTTGACTTCTTCCCGGCAACTGGCTTACCGGGCGCGGCAACATCCTTGTCGTCCTTCTTGAAGTTCTTCTTACCCTTGCCTTTCTTGAACTTGGTGGTTTTATTGACCATCAACACTTGATGTTCTTTCTTGATTTCTACCTCTGCCGACTTCAGCATTGAATATACTTCAGGAATAGTTTTCACCATCCCCTGCATATTGTAGTTCATCACAAAGCTCTTGTAGCTCGGTGGGAGCGACTGAAGGATTCTGTCAATGACCGCCTCGTCCGGGAGGTTAATGTCCAGCTAGGACAGGCGGTTGTGCAACCCAGACATTTTGAGTATGTGCTCACTGACAGAACTATTTTCCTCCATCTTACAACTATAGAACTTGTCTGAGACTTCATATCTCTCGCCCCGGGCATGAGCTTGGAAAACCATTTTCAGCTCCTCGAACATCTCATATGCTCCGTGTTGCTCAAAACTCTTTTGGAGCCCTGGTTCTAAGCTGTAAAGCATGCCACACTGAACGAGGGAGTAATCATCAGCACGTGACTGCCAAGCGTTCATAACGTCTTGGTTCTCCTGGATGGGTGCTTCACCTACCTGTCCTTCTACGACATATGCTTTCTTGGCAGCTATGAGGATGATCCTCAGGTTCCGGACCCAGTCCGTATAGTTGCTGCCATCATCTTTCAGCTTGGTTTTCTCTAGGAACGCGTTGAAGTTCATGTTGGCATGAGCGTTGGCCATTTGATCTACAAAACATATTTTGCAAAGATTTTAGACTAAGTTCATGATAATTAAGTTCATCTAATCAAATTATTTAATGAACTCCCACTCAGATTAGACATCCCTCTAGTCATCTAAGTGTTACATGATCCGAGTCGACTAGGCCGTGTCCGATCATCACGTGAGACGAACTAGTCATCAACGGTGAACATCTCCATGTTGATCATATCTTCCATACGACTCATGTTCGACCTTTCGGTCTCTGTGTTCCGAGGCCATGTCTGTACATGCTAGGCTCCAAGTTAACCTAAGAAGTACTACCGTGACACCACGGAGGAGAGAAAGGAAAGATGGAGGTTAAATGAAGAAAACATCGACAAGAAGGCTTAGATTATGGTTGAGAAGAAGTTTGCAGCTTCGTATGGTGTCTTGGTTCCGGCTATCATCAATTGGAGCAGGCAAAATCCAAATAAAGAGGCAGCGGACTTTCCCCTTTCCAACCTCTTCGGAAGCAGCTCGACTAGCTTTGCTCCCGCACCTGCTCCTGCACAGGCTCCCGCACTAGCTCCTGCACCGGCCCCCGCACCTGCTCATAGTAGCCCGTCCTCCGTCTTGGACGTGCTAGGCGATGCTTCGTCTTTGGCTGTGCTCGATGCCCTCATGGTACCTGTCACACCTACCCTCTTCAATAAATGTATAATCTCCCGTTTCCGTTGCCCTTCGGATGTTTCACGTCACAGACATGTCTTCGCAGGCCGATGTAACCCCGTGCACCGAACTGTACACCATCAGGGGCTAGAAGGTGGACGTGGGGAAGGCAACGATAATGCAGCCGAAGGAACCATTGTTCCACAGCCGGCCGACCCCCGTGATTTCTTCAAGGTTTCCTTGGCCAGTGTCAAACTGGGCCACGAGAATTTGGCTCCTCCGGTACTAGGGGGAGATGAGGACGAGACCCCGCGGCGTCTTGGTGATTGCAAGACGTGGGTCCTGTTGTTGCCAAAGAGTCTGCTTCGTCTGGAGGCGGCCGGGAACACACCCACGATCACCCGGCCTCCACAAGGTAAGAACATCAGCATTCTACCTACCCAATTAGCGTCACCTATCCTGCCGGGTGATAGGGGACGGGGTGAGGAAGAGGCAACATTAGTTGTTGATGATGTTGCCGTCGTCGAATAAGCAATGCATGACATCGATGCCATGGATAAGGATGAGGATGACGATGACACTCTATAGTATCTCAATACTAGCGCCTATGACGATGGAGGATTGATGGCTCAGCAGTATGAGTAATCATGGTTTGAGCGTCTTGAGTCGGTGCCTGAATTGCCGGAGGATGAACCTATTATAGACAACCTTCTAGTAACAAAGAAGCATAGGAAGAGATGGAGGAAAGGCAACAAAGTTGCTTCTATGATCCAGCCGACTCAGAAGCCTATTGTTCAAGACCGTATAGATATCCTCGATGTGGCAAAATGCCATATCCACGGTCATCCGATCCTACCTAAGGCAATGGTAGATTCCCTATACGGCGATCTAAGGAGACTTCCTGATGATGTGCTGCGGAGAGAGAAAAGCCTAATCACCTCGGAAATCCAGGATACCCACTCAATGTGGTTAATGTGTCGCGGCAAAGGTTGTACGTCGACACATTCCCCGCGGAGAAGTTCTTCCTTCGATTCGATTACATCTTTGACATGTTTCACGTGAAAAAGCTGGATTTTACGTTTGTCCGCCTTTTTGCCTTGTACATGAACTGAATCATCGGGATTGATCAGATACCTCATATCTGTGTCGCTGACCCGTACTTCATGCACGAGGCCTTCTTGGGAGTCTTCCCAGAGCACCGTCAATATGCGAGGGACTACATCGCTAATTTCATGGTCGCTAATAAGGACAAGGAGACGATTCTTGAGCCTTATCATCCCGTGTAAGTCATCCTCGCGGATATCCTTCCTTCGATTTCAATCATTCATTTGCATGGTGAAGGCTAATTTGAGGTGTACTTATTTTGCGCAGCGGCGTGCGCGCCATCCTCATCATCCTTTACCCCTGCTTCTCCCACGCTCTTTACTTGGACTCGACGAAGAACATGAACAAAAAGGATTTCACCCACATAAAATCTGTTTTCGACAGTGCTATCTTTATCTACGGCGGACGGGGAGGAGACATCAAGAACAAGAAGACAAAGAACCGCAGGCCCGCCTTCGGCCATAAGACCGACTTCTGCTGCATCCAGCAACCGATTGGTACTCTTAGTGATGGATTCTATGTCCTCCACCACATGTTGGAGTACAGACAGGATCAGCAGAACCTTCGCATGTCACCTACATCCGGCGATGCCGATATTCTACAATGGGCAAAGAACATAAGAGAAATCTTGGATCATCAACTTCGAGATGAGTTCTATCACATCCAACATGAACTTGCCCAAATTATCAAGAAGCGGGCCATCGAAAAAATAGGGAGGTTCTACGAAGAAGGGCAAATGTCGCGGGAAGACGTCCGAACACGCGTATTGGCTCAGCGTCTCGACCTGAAGCCTTTCACTAAGCTCGGGGACTATCTCCCTGACTTGGATGGATGGCACGACATGTTGGAGTGATTGACGATATATGACAATGTGTCCGTTTAGTCCATACTTTCTCTATGACGAAACTTTGAGTTATGCACGACGAAACTTTATTTGTGATGTAATTAAACTGGCCTCCTCAACTGGTGAAGATCACTCTAGTTAGGGCATTTTTGGTATGATGAACTTTGTTATTTTTGCCAAGTCTTTCTCATTCTGTTGCTCAACTATATATGTTGCATGTCATCAACTCATGTGACGATGCAGGTGCATAGATCATCGATGGCGAAGAAGTGCTATGCCAAGAGTATACGACGAGTGGCCGGAGTGTCAGACCTAGGTGTACCGGTTTCCGAGCGACAGCCACTAGTTAGTTTAGGTTCACGCTAGTGCGAGAGAGGGATACGAACCAACGCCTCAAGAAGTACTACATTGTGTATGATGAGACATGTCATGTAACTTGTATAGCTATATCGTGATTATGATGTGACGACATGATTTGTGTCGGATGATATTTTGAGACTATTATGTGTATGATATGATGAGCATATTGCATGTTTATGATATGATTAGAATAATGTATAAAACCTATACAAAAACATCACAAATACGCAGCAAAAAAAGATATGAGAAAATATAGTAGTACCACTCTTTAGCGCTGGACAGGAAAACACTACTGCTAAAGCACTTAGCAGCAGTGCTGGTTTGGAAAGCGCTCCTGCTAAGTAGGTATTGCAGTAGCGCAAGTTAAACAACGCTACTGCTAAACGTTAGTTGTAGCGTCGTATCTGTAGCGCGCTGCCCCGTGTTACTGATAGCCCTTAGACACGCGCTACTGCTAGGCTTTTCCCTAGTAGTGTAGTCCCAAAAGTCATATAAAATAGCATATAAATGCATATAAAACATCCAAGATGGATAATATAATAGCATGGAAAAATCAAAAATTATAGATACGTTGGAGACGTATAAGTAGCCACCTTTGCTCCCTCGCTGCCGCTTTGTGTCTGCCAGGAACGCTATCGTCCGCTGCCTCCTCTACGACCACCACCTCGAGCTCGAAGCCACTACACCGTCGGATCTTCGTCTTCTTCTTCCTCGGACCCGCCGGACCTCACCTCTCGATTCGTCGTTGTCAAGCCCTCCCCGATCCGACTTTGCTTAACTACACGTTGTTAGGGCATATTTCCTTTTTAGTGGTTTTGGTGATTGATGTCAATGCTTTTGCGGACTAATCGTGTGCATTGAGTTCAAATAATCTATCATTTGGCACAAATACGATTTGAGCCCCTCGGGATGATTAGGAAGATGGTGTTTTTCTTGTGTTTCATTTTTGGTGGATTTGAGTCGTAGGAACACTGTTCTGTTAAGAGGGGGTCTGCTTCAGAAAGGTTTGGGTGGAATCAACACGTACACTTTCATCTCTCACCCTACCTCCTTCCCAGCAACTAAGCTTGTCTTTCCTTTTTGCTTGCGCTTTTCAGATCACACTAAGTAGTAGTACTGCTCTGCCCAGCGGTACTGCCGTTGCACAGTGCTACCCTTACTTCTGCTTGTTCTTCATGTTCTTTAAATGGGCGGTAGTAGAGCGGTAGTTTAGCGCGGTAGTACCGCTCAACCGGTACTACATCCCTGACTAACCACTCCACTACCACAGGTTTATTGGGCACTATACTATTAAGCGTAAGTACCACTCCTGCAGTACGGTAGTACCACTTCGGCGAAACTACCACAGTCCTCTGCCGTGCAGAGAACTACTTGTTTTTGTCTTCTGTAGAGCTCTGTCTCTCGAGCGGAAGTGAAGAGGCAGTTGCTAGCGGTATTACCGCCCAGGGCTGCACTACCGCCCTGCCCTCCTTTACTACCATTGGTTCCAGCTACTTTTCAAAACCAAGCGGAAGTACCGCTGGTGGGAGCGGTACTACCGCCTCCCAGACTACTCAGAACGCAGTAGCTGAAACTTCCGTGCCATCGGAAGTACCTCTCACCTGAGCGGTACTACCTCTTGTGCATGGGCTGTGAGTGCATAACGGTTGGATTTCACCCCCCTCTATATGAAGGAGTCATCTTCCCCAAGTTGACTTACCTCTTCCTCCCCCAAGCTCAAGTGTTGATCACAAGTTCATTATCACCCGATCTCTCTCTCCCTAGTTAGTCAAACTTGTTGATTGTTCAAGGATTCCTTGAGAAGGCCTAGATCTATGCTTCCACCAAGAGAAATTTGATTCCCCCCACTAATCCCTTGCGGATATTGTTACTCCTTAGGTGTTTGAGCACCCTAGACTGTTGAGGTCACCTCGGAGCCACATTCCATTTTGGTGAGGCTTCGTGGTGGTGTTGGGAGGCTCCAATTCGGTTGTGGAGAGAATTCCAACCTTGTTTGTAAAGGTCCGGTCATTGCCTCCAAGGGTACGACTAGTGGAATCTTGACATCTCGCATTGTGTGAGGGCGTGAGGAGAATACGGTGGCCCTAGTGGATTCTTGGGGAGAATTGTGCATCCACACCACTCCAACGGAGACATACTTCCTGTCAAATGGAAGTAACTTCGATAACACATCCTCGTCTCCCCCATCTCCACTTGTTGTTATCTATTACCTTTACTTTGTGCAAGCTTTACTTGTGTGTTTATCTTGCTTGCTTGTGGTGGTTCTATTGCTAGCATTATATAGGCTATTCACCTAGTTACATATCTAGACAACCTATTTGTTGCTACACCTAATTTGTTAAGAAAAGCTAAAATTTAGTAGTTGTCTATTCACCCCCCCCCCCTCTAGTCAACCATATCGATCCTTTCACATGCTCTATGTGATCCCCTCTTCCTCTCCCCTCTCTCTTTGCCCTCACGCTCTTCCTCTAGCCTCCATTCCCGTCGCGTTCGAGACCTCACAACTGCGATGCACCTCACTGTCATAGCCACGGTTAGCAAAGCTTGTGTCTGAGCCCACATCAATGCTCCTGGAGCTCCCAGGAGGCCAACGCCACCACCCACTCGACTTACCGCGTCCCCTATGAACGGATCCATCCATGCCCGGGCTCCAGCCGCCACTGTTGTCGACGCCGCCTTCGATTTGGTCCTCTTCCGGTCACACATCTTGCATTGTTAGATGCGCGGCTCTGTGTGTGTTTGAACAAGCCCTAGCACGCTCCAATCCGGTGCCCATAGCCAAATTGTGGCAAAGTCCGAGGCGACATCGCCGCAGTTTTGGTCGTCTGAGGCGCACCGCCATTCAAATGGCCCCTTGGTCACTGACCAGTGGGCCATTGATGATTAGCTGCATCATTAGCGCCAATTAAAAGAAAAGGCCCCACTAACATGTGAGGCCACCTCGTTAATTAACTAGTTTAGTTTAAATCAAATCCATTACTAGTGTAGTCACTCAAAGTAGGCCCCATCCCATTAAATAACCGGTTAGATTAATTAAACATAATTTAGATACAGTCACTAACTACTGGGTCCCACTGGACCCTACTGACCAGTCAAGTTCTGGCTGGGCTACCCCTAGTCTATGGCAGGTGGGTCCCCATTGACCTTGTTGATGAGTCAATAGTTGACCTGCCAACTCACCAGGCTGGTCCCACCCGTCGGCCTCTGTGCACACTGCTGGGTACACTTCTTTGTGTACCCATAGAAATTAGCTATTTAGTAATTTTGAATTAATAACAATCCAGTATATCCAGAAAATCATTTAAAATAAACCGTTACTCGGATGAAAATAATTTATATACAAAAGATGATCAGAAAAATATGAATAATCAGAATATGCCATCCACATACTTGCCACATCCCTCTAACATAGTGACCATTGACATTTTGCCCCTGGATAAACATACCAGAAAATACCTGGAGCTGGGAAATTATTACTAGATAATTTCCCTCTTCTTTTAAAATGCCTAGGGATGCATTCACTAGTGGAAAAAGCCTAGCTATGGTGTGGCAAAAAGTGTCGTGCTGGCGTAGAGACCCAACGCCACCAATATGGCGCTCGTAAAAATAGTTTAGTGGTGGCGTTGGCAGACACGTCAGCAGTATTTACTACTGATGGCGTACCACCTAGCTAACACCAGCAATATATTGTGTCATCTATGAAATTTATTGTGAGGCTACACCAGCAATTTGTATTTTTCAGCAATAAAAAAATATACCCAGTGGTTAGTATATATGCAGCCATTTAAACTTCACGTGGTAAGTCTCAAATCCACAAAATATACCCAACTATTACTACAGTTTTCAGTAACTAGCTTGCTACTACCTACAAGCAAAAGTTATCCGGTGGCTAGCTCTCTATACAAGCAAAAGTATTGTCATTAGTCTCATGCAACTTGTTATCCGCGCGCTAACTAGGTACGATGAAGAATGATCCTCATCTCGTGCAACTTGTTCCTATTGTTCTCTCACTCCTTCCTGAAATAGACTTTGCAGGTCTTCAGCTCCTCCCTCTCGGCCTTCTGGAGCCATATATCCTTCTTCATAGACTCAATGTCGGTGACCAGTAGCTGCTTCTCGTCGATGAGCATCAATTTCTTATTGCAGAGATCAAAGATCTCGCCGATCATATTGTCCTTCTCTTTCTTTAGGGAGTTATTCAACTCGTTAAGTGCCTTCATTGTACTCTCTTTTGACATGACAAGCTCACGGCTGAGCATGTCCATGTCACGTACCGGTAGCTGTTGCTAGACCTGTTCTGGAGATGAGTCTCATACATACGCCTGGCAAGTCCAATATTTGAAATCATCAGTAAAGAATGGTTAGATGATATATGTATATATGCATGTGTTTGCAATGCTCATGGATGTTTTTGCAATCTTACCTAGTTGGTTCTCGTTTCACCTTTGTCAACTTAATCATAGGCCGCGAAGTTGCACGAGGACTGGTAGTGGTTGTTCCAGCTAGTCATAGCTGGAACTTCAAAATAATGACAAGTATAGGTTATTATGACAAGAACCAAACACACATGGCAATGTAATGTCAATCACTACAAAAATATATATAGGTAGCATCACAATGTCAAACAAGAATTTCCTTGGTGCTAACAAAAAATTCCCTTAGTTTTGACAAGAACCAAACACACATGTCAAACAAGAATAACAAGTAAGTTACAAGTAAGTTGCATCCATGCCCATCTTTTCTATGTGTTGCCAGTTGATAATATTGCCTTGCTGATCAGACAAGAATAACAAGTAAGTTGATAATAATGCCTATCAAAGTATGGAAAGTATGGTAAGTGATCTAATGCCAATCATAACAATAATAACAAGCAAGTTGATAGTAATGCCAATCAAAGTATGGCAAGTGATCTAATACACTTACACAAATTCTACCATCTAACTGATCTATACAGAGGCATGTCAACTTGTCAAGTAAACAAAGGAAATTATATTCTTTTATGGGAGTAAACAATGGAACCCTGATCTAAACATCCACATGATGATCATTGATGCAAAATGCAGATACAAAATGCCATTGCCACTGTCATATAATGAACAAGATACATATTTAGCATTAGGCCACTATCATTGATGGAAAATGCAGATACAAAATGCCACTGCCATTTTCATATAAGGAACAAGATACATATTTAGCATTAGGCCACTGTCATTGATGCAAAATGCAGATACAAAATGCCACTGCCACTGTCATAGACAAGATACATATTTAGCATTTAGGCCACTATCATTGATGCAAAATGCAGATACAAAATGCCACTGTCACTGTCATATAATGAACAAGATACATATTTAGCATTAGGTCACTGTCATTGATGCAAAATGCAGATACAAAATGCCACTGCCATTTTCATATAAGGAACAAGATACATATTTAGCATTAGGCCACTGTCATTGATGCAAAATGCAGATACAAAATGCCACTACCACTACCACTGTCATATGTTCATTGATGCAAAATACAGATACAAAATGCCACTGCCACAAGAAAGTGATAAACAAGCAAAGAAATTGCATATACTACAAATACCAAAGACCCTACAATTTAGCATTAGGAACACTACATTAGGAACACTACAATTTAACACTACAATTTAAAAAAATCCACTAAAAATTGCCACTACAAAATGCCACTGCCACTGCAAAGGTGGATGCGATGAGCTCACCGAGGGACGAAGATGGAGGAAGTAAACCCTAGCAGTCCGTCTCTTCCGCCGCCGTCGTTGTCGCTTGCACCGCCACCGTTTAAGAAACTCTAGCACAAAATGAAATGAACTCCAATCAAATTGGAGCTCAACGAGCGGCGAAAGAGGGAGAGAGGGGGAGAGAGCGGAAGATTCCTAACCACCGGCGACAAAGAAGAGAGCGGCGAGGGAGAGCGGTCAGCGATGACGAGCGGAGGGAGAGGGACAGGAAGGGGAACGAGAGAGAGGGAGTGCGCTGAGGGTGTCATTGCCCTCGTTTTGACCCCCACGGCATCCTAATAGGCTTGGGCCAATGCTATAAAAAGATCACCACATAAAGAACTAAAAATAAAAAAAATTGAAGTGTCAAACCATATATTTGAAGGCTCAAAACTATATATTTCAAGTCTTAAACTAATAAGGAAAAACATGGAAATTTGAAGTCTCAAAGTACATATTTTTAAAAATGTCATTATTTCCATTTAAAAATAATAGAAATTTAATAAAAGTAAACTATAATATACTATAAAAAGGATCACCACATAAGAACAAAAAAGAAATTTGTTTGGAAGTGTCAAACCACATATTTGAAGGCTCAAAACTATATATTTCAAGTCTTAAACTAAAAAGAGGAAACTTAAAGTATCAAAGTACATATTTTAAAAAATGTCATTATTTCCATTTAAAAATAATATAAATTTAATAAAAGTAAACTGTAATATACTATAAAAAATATCACCACATAAAAAAATAAAAAGAAAAAAATGGAAGTGTGAAACCACATATTTGAAGGCTCAAAACAATATATTTCAAGTCTTAAACTAAAAAGAAAAAATATGGAAATTTAAAGTCTCAAAGTACATATTTTAAAAAATGTCATTATTTCCATTTAAAAATAATAGAAGTTTAATAAAAGTAAACTATAATATACTATAAAAAATATCACCACATAAAACACTAAAAAGAAAAAAAATGGAAGTGTCAAACCACATATTTGAAGGCTCAAAACTATATATTTCAATTCTTAAACTAAAAAGAAAAAAAGAAATTTAAAGTCTCAAAGTACATATTTTAAAAACGTCATTATTTCCATTTAAAATAATAGAAATGTAATAAAGATAAACTATAATATACTATAAAAAAGATCACCACATAATACTGGCGTCGGAACCAACAACATGCCACAACTAAATATAATAGTATTGGTGTTCCTTGCTATTCCACGGCTGCACTATATTACGCCTGGTACAAATGTTGATCCCATATACTTCTGACGCTTCCCTGTTTTCCAACGCCACCACAACGCCCCTACTAATGTCGTACCAAATAAGTCAATGCCACCACTTCTGACGTTGGTTGTAAATGGCGCGCCACCAACGTAAGTTGTGGCTAGCACTATTACCACTAGTGATTAGAGCATATCATCTCACACTTTGACATGACATTCATTGTTTTGCATTTGCTTGCCCTGTTATTTATCTATTTCCCCATCTGACCTATTCTTTGGGTAGACCCTGAGACTGCCGGTGACACCCAGTATGACTATGTCAACGATGATAGGTCCTTCTCCGCAGAGCTTCCAAGCAAGCAAAACCCCCTTGATCATTCCAATATCACCTATTTTCCCCCTCCACATCTTGCATTAGAGTAGTGTTACTATTATTGCCTTATCGTTTGATCCTATACTGCTACATAGAATGTCCTTACTACTACTGTTGATACATTACATGTTATCCTATATGCTTAGTATATGTATTCTAGTGTTCCATGAATGGTCGTACATCCTTGTTTGTTTGCCATGCTATACTATCGGGCCGTGATCCATTCGGGCGATGATCACAGATATACTATCTACTACTATATATAATACTTCTATACTGTTCGGATGTGGGGGCTAGACGAATAGGTGGTTCCATCCATGTAGTGGTGGGCCTGCGTTCCCGACGCCCCCCCCCCCCAAGTGATTCGTTGTCGCGGAACGACAGGGCAGGTAGATGCCACCTAGGAGACAAGTGGGTCTGGTCCCTGGTGGGTGTCCGCGGTTACTTCATAATAACATGCTTAAACGAAATTGGGTATTTGACCCGAGACTACAATTTGGCATATACGCACTAACCGCCGTGTGGGATAATGGCTATGGGGCCCTCGGCGTCGTATGATTTCTCCTGAAAACTCTACTGACGTCACAGTTGAGCGGCACACGCCCGGGTGGTCTGGAAGTGCCTGCTTTGTATAAAGAGGTAGCCAGGATGGGTCCTGGCCGTCCTTGCAACACACGGGAGTGCTTTGGACGATAGGCCCATGATCCCTTCGTACTTAGGATTTACATCGGCATGTGACCTCTCTATAGAACCTAGGTAGAATTATGGCGTGTTGATTATCCGAGGCCGGGCATTACCCAGAAAAGTGTGTTCGGCTAGAGGTAATCAAGTGTATCGGGTAATGTGGTGCACCCTTGCAGGGAAGTAATCTATTCGAATAGCAGTGTCCATGGTAACAAGACGACTTGGAGTTGTATTCCGACCTCTTACAACTAAAACCTGATACTTGTTAGAACACACCCAGATAAGAGACAGATACACCCGGTGATTGCTTTCTCTCAGGGAGACGGGGAGAGGATCTCTGGGTAGGTTTATCGCTATACGTTGCTACATGATGGTACCATATTATGCTATTCTCTTCTACTGCTGCAAGATGATGGCTACTAGAAGATGTAGTCTTCGATAGGATGAGCTTCTCCCCCTTATTCTGGCATTTCTGCAGTTTAGTCCATAGATACTACCCCATTCATTTGATACCGATGCATATCTAGTGTAGATCTGATGTAAGTTTTGCTAGTACTTTGGATGATACTCATTGTTGCTTTGCTACCTTTTTCATTCGACCCCACTACAAGATATATGTCAACTTGTGACCTTCTATCAGTGACCCTAGAAGAAATGGTGGTAAATCCACAACCATTTGAGACCAATTGGTAGTAAGCTGTTCGGAGGCATCCAAACCCTAAACCATAACGACCATTTTGGTCAGAAAGTTCGTAATTTCCTAACACGTAATGGTCGTAAAGCAGACAACACTGGTCCGCTGCCTTATTTCCAGCTGACCATGACCAATATAGATGGTCATAACCTTGTAAATTGTGGTGGATTGCTATGACTAGGCGCCACCTCATCAGTTTTGCTTATCTGTCATGTCCATGTGTCAATTTTTTTTCCTAGGTTGTGAAGCAACCTATATTTCTATTATTCCCAAAATTCCCAAAAAAACTCTCATAAAATCTTTGGGTCATATCTTCGTAAAATATGTCAAAAATCTTCCTTTCCAAGTTCAAAAATAATTCAACAATATTCATTTTCTTATTCTGTTCATAATAACACTTTGTGAAGGAAGTGCTATTTATATATTCTTGATTGCCCTCAAAATTTTTGAGCACTCTTTCCTATCCAAATCATTTTCTCATGACAAAATTCAGCTCCATTTACCTAGTAAATCTTCCTCGACAAATTTCCAAAGTTTTTGTGCACCTAAGCTTTGTGATGGAAGTACTAGCTATGCATACCCTAATGAGTTGAATTTTTGCCACATATTATATATGCCCATATCATAGAACTCCACAAAATTTTAACCCCATCTAACAATCCATGAGAGATCACCATCCAATCATGGTTTCTGGTAATATTTTCAGTTTGTGAAGTAACTATATTTTATATTGCTTTATAATTTCTAAAAATTAACCAGGACATGAACCTGCCCATGGAATCTCCCTCCACCAAATTTTAGCTCATTTAATTTAACCAGTTTCCCTCAATATTTTTCCCAATTTTCTGTTCAATGGAGAGCATTGTGAAGGAAGTACCATTTTTACATATCCAAATGACATGAAATTTACACAATTCCTTCATATGCCCAAATTATCACCCTCCTCCAAATTTCAACTCAATCAAATCATCTATGTGAGCACAGGTTCAATTTCTATTTTATGGCAATATTGGCACATTGCAAAGCAAGTGTTATATATACCCTTCCTATTACCCTCAAACTTTTTGGGCGGTCTTCCATACCCAAATCATTGCCACATGATAATATTCAGCTCCATTTTCCTAGTAAATATTCCTTAGAAAATTTCCAAAATTTCTATGCAGAGAGAAGCTTTGTGAAGTAAGTACTAGCTAGGCTTATCCAAATGATCTTATATTTTTCCAAATATTCCATATGCTCAAATAATCACTCCACAAAAATTGAGCTCTATTAAACAAACTATGTGAGCTCATCATCTATTATTTTATTCTTGTCATATTTTCAGTTTGTGAAGAAACTATATTATATATTGCTTCATTATTTCTGAAAATTTACCAGGGCATTACCATACCGATGTAACTCACCTACACCAAATTCTAGCTCATTTCATTTATCCAATTTGTCTCACTAAGTTTCCCAAGTTTTTGTCCAGAAAAGAGGATTGTGAAGGAAGTACCACTTTGGCATGTCCAAACGGTATCAATTTTCTACAATGATTTCCTATGCCCAAATAACCATCCTCCACCAAATTTCAGCTCAATCCATTCATTATATTGAGCCTAGCTTCATCATTCATATTTCTGTCCAGTGTGGTACTTTGCAAATCAAGTGCCACCTAGGCTCCTCCATTTGAGATGAATATTTGTGAAGACGGTCTTCTTAGTAGATGATAATCCTCAGCCAAAACTCACTCCAATTGGCCATGTGCATTTCCCGTGCCGCAAATCAAACACTTGGCTGCTAATTCATGTTTGAGCATAGTTTGATCTCCTCGTGAGAATCTTATGTTGTCATTTTCCTCCTCTCACCTACCTAGGGAGTGCCCAACCCATTAGACATGCCTAGGACACACAGAACGCATGGCAACGCCACGGTCACGCAGTGACCATGCGGCGGGCATGCGAGTTTACGCGCTTTGGAGTTGGGGCCCTTGGCTACCGTCAAAACCTCGATGTTTCACCACCAAACGATTTTTTTGATGAAATAGATACTTATGTAACTATAAATGATTGTTGGAAAAATAAAGAGCAACTATAAGGCAACTGCGGTTCAAATTTGACCCGTTTCCAGCTGAATCGGTGGAAATTTGTCCTTTCCACGAGAGGTGGATCAAAACTTTTTACACACAACCATTTTGTAAATTGTGCATTAAATATGGCCTAATATTTTAGAAAATTGATTTGGTCCAATTTTGTAACAAATATATGGTAGGTCCTTCACAAAAAAACTCATTTTGGGCACTCAAAAAATGGAAAATGTATTTTTCATCTGAAGAAAATGAAAACTTCCTTAGTCTACATTTTTTGCCATTCCAATATGCACCATTGTGCACAATATTAGATCATTTAAACAAACTATACGATGAATGCGGCCATAAGATTGAGCATCTGGGTTGAAAGCCATGAATCTTCACACATGATAGCTCATTTCTGAGAACACTTTTTAAAATAATTTTTGTGTTACAAGTTTATTTCTTTTACTCATAACTTGGTCACGTATAATTACACAATGTAAAGGTTTTCCATTTTTTTGATTTTTCTTTGAATTTTTTATGCTCGTTTCAAAATGCGGTCAAAATGGTGGGAATGACCGTTCCTAGCTAGTGGTTGAATCTTGGATTTTTTTTTGGTGTTTCTCTGATTAAATAGATACTTAAGTACCTAGAAATGATTTTTAGAAAAATAAAGAGCAAACTATGAGGCAGCTGCAGTTCAAATTTGACCCGCTTCCTACTGAATCGACGGAAATTTGTCTTTTTCACAAGAGGTGGATCAAAGCTTTTGAGACCAAACAATTTGTTTAATTGTGCATTAAATAAGTCCTAGTATTTTACAAAATATATTTTGTACAATTTTGCAACAAATATAATATTGGTCATTCACAAATAAACTCATTTTGGGCACTTGAAAAATGGAAAATGAAATTTCCGTCCAAAGAAAATGAAAACTTCCTTAGGCAATAATGTTTGTCATTCCAATATGCACCATTATGCACAATATTTGATCATTTAAACAAATAATGACATGAATGTGGCCATAAGATTGAGCATTTGGGTTGAAATCCATGAATTTTCACACATGATAGCTCATTTCTGAGAACACTTTTTTAAAATAATTGTCGTATTACAAGTTTATTATTTTTCGTGGTAATTTGGTCACGTATAATGATACAATGCGAAGGTTTTCCAATTTTTTGATTTTTTTGAATTTGTTTATGCCCATTTCAAAATGCGGTCAAAACAACGGGAATGACCGTTCGTAGCTAGTGGTTGAATCTTGGAATTTTTTTGGTGTTTCTCTGATTAAATAGATACTTAAGTACCTATAAATGATTTTTGGAAACAATAAAGAGCAAACTATGAGGCAGCTGCAGTTCAAATTTGACCCCTTCCTCCTGAATCAACGGAAATTTGTCTTTCTCACGAGAGGTGGATCAAAACTTTTGACACCCAACCATTTGGTCAACCGTGCGTTAAATATGTCCTAATGTTTTACAAAATATATTTGGTACAATTTTTCAACAGATATATTATAGGTCCATCACAAAAAAACTCATTTTGGACACTCGAAAAATGGAAAGTGAAATTTCCATCCAAAGAAAATGAACACTTCCATAGGCAACATTGTTTGTCATTCCAATATGCACCCTTGTGCACAATATTAGATCATTTAAACATACTATGCCATGAATGTGGCCATAAGATTGAGCATTTGGGTTGAAAGCCATGAGTCTTCACATGATCGCTCATTTATGAGAACACTTTTTAAAAATAATTTCCGTATTACAAGTTTATTATTTATCCTGGTAAATTGGTCACATATAATGTCACAATGCGAAGGTTTTCCAAAATTGTTTTTCCTGAATTTTTTAGGCCCATTTCAAAATGCAGTCAAAACGGCGGGAATGACCGTTCCTAGCTAGTGGTTGAATCATGGAATTGTTTTCCGTTTCTTTGATTAAATTGATACTTAAGTACCTAGAAATGATTTTTGGAAAAAATAAAGAGCAAACTATGAGGCAGTTGCAGTTCAAATTTGACCCGCTTTCTACTGAATCGGTGGAAATGAATTTTTAGTTAACTACGACCAATTTTTTAGTTAACTACGACCAATTTAGATGGTCATGACATCGTAGGCGTGTACTGCATTTTGATTGGTCTGTGGCATTTCACGCGGATCATGGATGTAACACCGTCGGATGCTCGCGGATCCAACGGTAGTCCTCACCCCAAGCACACCTAAGCCAAAACCCTAGCTCTCCTGAGTCCTCATGGATATTTTCCATCCACCCCCACCTCCTTTATTTCTCCCCTCGCTCTCTTCTCCTTCCTCTCTTTCCTCCCCTGCGCCGGACGCCCCTCTGCCGCCCGCACGCACCCCTCACCTCCATCGAGACCGCCGGAGACCCCCACCCTCTCCTCTACCCCACCACTGCTGGTGCCCCCAACCTTCTACTTCTTTCCCAAGCGCCTGAAACCCTAGCCCACGATGCAGCCATGGCGATCAAGGTCTAGATCCATGGGCTGGAGTTGCAGCACCGGATGCACCGTCAATGAGGCCCACGCGATCCTCCCCCCTGCACCGTCCGCCTCCTCCCTCCCTTCACCTATGACGAGTCCCTCCGCCCTCGCGATCTGATACAAATCCGTCCTCGCGGGGCAGATCTGATATGATCCGGTCCAGGGCACTGCCATCATGGACCACCACCAGCAGCAAGACCAATGTCTTGCCGGGGGCATGGGTGGGGTGTTGCGCCCGACCGAGTCCACCCCCTGCTCCCCTGTTGAAAGCACAAGTGCTCCCTGGGTGATTTTGGTAATTAATGACAACATATCTCTTGTTGGACTAACACTTTTATCTAGTATGTTTTCAGATAAGTGAAACAATGAAGTGGCATGGACTAAAGGATGAGGAACCCCTTCCAGATGCTAAGGATAAAAGGATCCGATCAAAAGCTTCAAGCTCAAGACTCTACATTTTATATTTTAGTGATCCAAGATCACATTGAGTCTATAGGAAAAGCCAATACTATCAAGGAGGGATGAGGTGTTGCTTAATGAGGTTCTTGCTTCATAGTGCTTAGTGATATGCTCCAAAACCCTCAACTACTTTCCCACATCCACATGTGACCTAAACCTAAAGTCCAACTCGGCCCCACCGATTCTTTCTATCCGACGCCACAGAGTTCAGATGTCATAGCCACTGCCACAAACCCTAGGCAAATCGGTCTTACCGATAGGGATCTCGGTCTCACCAAGATGGGATTGTAATCTCTCTGTGTATGTCCATTATGAAAATCGGTCTCACTGAGTTTGTGTAATCGGTCCCACCGAGATTACAATGTAAACTCTCTGTTTCCCTTTCGTAACATTTCGGCCCCACCGAAATGAGCGAACCGGTCCCACCGAGTTTATCTGACCAAATCTCTGGTTAGCTTATTACCAAAATCGGTCTCACCGAGTTTGTGTAATCGGTCTCACCGAGATTACGTTATGTCCTAACCCTAACCATATCGGTCCTACCGAGTTGCATGTCGGTCCCACCGAAAACCCTAACGGTCACTAGGTTTACTGAATCGGTCAGACCGAGTTTGTTGATTCGGTCCCACCGAGATTGGTAAATTGTGTGTAACGGTTAGATTTTGTGTGGAGGCTATATATACCCCTCCACCTCCTCTTCATTCGTGAAGAGAGCCATCAGAACAGACCTACACTTCCAACTTACCATTTCCGAGAGAGAACCACCTACTCATGTGTTGAGACCAAGATATTCCATTCCTACCATATGAATCTCGATCTCTAGCCTTCCCCAAGTTGCTTTCCACTCAAATCTTCTTTCCACCAAATCCAAATCCTGAGAGAGAGAGTTGAGTGTTGGGGAGACTATCATTTGAAGCACAAGAGCAAGGAGTTCATCATCAACACACCATTTGTTACTTCTTGGAGAGTGGTGTCTCCTAGATTGGCTAGGTGTCACTTGGGAGCCTCCGACAAGATTGTGGAGTTGAACCAAGGAGTTTGTAAGGGCAAGGAGATCGCCTACTTCGTGAAGATCTACCGCTAGTGAGGCAAGTCCTTCGTGGGCGACGGCCATGGTAGGATAGACAAGGTTGCTTCTTCGTGGATCCTTCTTGGGTGGAGCCCTCCGTGGAATCGCGTAGCCATTACCCTTTGTGGGTTGAGGTCTCCATCAATGTGGATGTACGATAGCACCACCTATCGGAACCACAGCTCAAAAATCACTGTATCTCCAAATTGCGTTTGAATTCTCCAGACCCTTCCCTTTACATTCTTGCAATTTGCATGCTTTACTTTTCGTTGCTCATATACTCTTTGCATGCTTGCTTGATATGTATTGTGTTTGTTAAACTTGTGCCTAAACTCCACTTAAATTTAGAAAATATAAAAACTGCTACTTTTAGCACCTAGTGTCTAATCACCCCCCCCTCTAGACACCTCTTCTCGATCCTCTCACCTGTCAAGCCGCACGCACTCCGACTCCTTCCATGCCTGAAATTCTTCATACTGGCTCGGCCACCTCTGATTCTCCCCGTTTGCTGCCTTGCCTTGCAGATGTCGCAGCTCAAGGGCGAGGTCGGTGTCTCCAAGTGTGGCTCTCGTGACCAGTAGCCGGCGTCGTGGACGCTGCTCGCGGTCGACCTGCACAACCTCCTCTCTCACTAGCCCATCATCTGTTGCTCCCACGCCATGGAGCTCACCACCACCGGCGGCAATCTGCTTCTTCCTGTCCATGGAGGTGTGCATCTTGCATTCAAGGTGCCCATCTTCCCCTATCCTCTTGGATTGATTTGATTTGATCCAACCACCATCTTCCGTTCCACCATGATGCTGATGCATGCTTGATTCCCTTCCCCGCGCAATTGCAGCTCACCGACAAAGGTCTCTTCCTCCTGAGCTCCCACACGGAGGAGCGGCAACAACCCTGGATTCGTCTATTGGTCATGTTGATTTCTGCCGAAGGTCGTCGGGCTCTTTAGGTACGTCAACGTCCTGCTCTGGTTGTTGATGTTCTAGTTATGTTGGAGTGTGCATGATTTTATCCATAGCTAGCACTTTAAATCAGATCCATGATTTTGATATGTACTGTTTTGTTCACATTTAAGTATAAGTTAAGCAACCATGTTAAGGGTAACCTGAGAACACTTGCTTATGAGAACGAACTTGACTTCCTATATATAGCCAAGTGAAGATGTACTGTTACTAACTTACTATGGTAATGAATTTTATATATGTGAGATTAGAATTTGAGTGCCATCATTCATCTCATGGTATCTTGTTCTCTGTGATAACTGTTCACTATTGAGTGCAATGCATATACTCTAGTTGTCATGCAGTGCATGTTGTTCCATATTTTGTGGAGAACACCACCTGGAGACTGGTGTTGCTAGGAGACCACGATGCTTAATCTGCATGTGTTTGATTGCAGAGAGGCGCTGGAAGAGCACTCCTCATGGTTGTCTTGAGGAGAACACCACGTGGGAGTCTAGGACTTGGTGGCTAACATTGAGAAGGTCAGGCAGCACCTCGCCATTCCAGAGTGGAAGGAAACTACAAATACATCTTTTGTCAATTGCAATATATACCCAGCTGTAAAGAAACCACTTGAAGAAAATATTTAAGAGAGCCGGCCAGGTCGTGTAGATTTTCTTGCATTTGTGCATAGCTATTTTTTTTGAAACCATTTTTTGCATAGCTATTGATCATGAATGTTTCAATGCAAGTTATTAAAATAAGATGACACCTCCTAATGCCTTGTCTTTTCATAAACTAGCTAGCTAGCCAAGCATTTCTTTTTTAAGTTTGATACTAGTGTTATTGTTGGAGATATATAGTGGAAAACAACATCTACAGTGGTATAGATTGTTCCAGTCCATGATATGCTTATTATTGAATTAGATGGTCCTAAAGAATGCTCCGCCTAAGCTTTGCTTAGTGGCTGGTCCCATATCCTGAAAATTGCAATGTAGGTGAAAATATTAAACACCTCGTCATGCTTGCAATGGTTTATGCTGAATTGTTTTTTTGTAATCTATCTTGCTATATTGGTTCCAAGTGCTTTAGTGGCACCTCTGAGATAACTCACTTGTGGTTAATTAGTCTCTATCGTTTGTGTTTGTGCATTCTTTTTTCCTGGGCATCATTCATGGCCGTCTAGTAGTCGACATATTTTTGGTTCCATTTAGTATATGCAGGTAGCAGCAACTTAAGTGTAATGGAGTTGTTGTTACTCTGTGCCTGCTTCATTAGAGTTTGCATCATCTCCTTGTTTTTTATAGCATAAACGCCTTCACTATTAATGTTCTAAACCTCCGATCCTGATACTGATTCTATTTGTCTTGATCGAATTACATGCAACATGGTGACTATAGTGCAGGCAGCGCTGTCCATCCTCTTTGAGGCCATGTGTTTAGGTGATTCCTTGGGTAGCCATGACACAACACTGGCTGATTAGTACCCAACGGCATGTTTGTAATATTTATAGGGATTTCCCTTATAGGAATAATTCTCATGGTATTTTTATATGTCCTGGAGCGCATGCTCTTTTTCGGTCTGTACGAAATCTTGATATGGTGTTTTGGCAGCTGGGATATTAGATTGCACTTTGGTATGTGATTTACTCATGTTGGCACTGCTTGTAAAGTGATTATCTTTATGCCCTTGCTACCAGTAGGATGGTCAATACATGATTGCTTTGTAACTTGTCTTTTCTGGAACATTTTGCTTGGTCCTTCAGATCTGACTATGTAATGTAGAAGCTCTACTTTATCCTAATAGCTGTCTTTAGCATTTTGCTACTATCTGTGTGATGCTAAACAATATGCTCTTAATCTGTTGCTATATTCTCAAGTGTTGTTTACCATTTACATTGTTTTACACTTGATATTCACAAATAGTAGTAGTGTCTGGTCTAGATAAGAAAACAAGGGATGATCTATGCAGTTATTGATCTGAATTGTTTGTTTCTGGGCGGTGTAGGACGAGCTGTAGCGGGACAACCTGGAGCGGAAGAACTTCGAGGATAAGATCAAGGAGAACCTGGAGAAGACCACCGACTACCTCATCCTCGTCGGCATGGTTGGATCCTTTGGCAGACCCCTCTTTGGCTCCGACCAACTTACTTTTGTCGTTGGCTCGCAGCATTTCTAGGTACAATTGTGTCTTGCTCTCTTGCCCACCATTTAGTTTTTGTTGGAGTGTGCATGGTGGCATCCTGAGCTCGCACTATAAAATATGCTTTGCCTTATTCCTGAGCTGGCACTGTAAATTTTCCTTTGTCTTGTTGATAATGCCATGTCTTATGCAATCAGATTACATTTCTGTTTGTTATGGTAATATTCGTGCTATTGAAATTTTCAAAGTGTGTGCCTTTCATTTCTTTATTTTGATTGTTTCCCTTGTATTCAATATGCTTCTAATGGCTGATCCTTCCAATGCCACGTGTTGTGTGTTCGGGGAGATGGAAGAGGAATAAGATTTATTTTTGTTGAACTAAATTTTCTGTATTCTGTTTTGTTCTACGTATGATTTGATAGTTTTGTATAGGAACAAGTGATACTATTTTGTAGGGCTTTATGGCACGTGATGTAAACATATTTAGTGCTGAATTATGAAATTATCTGAAAAATTTGTTGAAAAGGAGGATCATTTGTATGAATATGGGCCACATATATGTGAATGGGCTGAAAAGAGTACTGGACCAACTCCAAGATTAAATTATTATTCGACTGTATAAAAAGGATGAATGTAAACCAGAAATGGGCTGCACAAAATAGTACCTATATTTTTGAAAGGCCAAATGTGCATAAAAATTGACGGGCTTAACAGTTGGGCTTGGCCCATGTAGCTGACAAAAATTAACAGAAATAAATATACTAAATGGGATGAATTAATGGGCTCGACCCATATAGATACCGAATTGGACCGGGTTGATTCTTATCAATGACTTTTTCATTTGGTCACAATTTTGCCATGTCATCTAGCCACGTCGGATCCGACGTGGTCTGGGCAGACAACCAGCGACCAAAGCAATTGGTCGTAGGATCATGGACCTTTTGTTTTGGTCGTTGCCTTCAACGACCTTATCACAAAGAAGGTCGTTAATTTCCATTAAAGATGGCCAGCTTTTGACCATCTGTTTTTGGTCACAAAAAGGTCGCAAATGAAAAACAATGACCATTCAACGACCAATAGTGATGGTCGCAAGTTGACATATTTCTTGTAGTGCCCGGTTGCTACAATAGCTGGTAGCACCGCGGATGCAAGTTCCCCCCATGGCACGTACTACGTGGAGGCCGACGACGAGGAGTAGTCCGGAGGTCCCAGGCAGGAGGCCCCACCTTTCGATCTAGTGTCGTTGTTTTGCTCAACCTTCTTAAGGTAAAACTTGTCTAACTATGTCTATACTCAGATAATATTTGCTTTGATGACTTGTGTATTTTGGGTCCTCATGGCCCCTGGCTTGTAATCTAAAGATTTATGTTTATGCTTTGTGTCGTAGAGTTGTGTTGTGATATTGACGTGAGTCATCGTTCGTAATCGTGCACGAAGCATGTATGATTAGTGCACGATTATAAACGGGGGCGTCACAAGTTGATATCAGAGCCGACTGCCTGTAGGAACCCCTTCCAAACTCCTTTGTCGATGTTGAGTCTAGACATGAAATAAAAACTATTTTACTAACTGTGTTGTGTGGCTTACTGGCCCACATCACCTATGGGTGGGATTAGGATATTTTGTTCCCCTCCTTTACTCTGGGATTCTGACAACTTTTCTATTCAGATTAAACTTTTACTAACTCTAACTCTAGGATCACACAATGATTTCATTCCGGAGCCCTGATTACTTTCAGTTACCCCTTCGTTTCGCTATACCTTCATCTTCTGAAGTTTGACTCCTTTGAAACATCTTTGCTTTCAGATGGATCCCTCGAGACAGGTCGTGCGCCACATGACGGTTGTTGGAGCCTCAGGCTCACCTGTTGTGCTAGTTGAGATGATGACATACCTGGGTTATTGTTGGCATCCTGAGTACATCGTGTATGAGCAGTATCAGGACTTTAACCAGGAGCAGTACCTTGCCATTGCCCGTATATTCTCGTCAGGATGGCTCCTCCTCTGTTTTGCACACCACTCATGGTGTTAGTGTGACCATTGATATGGCTGTTCACGATGCTGCTTATGCTTCTTTGACACATCCTTGTGGAGAGTATCGGGGCTTAGATAACTCCCCTTTCAGACACATTGCGGCTGCATCCAGTGAGGGTGAAGAGGGACACTATACTGCTGCCTACACCACTCTCACCCACGGGCCTTTCTACCACCAAACCTTTGTCAAGCATGCCGATGGTCTGGATCGAGCTAACCGAGGTCTTCGCTCCAAGTTGTATGCCACCCATGTGCGCCTTTATGACGCTCTGACGCAGTTGCTCCCCTTTGACATATCTGGGCAGCTGCATCGTTCTGTGTTCTACCCTGCTAGGACTGTGATGCCCGCTGGTGTCGGTTGGCCTGAGGTTGGAGGCTACACTCCCGCTCGTGGTGCTCTTATGCCACCTGGGCGTCAGCTTCCACACCAGAGTATCCACGGACCTCGGGATCCTGTTAATTCAGTCAGTGATAGTTTAGCCAAACACTCCTTTGTCTAGCTGGTCTGAATTCTGAGAGACTATTATCCCTGACTTTATTCTTCCTCAAGTTGTAAACGATATGTCTATTATACGAGGAAATAAAGTTGTTGATGCTAAAAAAAAGGGTTCAGTTAGGTCGGGCGGGCCACTTTTTTAACACCTTGTATTTGAGGAGTTAAGGTTATAGATGCCCTTATCTATATCTATACCTACTAATAAAGCAAGGTACGTTTCACCAATTTTTTCATCCGTTCACCCATATTATATTTTTTGAAAATTATAAAAATCCGAGGTGGTACTAATTTTCTTATGTTCTGAAAACAAAAAAGGTTTCACCTACTGGGCCAGGTAGTTGCCGCGCGCTACCCTTATGGGTCTTCAGGCGGGCAAGTGGGCCTACTACAGCAAAATCAGTAAAAAATTAATAGGCAAGGTGAAGAATCGACGTCATGACCTCCTATATATACTATGAGTACCTACAGTTACCAACTAGGCTAAGCATCTATTCGTGATTACAATGGAAAGCTTTTGAAAAATATATTACAGATGGAGGACGCACAGGTTCCATAGTTTAATAATCCCACCTCGTCTTATTACATCAAATTCGACCAATTCTTATACGGTCGCGAGTGGCCTGGCAAAAAGAGAACTCAGAAATCAACCAAAATGGAGGAGGTGACTAGATGTGCATGACGTTAAATACAGGAAAGGTGGGTTGCCTTTAATCGTGAGCATGCATGGATATTAATTGGAATAATTTGTGGGATTAAAAGAGGCTATAAGAGGCTGCTTGACATTGAACGGAGATTAAGGGTGCTAGGCAAGAGTATAACTTGTGGGCATGCATGGATATTAGTTGGAACGATTTGTGGGATTAAATGAGGCTATATGAGGGCATACACCCAGCTGTGTATGCATGTGACATTTAAACGGGACTATTACTCTGGGCTTTCCTGACTATAGATAGGAAATCACACGCTAATTTGCGGGATCAAATAGGACATGAGAGGAAGGACTATGCTAATTTGTGGGATGGCAAATAATAATCTGAAAGGCGCATCAATCATGCATTTATTATATTTTTCATTGGGTGTGTCTACCTTAGGTCTCAAAAGGAACTACTAATTTTTAGTGAAGCTATTTTCAGATAGTGCATTGTTTTTGGTGTGGTAAATTTCTTCCAGAGCCGTAAATGTTAAATGCATGGATTGAATTATTTGTCTACCAACACCTACTATAATATTAACCCTGCATGCGACCATGTACAAACTCCTCCCTCACATGGTCTCCTTTAGTCGCAACGGTGATGCCCATAACATTAGCAACCCGAATTGCTGCTTGGCTTGCCATCAGGTGAATTCTCAACATGGTGTTGGAGGAACGTCAGACTATCATCCAGCAAGTGCTATCATGTTCCATGAGTCCCATCTCCAAGAACCATGTTGATCACGCATTTCTGTCATTAGCGACTCTTCTTCTACGATCCAGTTTGTCACTCGGGCAATCCTAATTCCTGACAGCTAGCATTTACTTACTCCATAGTGCAATATGTGTGCTTTAACATAGTTTCATTTTTTTTAAACATAGTTATAAAACTCACGTTGTAACGCACGGGCATATGTGCTAGTAGTGTTCCTATGTGCGGAGCCTTAGTGTTGTCCACGCACGATCAACAGTATCTCTAAACTGGGTATGCTGTCGTCACTCAGCCTGCGGTCCGCTCTCCCTCCCAATGTGATGTGATCTACTTTCTCCTTTTCTTTTTTGGCAAATGTAGGAATCTATTACTTTTGCGAACGAAACCAGCAGTATACTAGCATTCTAGTACTAGAGGGATCTATTTATACCCATCATATCCCCGGCAGCCTACTCGGCTCCCATTCGTTCTCCTCTGCTTCCCGTCCTCTATATTCCCAATATAGAAGTGCCGCCGCCACCATTATCAGCGATCACCTGTCCCCCATAGTCTTGTGTAGTAGAGGGCCTAAAGTGACACTGCAGCAAAAGCAGTATATATATATACTTGGATGGAGAACACCAAGTCATCGTGGTTCCAGGCGCAGGCAGCGGCAGCGGCAGCGGACCTGACGCTGGCGATCGGGCCGGCAGGCGGCAACCAAGGCTGGGAAGAGAACAAGGAGGCGGTAGCGCCGACAGCGCGCGTGAACGGCAAGGACGTGCGGCTGTTCCCGTGCCTCTTCTGCAACAAGACCTTCCTCAAGTCGCAGGCGCTCGGCGGCCACCAGAACGCGCACCGCAAGGACCGACTCGGCAGCTTCAGCGACCCATACATGTACGGCCCCTACGGCGAAGGCCCCTTCCGCGGAACCGCCGTTGATTCTGGCAGCAGCTGGTCCATGAGCACCTCCGTCCTATCGCACGGCGGTAGCCGCGTGTCGGCGCCGGCGAGCGCTGATGCCAGGACTGAGAGGTGGAGCAGCGCCGCTCCACGCTTTGCAGAGCACGCGCAGGCGCAGCTCCTTGTGGATCCAGCGGCTGGACATGACGGCGCGGTGGACATGCTCAGCACGAGGGCCTCCGTTAGCAGTGCCGGTGAGGAGCTCGAGCTCGAGCTCCGCCTCTAGGATTTCTGGGGCACCAGCACCATGCGTCTACTTGCACAGGTACCTGCTACAATATCAATTTTAACTCTCTACTCCCTCATAGATCTCCCTCTTTGCCGTGATTAATTAAGGTAGCACGCCGTCCATTAGCGCTTGCTTTGCCGATTTCTGTAGCTAGGTGTTGCATTGAAGCGCCAACCTTAATTAATTAACGAATTACACTCCATTATTAATAAACTGCGTGCTCAATTGGCAGGTTTCAATCGAATTGCGCATATCAGCGATATTGGCGGCGAGCCTGCAGTCCGTCGTCGCATCGTTTACTGGGAGGGAGAGCTCTCCATGCCTCAGCGGGACGTTATTTTGTTGTTATTTTGTAGTGAGTGTTTTCTTGTTGCTCGCTTGGTTAATAGAACTTCCTAAAAGAAACTGTTAATACTGTTTCACATATATATATAACAGTGTCCAGAATCCGGACGACTATCGGGCATCAGTAGCAGTAATTACTGATGATTATCGAAGGTTGATGAGTTCTTTCGGCTAGGCTAGGCGTTGATAAATCACTATGCGCGTGATGTAAACGAGTGTGCTTATACTATTGCACGTTTTAGTTTTTTGGGTCAGGAATCAAGGGTGTGGCATGATAACCCCCTGATTTCCTGATTCCGCTAGTTTAAAGCATGTGATTGTTAGTTAAATAAAGTTGCCAAAGTTAAAAAAGAAAAGAAAAGGAAAGTGTTAATATGGAGTTTTGGACTCCAACAGGGAAATATCGATGTATGGAGCATATAACTAACACACTATACCACTCCTTTGAAGTTTGAACCGTTTGCCCCTGTTTCATTTTTGTTTTGTCGCATGGAAGACCGATAATACATTCTGCTGCTAAATTGGGCAAGAGAGGAGTTGCCAATGTTGGGTTCTAGAAACATATGAGAAAGCAGACATGAAATAGACACACACTCACACACATACATATTGATTGTGGTTCTTCTCTTTCTTATTTAAATCTTAGAAAGATTAGAGGTGTACAATTGTGTAACCTACCTATGATTATACACACCTGTTAGTACATAAGTAAGAGTAACCTAGCTCTGTTTACCTGTAAGCAACATGTGCCTTGCACATGAGAGTAAGTGCAGCCCGATATCGACATACTCCCTCCATCCACATATATAGGGCCTAAGTCTTTGCATTAAGAAGAAGAGAATTGGCCAGTTTATATGGAAAACTGGCCGAAAGCCGATACAATGAAACACAAACAAGCCCAGGGGCTGCGTACCCAACGAGCCGACTTCCCTGTCGCCCAAATGACCAGAGTTTCCACCCTACCACACGACCCGGAGCCGCCACTCCGGCTTACAAACCTCAGCAACTCACACACATCAGCCCTGAGGCCACACTCCACATGAGCCACCCCAAATAGTGGATGGAGGGAGTACCACATTATAATAGGCTAACATATAAAATTTAAATAACATACCAATGACATTTAAGAAGTAGGTTTTAAGTCGCATCGCTCATCCCATTGGATTTTGAAATTTTTAGTACAGAATATTTGAGGACTAAATGGCATATACTACACAAAACTCATGTGAAATTTATATGGATAGCTGAGTGCTCCATCTGCAAAAAGGCTGGACTTTAGAAAGATGTTGCCATAGAGTAAAATACATCTGCAAAAAGACTGGACTTTAGAAAGATGTTGCCATACAGTAAAATACATGTTACTCCCTCCGGTCCAAAATAAGTGTCGTAGATTTGAACTAGGTTTAGTTCAAAACTGCAAAACATTTTATGGATCGGAGGTAGTAGTTCTTTTGGAAGAAAAAACCTTGGGAGAAGTAAAGTATGGAAGAGTCTGTGGGGTGGCCGTTTTGGCTCTGCGGGGCAACCTTGGGAGAAGTAAAGTATGGAAGAGTCTGTGTGGTGGCCGTTTTGCCTCTGCGGGGCATGCGCTCCATGATGACAGTAAATTCGAAATAAATAGTAAATATTTTAAAAAATTCTAATTTTTTTGTAGATGTTCCTGTAAGTGTAACAAGCGTTCTTGTTAATTTTCATGTGAAACGGGATACAATGTGTCGTCAGTGAAAAAACAAAAATAAGTGTAACATTTAGCGTAAGACTGTTTTTTTTTTCATTTTTGCACAGTCAAAATGCTTAAGCTTTTCCCCTAAAAATTTGCAGGTAGCATTAGGATGTGACAATGAACACATTTTTTTTGTCATTTACAAAAAAACATTTTTATTGCACAAGAGCATATGTTCCCAGGAGCCGAATTGGATTTCCGAGAGTTTGGAGCAAATAAGAAGTGTACGTGTTATGTGCATATACTTAGAGACATAATGTACAAGTGTGTAAATTTTCAGGACGATACATTAAAGTGTGTGCTACACCAAAAAAAAATCTGCTACTTTTTCGTACATGCACTATTCATCCTCAAAGTCCATCATTTTTCTTGCACAGCTCACATTCCAAGGTATTTCATCTTGAAAAATTTCACACATACACATTACATCTTTGTATACTTGTACAAATTTTTTCAGACTAAGTTTGAAATTTTCAAAAAAAATAATGGCCTCCATTGAGGCCGATCTCCAAAACGCCCTACTCGTACGATAGGTAGTCCCTCCGTCTCATAATATAAGATCGTTTTTAAACCACTAGTGTAAAAATGCTTTTATATTATGGGATAGAGAGAGTAGTGTTTTTTGCGGGCCATAACATTTTCGATGGAGTAGCTATAGCCCCATAACTCAGCGAGCCATTCTACTAGTTTTAGTTCTCAATAGCAAAACGCTTGGAATAATGTACTATTCTCATCGAGTATCTCATGCGTTAAGAAGAACTGGATTGTGATGTTTTTTTTTGTCGAGTTCGCTACATATAATATGAGTGGTTAGTTGTGGCCCTAACTGTAAAACGGAATATACTAGTTAAAAAATTAATTAATCAACCATCGTGCTGGATCATGTCCTTCATGGTATGGAGAAAACCTCTATTAATTTGCTATTTTGCTGAAAACTGAGCAACACACATAGTAGTACGTTGGCCTTTGAGCTGCGCGAAGAGGGACACAGGTCGACATGCTTCATCTATTGGTGTCGCAATATGATGATAATAATATGTACTGTACTAAAAAGGTTCTGTGGCGCATATGCTAGCAGACTAGCCACAATGGAGAGTAACATACATTAGTAACATACACATATCCCTAGACTATGTTACTACCTCAATAGTGGGTAGTAACATGAGTATGGTAACATGCAAAACTTCATTTATTAGGTTATAGACTCATATTGCATTGGGACATGTGATGTTACAGTAACTAGTTAAGTAACTAGTATTACATCTCTCCTCATTAACTCGTTGCCACATAAACAAATTTGCTGAGTTGGACTCGATGTTACTACCGAAGTTACTTCCACTGTGGCTAGTCTCGCAAGGACAGCATGCATGACGCATCACAGATACTGCTGCTCCAGGCCAACTGTGGTGTCACTTGGCGTACTACCATTGGCACCAATTATGACAGTGGCGGTCACACTGCACTGCCATCAGCGTCGCCTAATTAATTGGCAGGTCCAGTAGACCACAGCTCCACTCTGAGCGCAACCGCGCAACCGGACCCCCACCGCACCAAGTGCATTTGTCGCATTGACAGTACGGAGTGTCTCCTCTAGTCACATGGGTGGTGTGACAGCTAACATAAATGGAAAAAGACCTCCTAGCTTGTCCGCAAGCATGCTGGCAACTAGACGCGTGTCGAAACGTAGGGCATACCAAAGCACCCGGCAAATGAGAAGACGCTTCTGAGGGCATCTTCATCGTGGATGGTCAGACTGTGTGATTCGGATGTGTCGTGCTATCCAACGTAGTTCTGTATCGATTCGCTCGGTTGTTCAGATGCATCTTTTTTCTTCGTGGACCCTAGAATAAGGATGGCAATGGATTGAGTTTGGATCGGAGTGAACAATATCAAATCCATATCCATATCTTAAGACAGTCTCTGCCCGCCCATGAAGTAATCCACAGATGAAAAATCGTGTACAAGTTCAAACCGGATGGATATCTATTGGGTCTTCTCAAGACTTATAAATAAGACATAACACATTTTTAACATAAGCTCTTCCATTTTTCACCCGTGGTAGACTATTTATGGTAAATCAACATCCACTAACAAGCTAATATCATTTAGTATTTTTCTAAAAGATGAGAATGACGAGTAATTTAATGAGGAGATAAAAATAAGGGAAGGGGTGCTGCAATAGGTGACGGTGGGGATTGAATGTTACTCCCTCCGTCCCAAAATACTTGTCACCGAAAGAGATAAAAAGGGACGTATCTATAACTAAAATACGTCTAGATACATCTCCTTTTATCCATTTTGATGACAAGTATTTCCGGACGGAGGGAGTAGATAACAAAGTGTTAAGTTGCAGTGGGACATATTACTACGGGGTAGGGATAGTAGATTTTTGCCCATTAAGTCATACTATTGCGTCGGGTTTGGGTATACCCATGCGTACAAGATTTTAGCCATGTCCTACGCACAAGCAGTCAGGTCGGGTTTGGGCGCAGGCCATGGGCACAAAAGCATATCCAAACCCATCCATGGGTATGCATGTTCATCGGTAAAATTGCCATCACTAGTAGAAAACAAGGGTTTGGTCCAAGCAGGGAAAGCCCATTAATCCCGGTTCACTCAAGAACCGAGACCTATGGGGGCATATGTCCCGGTTCGTGAGGCCAGGGGGCCGGCCGGGCCTCGTGAGGCATTGGTCCCGGTTCGTCTAGCCCCTTTGGTCCCCGTTCCAGGCATGAACCGAGACCAATATGCCTCGCTTCTGGCCCACCACCATTGGTCCCGGTTGGTGGCTTGAACCGGGACCAATGGTTGTGCTTTAGTCCCGGTTCCAGCCCTGAACCGGGACCAATGAGATGCCTATATATACCCCTTGCCCGCGAGCAGAGCAGTGGACTGCTCTGCTTTTTTTCGAGAGAGGTGTGTTGTGCTCTAGCTCACCTCCTATGCACATGAGGTGTTCGATGAAATGCCCAAGCCACACTTAAGCTTTCTCCTCTCAAAGATCCTTGTCCAAACTCCATTTTCCTCAAGATTTGTCTAGGTTAGGCTGACCGTCCTGTCCCATCCCCGTCCTCACCGCCGTTGATCGCCCGCGCCGATCTCGTCGCCGGTACCACCGTGGTGAGCCTCTTGTCCTTATCTTCTTTCTGAAAGAAAAAAGTTCTTACTTGTATGATTTAGATAGATACTTGTGTAGTTTTCTTACATATTATTTTTTGTTATTATATAGTGCGATGGTTTTGGTATCCGCCTCCGTCGGCCCTCATCCTGTCTATGGATGTGGTATATATATATTATCTTTTATAACTACTAGTTATATTTAGTGTTTATGACAATTATGCCGAGCAACGTGACATAGATTTTTTTATTTAGGAGGTATGTGAACCGGAAATTCCAACCGACCCTATTGTCGAGAGGTTAAATTTAGTTGAAGAAGAAAACAATTTCTTGCAGGAGAAATTCAAAACAATTGAGGAGGATAAGATGATATTGGAGTTGCATGTTGCGGATGTCGTTAATGATCACAAGATCAAGATGGATGCAATGCGCTTGAAGATTAGAAAGATTAGAAAATATACCATTCATACTGAGGCTTGGTATCATTATGCTGTTGGATCAATTATTACCTTAGTTGCGATTGTGATTGCATTTGTTGTTGCATTGAAATATTTTAGATAGTTTCAATGTATGGTTTAATTGGATGCTCTGGAGAGCTATAGGTTGTTCAATGAGAACTATGTATGTACTTTGGTTTTAATGTGATGATGAACTTCTATTAATTTGGCCACTTCTGTATTAATTTGAACACAAGAACATTCTACGCTCCAAACACCCGAAGCAGTGTGACGACTGGATTACATGTGAGCACATCAGGACTTTCGGCAGTTGATTGCAAACACGTCTCAGGGGTGACAACACTGTTTCTGATGAGCTTTACTCGTTGGCCAGGGAACCATCTTCAACTATATTGACTTACGAAGGGAGCGAGATAAATGGGAATACATTTTACACGATCGCCCAAGATCAAAGAGCACCAACCAAAACAGTGGTGTCCTCTTTGATGCAACAACCAAGAGGGGAAAGGACACATATTATGGTTACATAGTGGACATAGGGGAACTTGACTATGGACATGATTTTAAGGTCCCTTTGTTTCAGTGCAAATGGGTCGATCATTCAGGAGACGGGGTACAGGTAGACCCACAGTACGGCATGACAACAGTTGTCTGAACAATCTTGGGTACACAGACGAATAATTCGTCCTAGCCAATGATGTGGCGGAGGTTTTCTATGTGAACGACATGTCTACCAAACCGAGAAAAATAAAAGATAAGGAAGAGGATACATCATACGATGAGGCAAAGCTCCACATAGTTCTTTCAGGAAAAGGAGACATCGTGGGATTGGAGGGCAAGATAAACATGTCTGAAGATTATGAAAAGTTTCATGAAATTCCTCCCTTCAAAGTCAAGGTTGACCCAAGCACCCTGTTAAACGATGAAGATTATCCATGGTTACGGCGTAATAGGAAAAGGACACAACTGAAGAAAAAGTGAAGACTTTCTCTCAACAACTATTATGATGATGCCTTTGATCTAGAATATCACTGCAGTTATATGTGAAGAAATGAAATGCCTTTTGTAACATATGAGTTTTCGTCCGAAACCCTGATACTTCGAAAGAGATTGACTGTTTTGTACACGAAGTGCATCCAGTTTTTGCTGTAACCCTCTCAACTTTTTAGCACATGCTATGTGGGTGAAATGATGATACCATGCCAACTTTCAACCTTTTCAGAGTTTATTTGTAGTGCTTTTCAATTTAAGGGTCATTTAGGTCAGAAAAATTAGTAAATGTATGAAAAATACCAAATCAAGTCAGAAAGGGTTGAAAATTGATGATGTAGCTTTGAATGGTGCATTTTAAACAGAAAAAAAGTCTGGAGTTCAAATAAGTTCAAAAAATGAAATCTGTAACAGATGAGTTTTCGTCCGAAACCCTGATACTTCGAAAGAGATTGTCCATTTTGTACACGAAGTGCATCCAGTTTTTGCCGTAACCCTCTCAACTTTTTAGCACATGCTATGTGGGTGATATGATGATACCATGCCAACTTTCAACCTTTTCAGAGTTCATTTGTATTGCTTTTCAATTTCAGGGTCATTTAGCTTTAAAAATAAGTAAATGCATGAAATATACCAAATGAAGTCAGAAAGGGCTGAAAATTGATGATGTGGCTTTGAATGGTGCATTTTGAACACAAAAAAAGTCTAGAGTTAAAATAAGTTCAAAAAATGAAATCCCTTTGTAACAGATGAGTTTTCGTCCGAAACCCTGATACTTCAAAGAGATTGTCCATTTTATACACGAAGTGCATCCAGTTTTTGCCGTAACCCTCTCAACTTTTTAGCACATGTTATGTCGGTAAAGTGATGATACCATGCCAACTTTCAACCTTTTCAGAGTTCATTTGTAGTGATTTTCAATTTAAGGGTCATTTAGCTCAAAGAATGAACTAATAGCAAAAAGAATGAAGTAATAGCAAAAAGAATAAACTAAAAATAATCAATTAAAATATTATGTTATGATCAACTAAAACAAAACTATAATATTCTTCAATAGCAAAAAGAATCAACTAAAAAGCTTTTATAAAACTCCAATAGCAAAAGGAATCAACTAAAAAGCTTTTATAAACCTCTAGTATGATTGAAACTAGAATTATATAAAATGTATGCAACTAAAATTATCAAAGAATTTCTGTTCAAAACATTAAAAGCAAAAAAGAATTTTCATAAAGAATTTTTTGTTAGAAACTTTAATAGCAAAAAGAATTATCATAAAGAAATTTTTGTTAGAAACTAAAATAACAAAATCTATTTTTGAATGTAATGATAAAACATAGTAATATTAAATAGCAGGAAAAAGAATCACTCCAAAATCTATTTTTATAGTAAAGTTATTCAAAAACTGGTGATTCACAGAAATTTCAAAAAATTCAAAATTAAACTATTCAAATTGGAAAACTAATGGCACTAACAGAAAGTTTATAATTTTTATTACCTAAAAGCAAAAAGAATCACTAAAAAACCAGTAAGTATTTTGCTGTAAGTAGAAAAAAATAAAGCAAAAAAGAAAACAAAAAGACTAGATTTTTTTTTAAATGTCACCTATTGGGCCACCACGACCTGAATATGACTAGAAACCCAACCATGGGCCAGGATTCAGGCCCACTGCATGCCCAGTAGGACCACAGGCAAGGGATGCCAGTTTAGGCCTGAAAGCCTGCAGTTGAGAGGAGCTCGAGAGGGCGGGCGCATCAGCGCTTATAAACCACTCTCGAGCTGTCTCAACTAGCGAGGTGGGACTAAACATTTTGGCCGCGGGCAGCACAAGGCCTTTGGTCCCGGTTGGTAGCACCAACCGGGACGAAAGGTGTGCATTGGTACCGGTTCATGGCACCAACCAGGACCATGCCCCCTTAGTCCCGGTTGGTGCCACCAACCAGGACCAAAGGCCCGTGTTTCCCGCCCTTTGGGCTGCCGAAAATTGACATTGGTCCCGTTTGGTGGCACCAACTGGGACAAAAGGTTGGCATTGGTCCCGGTTGGTGCCACCAACCGGGTCTAAAGGTTGGGCTATATAAGCCAACACTTAGGATTTTTGCAGAGTTCATCTGCACAGTTGCCTCAATGACGCCGAGCACATCGACGCCGCCAGGCTACCCCGACGGCGTTTTCCGCCCCCGCCGTCGCCGTCGTCGCTGTTGCCCGCGCCCCTGCCAAGGCCCATCCCCATCATCGTCGTTGCCGTCACCATCGACCCTGTCCCGCCCCCGTAATCATCGCTGTCGCCCTACCCCCCGAGCCCGCGCCCCTGCCCCGTCATCGCCGTCGCCATCCTCACTGCCGACCCCACGCCCCTGCCCCGACGCCGCCGCCCCTCGTCCCCGTTTGGTCCGGCCGGCGCCCCCTCCTCCCTGTCCTCCTCCCTTTTCATGTTTTTTGTTCATAGATAATCATATGATATTTTTTTGTTCATAGATGATCACCATATGATGTTTTCTTGTTCATAGATGGTCATATGATGTTTTTTTGTTCATATATATGATGATTTTTTCTGCGTTTTTAAGAAAATGTATATATGTATGTATGTTCTGTGTATATGTTCATATATGCAAAAGTTAGATTTTTAGAAAAGTTTTATCTTTGTATGTTCTCTGATTTAGTGCATTTAAGGTTAGTTGGACTGTTAGTGCATTTTAGTTTAGTACATTTTAGGTTAGTGGAGAGGAAAAAAGAAAATAAGGAAAAAGCAGAAAAGAGGAAGAAGGAAGAAGGAAGAAGAAGAAAAAGGAGAGGAAGAAGGAGAAGAAGAAGGAGAAGAAGAAGGAGAAGAAGAGGAGAAAAAATAAGAAGAGGAGGAAGAAGAAAAAATCTTCAGGCAGCAATCAAGGAAGCTCAGGAAGGGATGTTCATTCCCGACATAGAGAATGATGAGCTGACTGAGGCCCTCGGGAATCCTGAGCACCCTGGACGAACACGAGGCATGCCAGGCTCTATTGCGTGGAAGATTGGGTTTCCCGGCGCAGCCAGTTACAAAACCTCGGAGATGAAGAGGAAAGAGGATCTGAGAGACATACATAAGCTCAATGCAAGAGTAGTAAAGCTAGAGGAACAAGTTGAGAGCCAGCGAGCTGCCGACCAACCATCTCAGTGGCACGAAGCTACCCTAGGCTTCCATGGAGCTCGTTGAGCAGCATGACTTCATGGCTCCTAGCAACCCCTTGGATGCTATCATGGAGGCTCAACATTGCTAGCTTATGAAAAAATAGCAAAATATCACCTTGAAGGCGGCTGGCGGCACTATTCCACCTCCTCAACCCGATGGAACTTTTCACTGCCGTCCGATTCCATAGGGCTATGCTTTTGTGATGGTGGATGAAGTCATGGAGGGATTTGAGGAGCTCGAGCTTGACCACCCTACACGTGAAGGGGAGATTCAGCTGGGTCTTGCTCTGAACACTCCATGTCTATGGCGGAAGGAGTACATCAAGCTTCCAAACTGGATGCCTCCGCCTCCTCCTCCTCCACCGGCGAGTCATGGCACTCTGCCTCCTCCTCCGGCGAGTGATCAACGCTCTCTGCCTCCTCATCCGCCTCCTCTGGTGCGTGAAGGCACTCCGGGTCTTTCTTCACCTCCTCCGACGAGCACTCCGCCTCCTCCGGCACGCGAGGGCGCTACGACTCCTCCTACACCTCCTCCGACGCGTTGGAGCACACCGCCTCCTTCGGCGCGTTAGCCAACTCCGCCGCATCAGCAACGGCGGAAGAGAGAGGCCGCTGCTCCGGGGGCTAGCACTAGTAAAAGCAGAGGAGCGAAGCAGTTCAAATACGGTCCATCTCTCAAGGATCCGGAAAAAGTTACCTTATGAGAGGACCGACAAGGAAAATGAGGACATCAGTCGTGCCCAAGTGAGGGACTTTTTAGCACCGAAACCTCCACCTCCGATATAGATCTGATAAAAGTGAAGCGGACTAACGATGCCCTGAAGCGACCAACGCCACCCCTACCGGATTCCAACTATGTGCGCACTATTAAAAAGGTATATAAGGAAGCAGAGTGGTTGGGAAGTACTTGTAGTGATGCAAGTTTAGCAACACGAAGAAGTGGGAAACAAATTCCCCAGCTCAGCGAACAGGCGAAGCAAACGTGCCCCCCTCACAAGGTGTCTAGCGATATTGTCGGTAATCATCCGGGGATGGTGCCCGGTACCAATCTTGGTGATTACCTACCTGATGATGTACCCAATGAATTCATGGAGGTCGACGAATTCAGATACAAGTACGGGAGGCCTCTCGTCAAATCTAGTCATCCTCGTCTAACAACGATGATGCGAAGACTCCATGACTGGTACATGGAAAGATGCAGGCAGTCTGGGAGGCACACTTTGATGATGAGAATTAAAGAGGAGAACGGCCTCATTGGAATGGACATTTTGAATATTGAATTTGACGATTTATTCCAGTTATACACTGAAAAGGCCCTCGATAAAACACCCGTGACTTGCTACTGTCTATAAGTACTACTTCTATAATTAAGTCTCTATATATAGCTCAGCTCTTTCATTGCATGTATAAATTTATTATCCTCACTATATTATGAAGGTTGAAGATCGTCGAATGCAGGAAAGCAGATATCTATGACATTGGGTTCATTAACCCAAATATCATACATGAATGGATGGTCAAACACAATGTCGAAGAGACCGAGGACAATGTGCTACAATTGTTGCTTGTAAATCAAAACAAAGATAAAATACTCTTTCCTTACAACTTCAAGTGAGTGTTATTGTCTTGCGCATATTCGGTTACCCTTACTCGAGGTAAATTATAGTAATGTAACTGATGAGTTATGCATGTGTGCACAGCTTTCACTTTATTTTTCTAGAGATTAAGCTTGAAACTGGAATAGTAACTGTCCGGGACTCTAGAAGAAAAAGTCGCGAGGAGTATGCGAACATGACTGATATGCTCCAGAAGTAAGTTAAAACGATGATTATCGCACCATATCGGCAACTTTGTTCATTTCCTGATATCAAGTAATTATTCTCTTTGTCTGGCAGGGTTTGGAAACAGTTCACCGCCATTATTCCGGCACTGTCAAAGGAGTTGTGATTTACACACCCGAAAGTAAGTACTACTAGCTAGTTTCGCGCATCTCCCATTGATTCTAGCTAGTTTCATCAAAACCATTAAGCATGCTTGATTATCAGTTTGATTGAACTCTATTTCTCGTAAAGGTCTTGTGGTAGGAAGCCGGGAATGATTTTTGTGAATACTACGTTTGCGAGTTCATCTACAACTCAATGTAATCTAAGCAGGGCTACTCTAAAAAAGATTTTGATGTACGTAAACAATAATATTCACAATTTCATTTTAATACCATAATTTGTGTTCAGTTTCATTCATATACATGTATTGACCCTCTCCTTTAAATTAGATTTGGGAGATGCGGGATGAACTCCTACCACATGATCGCATACGAGCGATTCAAGAGGAATTGCCGGGATTCTTTCTTGACCACGTCATAAATAAAGACCAAGAATACCATGTGGAAGTTATAATAGACCTTAGATGTTAGGGTTTGTAAGAGATCTTATATTGTATATATGTAGCTAGTAGCGTCAGATAGATATACGGAAACTTGTTGTTCGACCAATCTTGTGGAGAAAGAGAGGTCGATCACTTCTCTCTGTATATGTTCATGACGATCTTGTGTACTTAATGGTTCCTTCATTTGCTTACTAGCTAGTGTGTCGAGTTCTCTCTATACGTATGGTAGCTAGCGTCGACCAAGCACGGAGATAAGAGAGGTCACTTCTCTATAGCTATTAGCTAGCTAACACAATATATGAAACGCCTAAATAATTAACCCTCCAAACCCCCCTAACCCCCCCCCCTTAAAAAAACAAAAACCCCAGCTCATGAGCTGCTGATGCATGGATGCCATTTGGTCCCGGTTGGTGTTACCAACCGGGACTAAAGGCCCTCCTGCCTGGGCTCGCCGCAGCGGCCACGTGAAGCACCATCTGTCTAGGTTCGTAAGCGAACCAGGACTAAAGGTGTTGGGGTTTAGTCTCGACCCATTATTCCCGGTTCCAGAACCGGGGCCAATGGGCCTCTGGAACCGGGACAAATGGCCCACTTTCTACTTGTGCATCCATAACGGAGACAAAATGGGGAGAAGGGGCTTTGCGGGCGTCGGGACCGCTGCCCTACATTAATGACATGTGATTGCCGAGGAACCTACTCTAGAGCCACCCATCTGTCCATCTGTCTCCCACCAATGCCATTTGTCCTCTATATGAACTCTAGCCCCGATCATTGCCACATTCATCCTCTTGCGGTCCCTTTCTCCTCTTCGCACCACTCCCACCATGGCCTCCTCATGCTCCAAAGCTCTCTGGGACAGGCTATTGTCGGAGCAGAAGAAGGAGATGGCTGCCATAGCTGCCGGCAAACAGCGGAGGCCGACGAGGTCCCAATGGAGGACGCCGCCGTGAACGACCAATGCCACGCTACTCACACGGTGCATGTCGGCTTGACCATCAACGAGGCCCGTGCCCACTATATAGGGGAGCGGGAGTAGCAATTTCGGGAGGCACAGGATGACCAGGCATACAACCTCCAGATTCTTGAGGAGCACCAGTAGGCGAAGGAGAAGCTGCCGGCAGGGCTATCGCACTGGACACAGACGTGGCGTAGCAGGCGGCGCTGCTCGAGTCCTACTGCTCTGTGCATGAGATTCGCCTCGACTGCTAGCGGTACCACCAGCGTCGGCCGAAACTGCGGGCCACCACAAGGAGATGGACGAGGTGGCGCACGAGGTGTGGTGCAAGAGCGATGAGGAGGAGGACATAGCCGGCTCCGCCAAGGCCGCGCCCCGCCGCCACGACTACATAGACTTGAGTTGAATCATATTTTAAAATACCATTCTTTGTTAAGAAATCTTTTCTTGCAAAGTAGGGTATTTCGTGGCAAACATGAAACCGAATGAAGAAGTGTTACTATAGAGGAATATAAAGTTAATATTCGTTGAGAAAATATACTAAATTTCAGCGAGAATATTGTCAGAAAAGGCTATTTGAGAGACATGTAGGGTTCATTTTGGAATGGGGCGATTGTTAGTATGGAATTGGTATGCAGAACAGAATGAATGTATATGTATGTGTTGATGGACCACTTTGCAAAATTTGATTATGGTATGAAAGGAAATCTGTCACTAGTAGAAAAAGCCCCATTTGTCCCGGTTCATGAGGCCCATTTGTCCCGGTTGCCGAACCGGGACTAAAGGGTCGGCACTAAAGCCCAATACCTTTAGTCTAGGTTCGCCCAGGAGCCGGGACAGATGGGGCTCCACGTGGCCGATGCGGCTTGCCCAGGCAGGAGGGCATTTTGTCCCAGTTGGTGCCACCAACCGGGACCAAAAGGATTCCACGCGTCAGCAGTTCAGGGGCTGGGTTTTTCGTTTTTTTCTGAAGGGGGGGGGGGGTTTGGGGGTTTTGGGGGGTTAATTTAGGGGTTTCATATATTGTGTTAGCTAGCTAATAGAGAGAAGTGTCCTCTCTTATCTCTGTGCTTGGTCGATGGTGCGTACTATGCGTATAGAGAGGACTCGACACGCTAGCTAGCTAGTAAGCAAATGAAGGAATCCATTAAGTACAGAAGATCGTCATGAACATATACAGAGAGAAGTGATCGACCTCTTCTTCTCCGAGAGATTGGTCGAACAACAAGTTTTCGTATATCTATCCGACGCTACTAGCTACATATATACAATATAAGATCTATTACAATCCTTAAAGTCTGAAGTCAAGTGCCACATGGTATTCTCTGGCTTTCTTGATGACGTGGTCAAGAAAAAATCCCGCCAATTCCTCCTGAATTTCTTTTATGCGATCATGTGGTAGGAGCTCATCCCGCAGCTGCCAAATCTAAATCGAAGAAGAAGGTCAATACATGTGTATGAATGAAACTCAACACAAATGATGGTAATAAAATACAATTTTGAATATTTTTATTACCATCTCAATTATTTCCTTGTTCATCTACAACTCGCAAACGTAGTATCCATAGAAATTATTTCCTTGTTCCTGCCACAAGCATTTTACAAGAAATAGAAGTCAATCAAACTGATAAGCAAGCATGCTAGATGCTATTGATGACACTAGCTACAATAAATGGGAGATGCGTGGAACTAGGTAGTAGTACTTACTTTTGGTTGTTTTAAATGTCAGCTTGGTCGGCAGTCCCGGAGAAATTGTAGTGAACTTTTTCCAAACTCTGTTAGAAAAAGAAAATAATTACTTGATATCAGGAAATGAACAAAGTTGCCGATATGGTGCGATAATGATTGATTGAACTTACTTCTGGAGCATTCCAGTCATGTCCGCATAGTCCTCGGGATTTTTTTGTCTCGAGTCTAAGACGGTTACTTCTCCCTTCTCAAGCTTAATCACTAGGAGAATAAAGTGGAAGTTGCGCATGAATGCACAACTCATTAGTTACATGCCTATAACCTCGAGTAATAAGGGAAACCGATCGAATATGCACAAGACAGTAACACTCACTTGAAGTTGTAAGGAAAAAGTATTTTATCTTTGGTTTGATTTTTTAGGAACGATCTGTGCAAGTTGTCCTCAGTCACTTCGGCTTTTTTTACCGTGTATTCATGTATGACATTTGGGTTAATGAACCCAATGTCATAGATTTGTTCTTTTCTGCATTCGACGATCTTCAATCTGCATAATATAGTGAGGATAATTATATATACATGCAATGAAAGAGCTAAGCTATATATATATAGAGACCTAATTACAGAAAGTAGTACTTACAGACAGTAGCAAGCCACAAGTGATTCGTAGAGGGCCTTTTGATTGTATAACTGGAAAAACTCATCAAAATCAACAGTTAACAGTTCTTGGCCAATAAAGTCGTGGTCCTCTTTGATCAGCATCGACAAAGCATCCTTCCCAGACTCTCTGCGGGTTTTCATGTACCAGTCATGGAATCTTCACATCATCGTTGTTAGAGCAAGAGTATCTTTAACGAGAGGCTTCCCGTAATGGTATTTAAATTCATCCACCTCCATTGTTTCAAATTCTACATCATCGGGTAGGTAATCACCAATAGTGAAACCGGGCAGCAGCGGCTGATTTGCAACGATATCACTAGACACCTTGAGCGGGTGGATGATTGGTTCTCCTGTTCTCCGAGCTGGGGAATTTTCTCCCCACTTCTTCGTTCTTTTAACCTTTTGTCAGTTGAAGCAATTCCTGACTGGCGCGCTTCTTGCACTGTCTTTTTAAGACAGCGACGATGGTTGTTATCCGGCGAACGCGGTCGTGCTCAATTCAGGGCATTGAGAGTGCGCTTCGCTTTCACCGGATCTATCTTCTCCTCCGGAGGTGGATGTTTCTCACATATTTTCGTTTCAAAGAAGTCCTTCACTTGGGCTTGAACGATCTGCTCGTTTTCCTCCACGGTCATCTCGTATCGTAACTTCTCTATAGGCTTGAGAGATGGACCGAATCTATATTGCTTCCCACCTCTGGCTGTACTGCTATACGTCTTAGCGGCGGCGGCTCTCTTCCGTTGCTGCTGACGAGTAGTAGAAGGAGGCCGAGTGGTCCGACATGCCGGAGCAGCCGGAGCGGCGGCGTCTGTGTTCCACCGTTGCCGATGAGGCGAAGGAGAAGGCAGGCTGCTCGGACGTGCCGGAGCAGGTGGAGAAGGAGGTGGAGTGCCACCCTCATGCGCCGGAACAGGAGGCGGAGTGCCTTGACCACTCACCGGAGGAGGAGGAGGAGGCGGAGGAGGCGGAGTGCCCAGCTGACTCACCGGAGCCATGAAGTTCAGAAGGTTGATGTGCTCCTTCCGCCATAGACACGGAGTCTTCATAGCAAGACCAAGATGAGTCTCCCCATCACTTGTAGGGTGCTCAAGCTGGAGCTCCTCAAATCCCTCCGTTATTTTGTCACCATCACAACATCATAGCCTTGTGGAATCGGACGACAGTGAAAAGTTGCTCCGGGTGAAGGAGGGAACACAAAGCTGACAGCCGCCTTGACTTTGAGATGAAGCCCTTACGTCATAAGGTGGCACTGGTGTGAATCCGTAAAAATCCACGGGGTAGCTAGGACCCGTCTAGTCAAGCTGCTGAACGAGCTCGATGGAAGCCATGCTGCTTCTCCGCTAAGATGGCGAGGTAGCTTCTGGGGTAGCTTCTTGGGCAGGATGTCGCAGCTGGTTCTCAACATCTTATCGTTCCTCTAGCTTTCGTACCCTTGCCTTAAGCATCTGCAGTTTGCTCTGCTCCACTTTCCTCCTCCTCTCTTGGGTTTTGTAACCGCCTGCTTTGGGAAACCCAAACTTCCACGCAACAGAGCCTGGTGTGCCTCGTGTTCGTCCAGGTGCTTAGTATTCCTGAGGGCCCTTGTGAGCTCGTCCTTCTCTCTGTCGAGAATGAACGTCCCTTCCTGCACTTCCTTGATTGCTTTCTGAAGCTTCGTGATGAGTGTTGCGAGTTGCTCATCCATCCAGCAACATTTCCCTGTTTCAGGGTCCAAAGTTCCCCCAACCCCGAAGAACCAAGTCCTTGAACGGTCTGGCCAGTGCAATGTCTCTGGTTCGACCCCTTTAGCAATCAGGTCCTGCTCAGCCTTGTCCCACAATAGCCAAGGCTTTGAGATAGCCACCTGACTGCGTGCGATGGTGATGCTCCTTCTTTGCAGCATTTATATTGTTAATCACTGGCATCTTCTTACTCCTCTCCGATGTCTTGTGGGCCACAAATGCGGGCTAGTGATCCTTTATCTTCTCAAATCGGCCGGTGAATTCCGGAGTCTTGTCTTGGTCGACATACGTTGATTTCAATTCATTCTTCCACCTCCTGAATAGACCTGCCATCTTCTTGAGAGCATGAGACTTGATCAATGGCTCTATAACTGGCTTCTCCGGATCCTCCTCTTCCGGTAGGGTGAAATTTACCTTCAGCGCGGTCCAAAGATTAGCTTATGTCTATCTTCGACAATAGAAACTTGAAGCTCTTCCTTCTTAGGCTGATTCGATTGCTCGATGCTCATCGGGATCATGTCCCTAACAAGAACCCCACACTGAGAAGAAAATGCTTCCTTGGTCCGGAGGGGTTTAACCGGTTGGACATTGCGCGCGATTTCTGTGATCGTGAACCTTTCATCCGGGCGCAACCTTTTCTTTGGGCCTTGTCCCATTACCGAAGTTTTGCTTGATCCGGAGGTCTATAAAAGAAGAAAGAAGAGTTAATATATGTACATACCAAAACAATTAGTGCATCAATTAGCTAGTCAGCACAGGCTTTATATATATATATATATATATATATATATATATATATACATATATATATATATATATCCCATGCTAAGTACTCTATGGTTTGGTGCTTTAGTAGGTTTATTGATAGAAATTAATCATTTATTCCCAGATGCTTTGTCATTCCCTTTTTTTAATTCTAGTTATTGCTATGGAGGGGATAGATTTCTTTGTGATATGACAAAATTTGATCCTTTTCAATCTTTTTTTATATATATAGGGCTAGATTATTTTGTTACCGGTAACAGAATATTATTCTGTTACCCTCGCCCCCTATAAGGCGCGACGCGTCCACGACTGTTAGTGCATCTAGTGCCACCCCTAGTTTGTTTTGGAGTATTGACGACCACGTTGGTTGAGGGACTAATGCGTTTGTGAGAATTGCAGGATAACGCAGGAAGTGTCCCTCATTGATTCAGTTTACCTACCGGAGATGACCCCTAAAAATGTATGAAGACATTGAAGACAATGGTGGTGTGTGAAGATATTCACACTGAAGTCTATGACATGAGAAGACATTGAGTGAAGACTATGGAGCGCGAAGACTGAGTTGTTTCGTTGTTTCCTTTACTTCTGTGTTGAGTCATAGGAACCACCATAGTGTTAAGTGGGGTCCAAGTGAACTAAGTTAGAGTGACTGAAGTGATGCTCAACCCAAATCCTATGTCTTCGAGCGAAGACAATGAGAGCAAATCTTATCCAGAGCTGGATGAGTCAGCTTTGCTTGTAGCCCAAGTAAAGTTGCCGTGTGTGTTTGAAATCTGGCCGTTGGAACACGTGTCAGTTCCTGAGTGACCCAGGGTCATTTCAGACATATCAGGTCGGGTTGCCTTGTGGCTATAAATATCCCACCCCCTACACCATAAATTGGTGGCTGCTCAGAGTTAGTTTACGGCTTTTGTCGTTTTGAGAGCAACCCACCTCGAAGCCTTTGAGAGAGAAATACTTGCGAGGACAAAGCCCAAACACCCAGAGCCAAAGAGTGTTAGGCATCACTGAAGTCTTTCTGTCTGTGTGACCTGAAGACTTATTACACTTGAGGACTGTGTATCCTCCAGCCGGTTAGGCGTCGCATTCTGAGCATCCAAGAGTCATTGTGGACTGCCGGTGAACAAAGTCTGTGAAGGTTCGGAAGTCTACCTTGAAGACGTACCAGAGTGAATGGGCGAGGACTGTGTGTCCTTAGCTCAAGGGGAATAAGGTGAAGACACGGTCTTCTGAGTTGAATCTCAGCCTCCCTAACCAGACGTACAGTTGTTAGAGCAACTGGAACTGGTCCAACAAATCATGTGTCTTCAACAAGTGACTGGTTCTATCCCTTCCCTCCTTTACTTTGAGTTTGTCTTCGTGAAGTCATTGCTTATCTGTCTTATCTGTTTGACTTCAATATTTGACTACTATTGTTGATTGGCTTCATACTATCTTCCATCCTGATCCTTACTACCTAGCTGCTATTAGTCTTCGTACGTTAATACTATTGCATACTTGACTATGGCTTGCTTGTTGTAGTTTATCTTCCGCTGCATATCAATTAGGTCATTTCTATTGTTTCTCTTTGAAACTTCCACGTTTTGAAGACTTTGATAAAAATCGCCTATTCACCCCCCCTCTAGTCGATAACTAGCACTTTCAATTGGTATCAGAGCAAGGTACTCCCTTGTTCTGTGTGATTCGGTTTAACCACCTGGAGTTTAGCTATGTCGACTGCAGGATTGAGGAATGTATCTTGCCCCACGTTTGACGGCCATGAATATCCTCGGTGGAAAGCCATGATGAAGAAGCGACTCATGGCTATGGACAGCGAACTGTGGACCGTCACTGAGATTGGTCTTACCGATCTATGCAAGATGGCGGAGGCTGATGACATTCGCAAGTACACTCTACTGAACCTCACAGAGAAGGATGTCATCTGCTCCTGCCTGTCCCGAAATCAGTTTAGGAACGTCATGCACCTCAATCACGCGAAGCTAATCTGGGACCGGATTTATGAGGTCTATGAAAGTCATCTTAATCGTAATGATCCTTGGCTTGATGACTACAAGGAGTCTCTTAAAGAGATGACCTTTCCACCTGAATCGTCTTCCTCTTCACCATGCCTCGTGGCAGGGGGTGCTAAGGTAACTGAATGCTACCTCTCTGAAACCAGTGATGATGAATCAGGTGATGAATTTGGCCCCAGCTATGTCAAACTTGCTTCCCTTGCCACTAAACAACAAAGAGCTTTGGAAAAGATTCAAAACATGCTTAGTAAGAGCGATGATATGTTGGGCGAAGAAATGGATCAGTCAAAAGCTTTGGCTGAGAGTCTTCAGAGACTTCATTCCAAGTTTGACGCCCTTCAAGATCAACATAATGCTCTCTTGTCTGGTCATGAGAAACTTTCTTCTGAATGTCTTCAAAGAGAGCAAGATCTTGAAAAGATAAGAGTGGATTATGAAGATCTTCTCAAGAAGCACGATTCATTATTTGCTCAACTAATCAGCGTTACACAGAATGGATTTGAACCACCATGTTTAAAATGCATTGAGCGTGATAATGCTGCCTCTGTTGCTGAATGTTCCACTGCTGCTACCGTTGCTCTGTCTTCAACTACTGATGTGGTAACTAACCCCTCTACAGAGGATACCACTACTATTGCTGATGAAAATGCTAGGTTGAAGACATTGCTTGAAACAGGGATGTACAAAAGTCTGAAAGGGCATCAGACACTTTGTGATGTCCTCAAAAAGCAGATTCTGAACCGAAACCCTAGGAAAGAGGGTGTTGGGTTCGAGAGGAAAATGAATGCCGATGGTTCCTACTGGAAGCCTGAGCAGTATCCCAAAACCACATGGGTTGCTGCAAAGGAACCTTCAGTGGATCCATCCACTTTATCTGGCTTTACCTGTGCTAATCCTATTATCATTGGTGAATCCTTTGATGCAAACTATAAACTGTTCAAAAATCAGAATGGTGAAGTGTTTGCCGCGTATATTGGTACTAACTGCAGGAATGGACCGCCAATGAAGAAGATCTGGGTTCCCAAAAGCTGTCTTGAGAATCTTCCTGTGAATGTTGTCATGACACCACCAGGGAAGAAGACAAACCCCAGACCAAAGGCGTCACATGGTCCAACGGCTTCATACGGAAACATGACTCACCTGAGTCACCCTAACGCCAATGTTTTGCAGGGAAATCATACTCAAACTTATGAATATGAGCGCGTGTCTTCAAACCGCTATGTTCATAGGACTAAGAACTTTTCTACTTATTCATATGAGTATCATTCATCTCCTGCAAGGTTATTTGCTAGGGCTCCAAAGACGAAATTCTCAGATGCTGCACTTAGACTCATTGCTTCTAAGCCACCCCTAAAGATGTGGGTGGTGAATAAGAACTAACTCTCTTTTGCAGAACATGGTCTCCAGCCAGCAATCAAAGGCGTCCTATATTATTGCTGGGGACCTAAAACACTATAAGGGACGCATGATAAAATGATCATACTATGTATTCCACATATGAATCTCTTACCTGTCATACTGTGTGCTAACTTTCATCTAAGCTGTGATAATCCAAGTGTGCGTCAAACGCTTGTGCTTCACAACATACCTTGTGAAGCCTATCCTCCTAACTGCACTATAGGGTATGACACCTCGTGCTTCAGAATGGATTATGGACAGCGGATGCACTAATCATATGACTGGTGATCGAAGTCTTCTCATGGACTCAACCTTACGTCCATCCGACAAGAGTCAAATCACATTTGCTGACACTGGTAAAGGCAAGGTATTGGGTCTAGGTAGAGTTGCAATTTCAAAGGATCAACACATGGATAAAGTGATGCTTGTTGAATCCCTTGGATTCAACTTAATGTCTGTCTCAATGCTTTGTGACTTAAACATGATTGTGATATTGGGAAAATATCGTTGCCTTGTACTAATGGAATCTGACAAGTCTCTAGTCTTTGAAGGGTATAGGAAAGGTGATCTATAAATGGTAGATTTCTCAGCAGGTCCACAGCTTGCCGTATGTCTTCTTGCAAAAGCTTCAGAATGCTGGCTCTGGCATCGGAGGATGGGACATGCTGGCATGAGGAACTTACACACTCTCGTCAAGAAGAAGCATGTCATAGGCATCGAAGGTGTCAAGTTCAAGAAAGATCTGCTTGCGAAGTTGGGAAGATGACCAGGGGCAAGCACCCCTCGAAGACAATCATGACAACATCTCAACCCTTCGAGCTGTTGCACATGGACTTATTTGGCCCTATTCACTACTCCACCCTCACAACAACGGCGTGTCTCTATGGCTTCGTCATTGTTGATGACTACTCAAGATATACATGGGTGCCCATAATTCTCTACAAGACTGAAGTACAAGATGTCTTCAGACGATTCGCCAATCGAGAAATGAACAATTATGGCGTCAAGATCAAGCATATCAGAAGTGATAACGGCACTGAATTCAAGAATACTGGGCTTGATCTTTATCTGGATACAATGGGAATCACTCATGAATTTTCTGCTCCATACACACCTCAGCAAAATGGCATTGTTGAGCGCAAGAACAGAACCCTCATTGAGATGGCTTGAACAATGCTCGACGAGTACAAGACACCAAGAAAATACTGGCCTGAAGCTATTAATACAACCTGTCACATCATCAACTGTGTCTACATCCATAAGCTTCTGGGCAAAACATCCTATGAGCTCCTTACTGGCAAGAAGCCAAATGTCAGCTACTTCAGAGTTTTTGGTGCTAGATGCTGGATCAAGGATCCCCATCACAAGTCAAAATTTGAGCCTAAAGCACACGAAGGCTTCATGCTCGGTTATGGAAAGGATTCGCACTCTTACAGAGTCTTCAACCTCTTTCACTACAAAATCGTTGAAACTGTGGACGTGCGATTTGATGAAACCAATGGTTCACAACGAGAACTCCTGCCAAGCACATTAGATGAAGCTCCTTCCAGTGAATCTATCAAGCTAATGGGAACTGGTGAAATCATGCCCTCTGAAGCACAGCCTGAAGAGGAACTTATCATTTCAGCACCAAACCAACCTGAAGACAATGCTCAGACCGAAGACAATCCTTCCAATGATGACAATGATCAGCATGAGCAACGTCTTCGTCCAGTTCATCCTCGTGTTACAAATGAAGTACAAATTGAGAAGATAATTGATAGCATCAACGCACCTGGTCCGCTTACTCGCTCAAGAGAAACACAGTTAGCAAATTTCTATGGGCATTTTTCATTTGTGTCAATATCTGAACCCAAGAAAGTTGATGAAGCCTTTATGGAACCTGAATGGATTCAAGCCATGCAAGAAGAACTTCAACAATTCAAGCTGAATAATGTTTGGGAACTTGTCAAGCGCCCCGACCCTCGCAAGCATAACATTATTGGCACCAAATGGATATATCGGAACAAGCAAGATGAGCATGGTCAAGTCATCAGAAACAAAGCACGTCTAGTGGCACAAGGATATACTCAAGTTGAAGGAATTGACTTTAATGAAACATTTGCTCCTGTGGCTAGGCTTGAAGCTATTCGCATACTGCTAGCCTATGCTAATCACCACAACATCTTGCTATATCAAATGGATGTGAAAAGTGCTTTCCTCAATGGCAAGATTGAAGAAGAAGTGTATGTTACTCAACCACCTGGCTTTGAAGATCCAAAACATCCTGATATGGTGTACAAACTAAACAAAGCACTATATGGCCTCAAACAAGCTCCTCACGCTTGGTATGATACAATCAAAGACTTCCTGAAGAGCAAAGGCTTCAAACCAGGATCCCTCGATCCCACACACTTCACGAAGACATATGATGGTGAACTGTTTGTGTGCCAAATATATGTGGATGACATTATCTTCGGCTGCACCAACCAGAAGTATAGTGATGAATTTGGATACATGATGCAAGAGCAATATCAGATGTCCATGATGGGTGAGCTGTAGTTCTTCCTTGGTCTTCAAATTCGTCAGCAAAGGAATGGCATCTTCATATCTCAAGAAAAATATCTCAAAGACTCTCTAAAGAAGTTCGGCATGCAAGATTGCAAAGGTTACATGACGCCAATGCCAGCCAAACACCATCTTGGTCCCGATGACAATGGTAAAGAGTTCGATCAAAAGGTATACCGCTCCATGATTGGTTCCTTACTTTACCTATGTGCATCTAGGCCAGATATTATGCTTAGTGCTTGCATGTGTGCTCGATACCAAGCGGCACCAAAGGAATCGCATCACTTAGCTGTGAAGCGAATTCTTAGATATTTGGCTTACACCCCAACACTCGGATTATGGTATCCAAAGGGCTCAAGATTTGATCTGGTTGGATTCTCGGATGCTGACTATGCTGGTGACAAAGTGGATCGCAAGTCTACATCTGGAACATGTCACTTTCTGGGACGATCACTTGTCTGTTGGTCTTCAAAGAAGCAAAACTGTGTATCACTCTCAACTGCTGAATCTGAATATATTGCTGCTGGATCTTGTTGTGCTCAGCTTCTATGGATGAAGCAAACTCTCAAGGTCTATGGCATCAATCTGAAGCAACTCCCTCTCTTCCGCGACAACGAAAGCGCCATCAAGATTGCCAACAATCCAGTTCAGCACTCGAAGACAAAGCACATTGAAATTCGTCATCATTTTCTCAGAGATCATGTCATGAAGAAAGATATTGACATCATTCACGTCAACACTGAAGAGCAACTGGCAGATATCTTCACAAAGCCCTTGGATGAGAAAATGTCTTGCAAGTTACGGTGTGAGCTAAATATCTTGGAATCCTCAAATGTCCTGTGATCAGGCACACATCCTAACACTTATGCATGTTGATGACTTAGATGTGCAACACACGAAGTAATGTATATCTTCAATCAATGAAGACTTACATTCTGATTGTGAATACATTAACGTGGAATTTGACTTCGGAGCGCCACGATAATTGTGCGCCGTGTCTGGGTCTAATACTTCCTATACGGTGGGTAACGCCACCACCAAATTTCTTGGTTTGAAGTGTTTCACTCATGGCGTTATTGTTGAATATCTTCGCATATTGATTTGTCTTCAACATTCAACTTATCTTCATGATTTACTTCACTATGTTGAGTTGATTGCTTTCTCATATATATATATATATATATATACTAGTATCCTGTCCTCTACAGCATTCACTTATAGCTATGTCTTCATTGTTGAATCTTTTGAACTAAGTGAATGTGATCAGACTCTAATCTCTCTATGCTTACTATCTCAAACTCTATCTGTCCAAATCATATGCATTCTGTTGAAACTGTCAAATGTCTTCTCTGTATCCTTGTCAGCAGAAGACACAGAGACAAACATCAAGTCCTCTTTAAATGATTCATTTTTATTGTCGATATCCGGAGAAGCCAGAACAACCATCCGACAAACTTGCCGGGCATGGGAACGTGGGACAACTCTGAGTATGTTGCATGCTTGCCACGTGTCCCACGGATGTGAACAGACAGGGGCACCTGCGTAATTGCGCTGTGCCGCACACCTACTTATAAATACGTGTCCTCTGCGGTCAAGAAAACCTTCTTCCACCTCTCCACCTCATCAAAACCGTAGCGCCACCACTAGCTCTCGACGACGCCGGCGACGAAGCGCTTAGCTGCTGCGACTTCTCCAATGCCGTCCTCACGCCGGCCGCGGGCATCGTCCTCTCCGCCGCCGCCGTAGGTGGACTCCGTCGCCAAGTTAGGGCACGCTGGATTGAACTGCTCGGTCTCCTATTCATCCCATCTAGCAGTTCATCGTGTGGTAAATATAACTCTATTTTTACCAGCTTTTTGATCCTCAATGATTCATCCAATTTACCAAAATTGGTTTCTATCTATACAAAGTTAGATTCCTCACTTGTACTTATTCACGGATTCGTACAAATTTGGAGCCGACTCTCAACATATAAGTGAATGTCTTCGCAACATGAGGTCAATGTCTTCAAACTGATTTATCTTCAAAATCTTCTGAGAATGCATATGACCTCTTCCCCTTCCCTCGCATCTGTAATGCTGTCACAGGTACAAGTCCGTGGAAAATCCCTAGGTTCTCATAGTCTGCATTCATTTGCAGAATTCTTACAGCAACACATTGAATCTCCCGAAGCCAGTTCCTGTCTGACCAGCAAGCGAAAGCCTTTGAAGCCTTTGAACATATTGAAATCGTTCAGTTTGAAGTTCATGAATACAGAGAAATCTGTCAGGAAGGGTGGCAGACAACATCGTGGGGAACTTCAAAGGATCTGCCTGATGATATTGCAGAAATCTAGAAACCAGATCCTGAAGAGGATTATAATCAGCGCAAGACTCGAATCCAATGGATTCGACGCTATTGGGCTGAACAATGGTTCAAGTACAAGTTCATGACCCAGGAGTACGCTGAGAAGAATGCTATCAAGAGTCCTTGGGGTGATATTCTCTATCGAGGCCTTCCCCCCAAGAACAAAGCTGAAGCCATTGCGCAAGAATTCTATCCTTGCCTGGTCCATGGACCACAGCCTGAAGAAGCCGACCCATCATCATTGCTCTGGTGTTGTGATGACAATCTCTTCAAGCGCAACTTCCAATATGCTAAGGCTTCAACAAAGGAAAACAAGAGGTCATGGGGATTAGACTTGAATCCTAGTCCCTCTGCTCCCCGTGATGATGGCACACGTGAAGCTGAAGAAAATAGAATCGGCCCCTTTGCAAACCTTGATGGCCTCATCTCTTACATCTTGGTGCAAGGTGCCAAAGTGGATCATTCTGACAATGATGATGATTCTGATGAAGCCCCAGCTCCTCCTCCAAGGCCGAAGAAGCCAAAGAAGATTAAGGCTTCATCATCAGTTGCACCTCCAAAAGCTTCTCGTGTGAAGCCACTGGCCACTGCACCTCCTGAAGCCAGTGTGCAATCTGAAGATCTTTCACGCATCTCCAAGAAGAAGGAGAAGAAAAAGAAAATTGTCAAGAGTACTGATCAGACTTTGACTCCTGCTGCTATTCTGCGTGAAGAGCACATTGATCTGTCCAGCGATGACGATCTTGCAGATGATGCTCTTGAGCAACTGATCAAGAGCAAGGAAGAAGCAGAGATCTTCAACAACTTGCCTCTCTTTGACGTGGCAATCATCCACAACTTCATTGATGAGTGGTTTGACACACCAAATCTCAGCTTTGATGATCTGCAACTTCCAATTGGCCTCAGCGTCGCCTTCAATGGCGCCATTGCTTCTGAGCTAGCTATTTCTCAGCGCATCATCGAACTGAAGCACAAGATTGACTATGAAAAGGCTCAGTTCAAGAAGCATGTAGCCACGCTCAATGTGCAAGATGTCAAGAACTTCAAGATCATGCTGCACGAGTTCAAAGAATCCTTTCACAAGAAGCGTGAAGAAGCTCGAGGCTCCAGAGAGCACATGAAAAATCTGGCTGACAATTGTGTGCTTGCCTAGAATGAGGCTGAGAAGCGCAAGGCTCTTGGTCGTCCTGGCATCGACCCCAGGATGGCTGCAAAGAAGAAGAAATCGACTGTCCAATCTGCACCTTCAAGGCCAGATGAACCTCGTATTGTCTTCCCAAGCAGCATGACTGGCTCGAAACCAAAGGTCTCGCCAACTGCTTCAGAACAGAAGAAGACGAGGGCTGCAGAGGCTGAATCCAGAAAAAGGAAAACCTCAGAAGCCTCTGATGCTGCTCCCTCCAAGAAGAAGCGCAAGACCAAGAAGAATCGGGCTGCTCCCAAAGATCCCCTTGTTGTTAAACCCATCTCAGTGGTTCGTCCTGCATCTGCAACCCAAGAACTTTGAATGACTGTTCATGAGCCTGCTTCCACAGAGGCTCCTGAAGCTGAAGAGATTCCAGCAGTTGATCCCATCACTGCTGAAGACATTGGTTATCATGACAATGTTGAAGATGATGAAGTTCTTCCTCAAATTGAATACAATGTGGTATCATCGCCTGTTCGAACGAACAGCGAAATTATCAGCATTGGTCGTCCTCTGACGCCAATTGCTCAGGATGCTTCATGGGCTGATCGCCCGCAAGAACAAGACTCCCCTAGTAATCCCCAACAACAACAAGCCACACCATCCGTGCAAGTTGAAGAGGATGAGGACCTGCCCACTCCATCTCCAAAGGCGTCGCCTGTACTACAAAGGCTTCGCAAAGGACCAAGGCCTCAAGCCCCTCTTCCGAGCGTTCCAGAAGGAGAAGTGCACCATCAACCTGTTGCACGTCAAGTGTTTTCAGAAGCCACTCCTGCTGTGAATGTCTCCGAGTCTGAAGCACCAGCTGCTAAGGACAATCCGGCTGCATCAGCCGATGAAAAACGTCAAGAAGAACGTGTCCCTACTCCCCCCATTCCTGAAGAAACTGTTCATGAAGTGAACGTGTCTGTGCCTGACCCTCCAGCTCAGCAAGTGGAGGTTGAAAACCTTGAGGCTGCCACCACCAACACCAATGAAGCCAATGACATAGCATGGCTGAAGCTAATGTGGAGCCTATCCCAAGCACTGAACCAGAAGTCAATGCTGAAAATGCTCCTGAAGCTTTTGTTGTGCAGCCCGAAGCCACTGTTGCTGCCACTGCTCCTGTTCCGCCACCAAGGCCCTATACAATCGAGCAAGCATACAACCATGGCAAGCTAATCATAGTCAGATGGCCCGTTCTGGTCCCTCCGCCTACTGTCTCTGGTCCTCAATTTGACTATCACATTGAACATAGGCCTCAGGTCCAGAAGCCAAAGCCAAGACTGCCAAGGTTTCCAGGTACTACCACAACTGTCGGGTCTTTCAATACAAATGGCTTCAAAAGCCACAACACATTCTTTGACAGCTCAAAGAACCCCTACACAAAGCCAAGAATATCATCAGATCGGTTCTGGAGTCATCAGCAGCGAAGCTATTACTCCTGTGTTATGTATGATCAAGGGCGCATTTTCCCTCATATGCGCCTCGACACTGAGGCCATTGCTGGACTGCCATGCTTAGAAGAAGCACTTGACTGCTTTCGTGATGCTGGTCTGCTCAGCTTTGTGACAGACAAAGAACACTGGAATGAAGAGCTATTGCTTCAATTCTATGCTACGCTCCACATTCGCGGTTATAATAGAGATACGAAGACATGGGTTCTCGAGTGGATGACAGGAAATGTTCATCATGAAGCCAAAGCTCTTGACATCATTGAGCTTACAGGCCTATCCACTCCCGGAGAGCTATATGAACCTGGTTGTCAAAACCACCGCAATGCACTGGAGAGCATCTTCCATAAGCCTGAACCCAATATGAGCCAGATGTTGAGCATGATGAAGCCTTTACCACGTGATGCTGAATATCCAAAGGAGTTCTTTGTTGATGACCTTGAGTATCTGTCGCGCACTATATATCATATCATCAGGCGGACTCTATGGCTGATCAAAGGACATTCATCAGCTGCAAAACTTGAAGGACCCATGAAGACATTGGTGTTTTACATCCTCAATGGCATCAACTTCAATGCGCAAGATTTGTTCATCAGGCAACTGGCTGCATCTGGATCTGACCTTTTCGGACTGAAGTTCTATGCTCCATGGGTCATGCGCCTCATCAAGCAACACTCTGCTGTCAACTATCAACCATCTGCTCGCGATCATGTGATCTTCCTACCAGAGGTTGATATGTCAGTTGAAGCCATATACCCTGAACCTGCCAAGAAGCCTCTTTGTCTTCAAAATGCTGAACATCAAAGCTTCACTCAGCCTATGGAAGGAGTCCAAGCTGTCACGCGTGTCTATCCGATGGCTAGAAATACTCGTCTGCCTCATCGTGCGCCAACTGAAGTTACTGAGAGCACCATTGCTCAAAGGCCTCAGAAGCGCTCTCGAGTCCTCAATGACCGAGAACTTCTGGTGGCCCTGCATCATAAGCAAGATAAGCATCATTTTTGGCTCAAGCGTCAGATGCAAAGCCTCTTGGTGATGTAAATCGCATTCGAAACCTTGCCACAAAGAATGCATTTGTCACTCACGAAACTTGTCGGCGATCATGGAAGAGTTTGACCCTACTTAGTGCTGAAGCTGATCTTCAAGACGATGGCTTCATTGAAAGATTCAAGTTTGACTCCACTCCTCCACAGAATGCTGTCCTATGAAGAATTCCATCTCTTGAAGACTCTGACTATTCTTCCTCCGCGACAACAGTCAATGCAAATGTGATCGATGATGAAGACGATGATACTTCACCGCCCCCTACTTCTGCACGCATCGACACTGCACCTAGCTCGTCTGCACCGCCAACCAACAATGACAACCCTGCTGCTTCACCTACTCAAGAAGACGAGTAGATGCTCTATGTCTTCAAACCTTTTTGGTCATTACTGACAAAAGGTGGAGAAGCATATGAGTTGATAGTCTTCAAGCGGGTTCATAAGGGCGGTTGCTTTATATTTTTGCCTAGTGCTTACAACTCTTGCTTTTGATACACTTTGCTTTTTGAGTTGTAACACTTAAACTTGATGGTCGTCTGCCACTTATTTGCGTTTCCACGTGGGATGATAACTTCCGCACTTAGATCATTCTGCAGACGTCCATTTTTCATTATGCATGTCATTCTCTTAGCTATATTATTTCATGCATGATGGATTATCTTCATAAGTTGAAGAGGATCTCCACAAGTACAACCTGCCATGTGCATTTGCATTCCAAAACCAAATTATTTATATGCACATCTTCAAGGGGAGCCCTTGTCACTTATGAAGACAATACACTATCCTTTACAATTTCACATACTTCTTTCCCGTTGAAAACTTCAACCAGTTTGTCATCAATCACCAAAAAGGGGGAGATTGTAAGTGCATCTAGTGCCACCCCTAGTTGGTTTTGGAGTATTGACGACAAAGTTGGTTGAGGGACTAATGCGTTTGTGAGAATTGCAGGATAACGCAGGAAGTGTCCCTCATTGATTCGGTTTACCTACCGGAGATGACCCCTAAAAATGTATGAAGACATTGAAGACAATGGTGGTGTGTGAAGATATTCACACTAAAGTCTATGACATGACAAGACATTGAGTGAAGACTATGGAGCGCGAAGACTGAGTTGTTTCGTTGTTTCCTTTTCTTCTGTGTTGAATCATAGGAACCACCGTACTGTTAAGTGGGGTCCAAGTGAACTAAGTCAGAGTGACTGAAGTGATGCTCAAACCAAATCCTATGTCTTCGAGCGAAGACAATGAGAGCAAATCTTATCCAGAGCTGGATAAGTCAGCTTTGCTTGTAGCCCAAGTAAAGTTGTCGTGTGTGTTTGAAATCTGACCGTTGGAACACGTGTCAGTTTCTGAGTGACCCAGGGTCATTTTGGACATATCAAGTTGGGTTGCCTTGTGGCTATAAATAGCCCACCCCCTACACCATAAATTGGTGGCTGCTCAGAGTTAGTTTACGGCTTTTGTCGTTTTGAGAGCAACCCACCTCGAAGTCTTTGAGAGAGAAAACCTTGCGAGGACAAAGCCCAAACACCCCGAGCCAAAGAGTGTTAGGCATCACTGAAGTCTTTCTGTCTGTGTGACCTGAAGACTTGTTACACTTGAGGACTGTGTATCGTCTAGCCGGTTAGGCGTCGCGTTCTGAGCATCCAAGAGTCATTGTGGATTGCCGGTGAATGAAGTCTGTGAAGGTTCGGAAGTCTACCTTGAAGACTTACCAGGGTGATTGGGCGAGGACTGTGTGTCCTTAGCTCAAGGGGAATAAGGTGAAGACACGGTCTTCTGAGTTGAATCTCAGCCTCCCTAACCAGACGTATAGTTGTCACAGCAACTGGAACTGGTCCAACAAATCCTGTGTCTTCAACAAGTGACTGGTTCTATCCCGTCCCTCCTTTACTTTGAGTTTGTCTTCGTGAAGTCATTGCTTATCTGTCTTATCTGTTTGACTTCAATGTTTGACTACTATTGTTGATTGGCTTCATACTATCTTCCATCCTGATCCTTACTACCTAGCTGCTATTAGTCTTCGTACGTTAACACTATTGCATACTTGACTATGGCTTAATTGTTGTAGTTTATCTTCCGCTGCATATCAATTAGGTCATTTCTATTGTTTGTCTTCAAAACTTCCACGTTTTGAAGACTTTGATAAAAATCGCCTATTCACCCCCCCTCTAGTCAATAACTAGCACTTTCAACGACCCACCCAGCCCCAATCCGACCCGCTTCCTACCGCCGGAGGCAGCCGTCGCGGGCGAGCGAGCGACGGTGGCAGCCGGAGCGAGGGAGCCCGCGGTGCCGTGACCCGCCGCCGACGAGTTTGCAACACCGGCCCCCGATCCATAGCCACCACTCCCCCCGACGCGCCGCCATCTAGCCATGCTGCCGGCCCGACCGCCGCCACCATCTGTCGCCTCATCCGGCACCGGAGCATCCCTGCGCACCTCCCCATCGCCGGAGGCGGAGCCTTCCCGCGCGCTTCCCCGCCGCCGGGTGCCGGAGCCTCCCCACACGCCTACCTCCGTCTGGTGCAGGAGCCTCCTCGCTCGCCTACCCGCCGCCTGGTGCAGGAGCTTCCCCGCGCGCCTCCCCGCCGCCGGGCGCCGGAGATTCGCCTGGGCCGTGATCCACGCCACCTGCCTCGGCCCCTCGATGGACCTCGTTGACAGAGCTCCACCACAAGCACGGTCGTCTCCAATAATGGATCTGCCTTCCAAGTTCTTGCCAATACGCTGCCAACGAAACGAAGATGGAGTCACATGCAACAAGATTCAGGTGATGAATCCTTCCCACACAAATTACTAGCAACACCAAGTTTTTGAGATCTGGGTTTGAATGAAGATAGGTACCATGTTTCTGTTAATTTATCGGTTCATTAGTTTATCTATGTTGTTATGCTCTCCCTACAGGTTACACTATTAGGTTCATGAGTACAAAATTGTGTGCTGCATCTGTGCTGCATCAGTACATTGCAAATGCTTGCATCAGTTCGTTTACACCCCTGCCACTTGATGCACGATTAGGATGTCGAGGTTACTGTCAGTACCTCTAATATGCTAGCTTCAGTTCAAGTAAAAAAACCTTAATCTTATGCATCAGTCCAAGTAGATAGTACTAAGGTTCAGCTACCACTGAAAAGTTGTATGTTGTTATTTCAAAGAGTACAAGTCCTATAATTGCGTCAGTTCGAACGAGTAACAAAACTGTTACTGGAAAAACAATTGTTACACACTAAGTTCAATGATACATAAACTGGCAGTACTTGTAATGTAGATGCATTGATGCACAATTTGGATGTCGAGGTTACTGTCACTACCTCTAATATGCTAGCTTCAGTTCAAGCCAAAAAACATAAAGTTATGCATCAGCCCAAGGAGCTACTAAGCATTATATAAGGTTCAGCTACCACTGGAAGTTGTATGTTGTTATTTCTAAGAGTACAACTCATGTAGTTGCGCCAGTTCGAATGAGTAACAAAACTGTTACTGAAAAAAATATAAAATTGTTACACAGTAAGTTCAATGATACATAAACTAGCAGTACTTGTAATGTAGATGCATTGATGCACGATTAGGATGTCGAGGTTACTATCAGTACCTCTAATATGCTAGCATCAGTTCAAGTAAAAAAACTTAAACTTATGCATCAGTCCAAGTAGATAGTACTAAGACAGTGCCACAGTTACACAATCAGTTCAATGATACATAAACTAGGAGTACTTCTAGTGTAGTTGCATAAGTTATAGATGAACAAAAGAGAAGTCATGCATCGGTTCGATGTCCAGTTTACAAGCAATGCTAAAAAACAGTACATCAGTACATCAGTGTTGAACATGAACGTTCATCAGTTCGACTGAAAAACGAAATCAGATTAATCCCAAAACTGTTGAATGTCATTTGCAGAAGCATGCAAGGCGGCGCACGCAGCGAGCGTTTGATGAGCCAAACAGATATGGGGCACCACCTGGTTGGGTAACACCAGAAATACCGCCTGGATACTTCAACAATACAGGCAGATTTCAAGATACACCAGAATCATCAGAAGCACGGAGAGGTTCTTCTATGCAGCAAACACTAATATCTAGGAAATAGTTATTACACAAGCCATGCAACATTTGACCTCAAATCAGTTCAACTTCAGATAAACAAGCAGTTCAAAGGTGCACATGTCAAAACATATGCAGACAAAACAACACATTCAGAGACAAAACAGTTGAATTCATTTAGTCATTCAAACATCTGACCCCTCACAATAAAAAACTTAAAAACATAATATTCACTACTTCAGTCATAACGATCAAAGAAATGACGCCATTTGGCCCTGGTGGATGGATGTGGAGCCGTGGCTGCTCTCGCCCTAGCCCAACTAATGATCTGAATATGGTTCCTTCCCCTGCCCTCTGGGAAAAGAAGCTCCAATTCATTGGAGTTGCAAGTATCCATCACCTCACGTGCAAGGCGTCTGTTGGACTCTGCCTCCATTTCCTCCTCGGCAGCACGTCGCGCCATCTGCATGCGCCTGTACCTTCTCCTCCTCTGCTCCGCTACTCCAGCCCTCACATCTATGGCGTCCCCCTCCTCCTTTGTGACCTCTCCCATCTCAGGATCCATCTCGCTTTTCTTTGGTTGCAGCTCGTACAATGAAACTGACAAAGGGCTCGGGCTTTATAATCAAACTGCAGAGCTATCGGTACGAATCCAGTCTCGATGTCAATGCACAGTAATACAACTTTGACAAGCAGCAGTCCAACTACACATACGGCAGCAATTTAAACAACACTGAAAATCACGCAACTTAATTACACAGTTTCACCAGATTACAAGAAATCGAAGCATACAGTCAGCCGCCATACACCACCTCCGCCAACAACAAAATAACATGGGAATCCGGGGTAGAAACAACACAAAGAAGCAAAATTGACAACGCAAATCTTTTCATACAATCCTCATATCTCTCCCTGCAACGCCAATTCGAAAGTAAAACAACAAAAAAAGAAGAACAGATTTCCATGGCACGCGTGGAAAACGACCAAGAACACCAAAACTTGTAATCATAAATTACAGATGAAATTAATCTCCAAAAACTCTAACATACCGATAATTCTCACATCAAAAACAACAAACACGACGTAAATTGAGGCCCACGAACACCACAGTAAACACCAACGCCCAAAACATGTCCGCCGCCAAAATGCCCACGCCGTCCCCTCGGGTGACTACAGATAGCAAAACACAACCAGCTGAGCACACGCACGTGCGGAACCCCTTACATGTCTCCTCCGGCAACGAATGGCCCGCAGCATTGCACCGGAGAACGACCGAAACCTCCACATTGCATCCCTTGTTTCCGTCTATTGTGCATGCAGGAAGATCAGTTCAGGTGGAAAACCACGTCAGTCCAAACTGTGAACCATGTCAGTTCAGAGAGGGTAACAGAATAATATTCTGTTACGCGTAACAGAATAGCCCATATATATGATGATGACAAAGAAGCAAAATTGACAATGCAACAGCAGATTGCGACTCCGTTCGGTCACCGGAGCCGTCATCACGGTCGCCGGAGCCACCATCATGATCATGACTTTCCTCCTCCATTGTTTGATCATCGTAGCCTGCTTCCTCTCCTTCCAGGCCTTCTTCGAGGTCATTTTGAAACAAAAAGACATCACCTCCGTCGCTGATTATTTCCCCCAATATCTCTTTTTGTTCGAAGTCTCTTTGTTGATCCATACTTTCTGCAAATATTACAACAGGGCAATTAATATACAAACATGAGAGATGGATATATTAATAGTGGCAAACATAGACCCCTCGGCGATCCTCGACCCTCGATCCCTCGACGACCCTCGACCATCATCCCCTCGGCGACGCTAGACTCCCTACCCTAGCTAGTTCCGATCCTCGACCGCTCGGATTCTCTTAACCTTTAAGGGATTTAACAAGATGGCGCCATTCTGGATGTGCAGAAAATGGTCCATATTTTTCCTGATCTCAAGAAAACCATTGCTTCAACATTTGCCGAAAGTAACAGGTGCATAACCGTACAAAGCTCTCCAAAATTGTTTTGGAACAGAGTCCTGGATAGGATAATTCACTTTTTGGTACGAAGTTCAGCAAGAGCCTCCCAAATATCGCTATTTGGAAGGCCTTTGCTGAAATCTGTACCAAAAAGCGAATCATCATATCCGAGACTCTGTTTCAAAACAACTTTGAAGAGTTTCGTAGTGTCATACGCCTGTTTCCAGCAAATGATGTAGCCATGGATGAGATAAGAAAAAATGGATCAACTTGTGCACATCCATAATGGGGGCATTCTTGTTAAACGGAGACCCTCGACCCTCGGTGATCCTCGACCCTCGACTCCTCGACGACCCTAGACCCTCGACCCCTCAACGACCCTAGACCCTCGACCCTTGACTCTCGACGACCATCGACCCTCGACCCTCGACCCCTGGATGACTCTCGACCCCTCGGCGACCCTCGACCCTCTACCCTAGTTTCTGACACCGTAGTTCCCGATAAAAAATAAGAAGAGGAGGAAGAAGAAAAAATAGAGGATAAGAAGAAGAAAAAAAGAGAGGAGAAGAAGAAGGAGTAGAGGAGAAGAAGAAAAACTAGAAAGTTTTTTCTATTTTTTCTTCTTTTCCTCTATTCCTTCTTCTTCTCCTCTTTTTTTTTTCTTCTTCTTCTTCCTCTTCTTATTTTTTTTCTCCTCTTCTCCTCTTCTTCTCCTTCTTCTTCTCCTCATGTCGAAGTTATTGGGGAGGGGTTATATCGACAACAATGACCTATACATAGAAAAAATGTTGTCGGGTAGGGGGTATATCGACCCCCCCCCCTCATGTCGAAGTTATCGAGGAGTGGGTATATCGACAACGATGACATATACATAGAAAAAATGTTATCGGGGAGGGGGTATATCGGCCCCCCTCATGTCGAAGTTATCGGGGAGGGGGTATACATATCGAAAAAATTTCATCATCATATATCATCGAAAAAAAATTACATCATCATCATCATATATATACTTCTAAAAAAGTTTTCATATATCATCATATATCATCATCATCATCATCATCTAGTACAAAAAATTGACCAAGCTAGTTTTCATATATCATCATATATATCATCATCATTATCCTTATTTTATTCTCCTTCTTTTTCTTCTTCTTCCTTCTTCCTTCTTTCCTCTTTTCTTCCTTTTCCTTATTTTACTTTTTCCTCTCCACTAACCTAAAATGCACTAACAGTAAACCTAAAATGCACTAACTGAGGGGGTCTTGGATTAGGGGGTATCCGGACAGCCAGACTATATACTTTGGCCGGACTGTTGGACTATGAAGATACGAGATTGAAGACTTCGTCCTGTGTCCGGATGGGACTCTCCCTGGCGTGGAAGGCAAGCCTGGCGATTCGGATGTTAGATCTCCTTCTCTGTAACTGACTGTGTGTAAACCTAGCCCCCTCCGATATCTATATAAACCGGAGGGTTTAGTCCATAGGACAAGAACAACAATCATAATCATAGGCTAGCTTCTAGGGTTTAGCCTCTACGATCTCGTGGTAGTTCAACTCTTGTAATACTCATATCATCAAGATCAATCAAGCAGGAAGTAGGGTATTACCACCATCGAGAGGGCCCGAACCTGGGTAAACATCGTGTCCCCAGCCTCCTGTTACCATTAGCCTTAGACGCACAGTTCGGGACACCCTACCCGAGATCCGCCGGTTTTGACACCAACATTGGTGCTTTCATTGAGAATTCTGCTATGTCATCGCGGTAAGGCTTGATGGCTCGTCTCGTTGTCAAGGACAACATCACTTCTAGGGGAGCCCTGGCTCTAGGCCAAACTCTCCAACTAGGCGGCTTCATCATGACCGCCCGATCGTCTGTCGCGCCGATGATGACTTCTCAGGTCATCAAAAACTGCCTCCACGCCGATTCAGAACTTGCCGAACAGATGGATCCAATGGAGCTCTCCGCCCTTAATGAGCTCTTGGATCGCATCGCCGCTCTAGGTGTAGCTACGGACTATCATCGGATTGGGCTTAAACCCGACCAAAGGGAGATTAACTCTTCCTTGGTCACCCATGAGATAGCGGTAGTGGAAGAGCAACGCATGGATTCTCCCTCTATTTTGAGGACGAACTTTGTACGAGCTCTCCAAGCCGGGATACCCGTTCACGGGAGGACATGACCCAAACCCCGAACTTAGAATCGGGCAACATCCCGGAGCCCAAGCTGCCAAGATCACAAGCTTCTCTGCACCTGGGTCCCAGATCGGGTCAAGGTTTGGACCTAAATCTACCCACCAACCCAGATTTAAGCAATCTTTCCCATATCAGACAAGAGCCGCAAGAGACAGTACATCACTACTGGGCCAGATTCCTCCTTGTGATAAACAAGGTCAAGGACTGTCGCGAGGAAGAAGCAATCTCATTCTTTTGCAAAAATTGCACGGACAAGGGGATCCTCAATGCGATAAGTCGCCGTGACATAGTACACTTCGGTGACTTAGCGGCCATAGTAAAGAAGTACTACGCGATGGAAAGCGCCTGGAAAACCCAAATAAACTTTTGGGATAATCCGGCTCTCACTAAACCCTTCGTATGAACTCAGAGGGTAAACTCTCGCAAGTCACCCGATTCAATTACCAAAAAACCAAGGTCCGCTGTAGGGCGTGGAAACGTATTGGAGGAATGGCTCACTGGGCCATGCAAAATTCACAGCACACCGGATACAATGCCAACACATAGCCTTAGAGCATGTTGGATACTCCGGCAGGTATCGAAAAGCGGCAAGGATCTACTCATCAACCATACCGCACAAGAACATCCCGCGGAATACAACAATACGGTACTGACAGTCTTCGGGACTTTCGCCTCAAACAACAGGCGTAAGCGTGCACTCCGCAGCCTCGCCGAAGTCCGCCATGTTGCAACAATGAATCCATGGAATGACACAGCTATAACTTTCAATGCCAGTGACGAACCACAATTCCGAATAGTTCGGGCACCAGCAGCTTTGGTCCTTAGTCCAATCATGGACGGTTTCCGGCTTACTAAAGTGCTCATGGACGGCGGCAGCGGATTAAACCTCATCTACGAGGAGACCCTCAACAAGATGGAAATAGCCAAGAGCCGCATTGAATGGAGCAGCACAACCTTCAGAGGAATCATCGCTAGTCAGGAAGCACGATGTGCGGGAAAAATCACACTAGATGTGGTATTCGGCACGCCGGAAAATTACAGGTCGGAAGAAATCATATTCCATGTGGCCCCATTTAGCAGCGGATACCACGCCCTTTTAGGGCGGGACGCATTCACGAGCTTTCAAGCCATTCCCCATTATGGGTACATGAAGCTCAAAATGCCCGGGCCCAATGGAATCATCACTCTAGCTAGTGATCCAGACGTCGCACTCCGCGCCGAAAATAAAACCGCCACACTGGCCCTGGAGGCATTATCCGAAGCCCTCGCAGCCAAAGAACTAACCATGCTACATGCCAAAGTGGCTAGAGATGACGTGATACTCGACAAGCGACCCAAGTCCACCTATTTCAAACCCGCGGACGAGATAGTCAAATTCCAGGTCCACCCAACAGACCCCATAAAAACAGCTTCCATTGAGACACAGTTGAACCCTACAATAGACGCCGCACTGCGAGATTTCTTGCGGGAGAATTGGGATAGATTTGCCTGGCATCCTTTAGACATGTCAGGCATCCCACGCAGGCTGGCTGAACACAGCTTAAATATACTGAAGGGATATAAGCCGGTCAAGCAGACTCTTAGGCGCTTCTCAGAGCCTAAGCGGCAAGCCATGGGAGAAGAGCTAGGCAAGCTACTTGAGGCCGGATTCATCAGAGAAATAAAACATCCGGATTGGCTAGCAAACTTGGTAATGGTACTAAAGAAGGACAAATCCTGGCGCCTGTGTCGATTTCAAAGACCTCAATAAGGCTTGCCCTAAGGATCCCTTCCCCCTCTCCCGCATTGATCAAATCATCGATGCCACCGCAGGACACGACTCATTTTGCTTCCTCGAAGCATACTCCGGATACCATCAAATCAAGATGGCGTTGTCCGACCAAGCCGCAATGGCCTTCATCACACCATACGGCCCCTTCTGTTTCAATACCATGCCTTTTGGGCTCAAAAATGCCGGCGCAACCTATCAATGCATGATTCAGACATGCCTGGAGAAACAAATCGGTAGAACAGTGGAGGCATACGTGGACGACATGGTCATCAAAACAAGACACATAGAAACTTTAATAGATGACTGGAGGCTCATGTTCGACAACCCCCGAACATATGACATCAAGCTCAACCAGGAAAAATGTGTCTTTGACGTACCTTCCGGGAAGTTGCTCGCCTTGATCGTCTCCAATAGAGGAATTGAAGCAAATCCGGTAAAAATCCGAGCTCTGTCACAGTTGGTGTCGGTGTCAAAACCGGCGGATCTCGGGTAGGGGTTCCCGAACTATGCGTCTAGGCGGATGGTAACAGGAGACAAGGGACACGATGTTTTACCCAGGTTCGGGCCCTCTTGATGGAGGTAAAACCCTACGTCCTGCTTGATTAATATTGATGATGTGTGTTACAAGAGTGTATCTACCACGAGATCAAGGAGGCTAAACCCTAGAAGGTAGCCTATGGTATGATTGTTGTTCGTCCTACGGACTAAAGCCATCCGGTTTATATAGACACCGGAGAGGGCTAGAGGTACATAGAGTCGGTTACAATGGTAGGAGATCTACATATCCGTATCGCCAAGCTTGCCTTCCACGCCAAGGAAAGTCCCATCCGGACACAGGACGAAGTCTTCAATCTTGTATCTTCATAGTGTTGGAGTCCGGCCGATGATGATAGTTCGGCTATCCGGACACCCACTAGTCTAGGACTCCCTCAGTAGCCCCTGAACCAGGCTTCAATGACGACGAGTCCGGCGCGCATATTGTCTTCGGCATTGCAAGGCGGGCTCCTCCTCCGAATAATTCATAGAAGATTGTGAACACCAGGATAGTGTTCGGCTTTGCAAAATAATTTCCACATACCACCGTAGAGAGAATAATATTTACACAAGTTCAATCTGCTGACGTATTTCGTGGCGTGACGTCACACCACTACCAAGCCTTTACTCGAATTGTTTTTATTGTACCACCTCAGCGCGTTTAGCGAAGCGGTTTCCTTGGCACGTCTTATCGAAGCAGAGATCGTGTTCCCCTTATTCCGGGATTCCCATAATTACAGACGTGGGTAACCCAACCACGCCATTGATTGCGGCGCTTGGGGGATAAGCGAGTTTTATCAGGCCGGTGGGGACGCATGTTTGTGTCCGCCCATACAAGGGGATAAAGATCCAACCCTTTTACCCACGCCTTCTTCCTCCTTGGCTTATCCATCTCCGCGAACTCGAGCTCCAGCGCCCAAGTCCGCACATCTCACCTCAACCTTCTCCAACTATGTCCGGAGCGGGAGGCAAGTGGATGGCCTCCTCCGTCACGGAGGGGCACATCTAGAAGCTGCGCAGCACCGGATATTTATCCAGCAACATCGCGCATTGGCTCCCCGACGAGGGAGAGCTCATCCCCACCCCCAGGCCCCATGAGAGGGTAGTATTTCTTACCCATTTCCTCTGTGGACTTGGCTTCCCACTCCATCCCTTTGTCCGGGGGCTCATGTTCTACTACGGCCTAGATTTCCATGATCTGGCCCCGAATTTCATTCTCAACATCTCGGCGTTTATCGTCATGTGTGAGGCCTTCCTCTACATCCAGCCCCACTTCGGCTTGTGGCTCAAGACCTTCAGTGTCAAGCCGAAGGTTGTGAAGGGCAGCCAAGCGGAGTGCGGAGGCGCCATGGTGGGCAGGATGTCCAACGTTACTTGGCTTGAGGGCACTTTCGTGGAAACCATCAAGGGGTGGCAATCGGGGTGGTTCTACATCACCGAGCCGCGTGACCCCAAATGGGCAGCGGCCCCCGAATTCAGATCTGGCATCCCCACACGGCTCACCTCCTGGAAAGAGAGCGGCCGGACATGGGGTGATTCGGAGGAGCTGACCGGACTCCAAGCCTGCGTCCAAAAGCTAGTGGACAAGAAGCTCAAGCTTGTCAACGTAGTCCAGGTCATGCTCATCCGCCGGATCCTCCCGTGCCAACGACGGGGCTTCAAGATGTGGGAGTTCGATCCGACGCAGCACCAAACTTTGAGCGGGCTCTTCGACACTACGTACGAAGATGTCTGGAAGGTGCTGTTCAAGGGTGTCGAGGCTCCCGCATCCGCTACCGAAGATCGCGGATTCAGCTCGCAGCGTCCGGCTGATGAGGTAAGCGATTTTGTCCTTTACGGGACGCTTGTTTTCCATAGTTTGACTCTATGCGGGATCTAAACTCCCTTTCCTTTAACAAGACTGGCTGACGAAGGCCGAATAGACTATCTGTCCGGCCCCATTGCCAGAGGACCCAGCGGACGCCCGCCTAACGGGGCGGCTGGCTCCGGCACCCCACGTGGTGCCGGAGAAGAAGGCCAAGAAGAAGGCCACGGGCACTCGGAAGAGTTCCCATTTTCAGGTGCTATCGGATGATGACTCCGAGGCAGACTCCTCTCACAAAGGTGAGGAGGAGAAGAAGAAAGCCTCTCCCCCAGCGGGGGGAGGGAGGAAAAGGAAGGCCTCCCCAACGAGGGAGGCCGAAGGGTCCAAGAAGGGAAAAACTCTTTCCCTGAACGTCTCTGCGAACGCCAGTGACGACGACAAGGACTGGCCTCCAAGGGCCAAGCCCCTGGCGAGATCATAAGTATCCGGACTCCTGAATAACTTCATGGTTTTTTTCATTTCGCTACGTAATGTCTTTGTAATGCCGCATACAACCCTGCAGTCCGCCCAAGGATGATCTTCCCGCTTCGTTGAGCGGGTCCTTGGGGGCGTCGGATATGGATTCTCTTCCGACCGCCTCCACCCCCCGTGATGCGGACGATGCCGAGGTGGGATCCCGGGATGGGACCCACCAGGAGGAGGAGGCCCCGGAGGTGTCACAGGACAACCTCCCGGACTTTGCACCGGACTCGGCCCCGAAACCCATAGTGGCTCCGGAGTCCGGAGGGCGGCCCCTTCGTAAGAAGGGCAAGACCGTGACGCCGACAACCTCCATCCAACCGGAGGCGCCGGATAGCTTGCTGGAGGCGCTCAATGGCGCCTCCATCGAAGAGGAACACCGCACTTTTATGAGTGCGGTGATTCAAAAGGTTCAGCTCGCCAAGAGCGGGCTGACCGAAGCCTGCAGCAGCCTTCTAACAGGCTTTGAGGTAAGAACGTTGATATATGTAAAATAGTACCGCATAGACAGTAGCACCTCATGCTCGGTTCGGTGTTCGGAAAGAAAAGCCGGACTGAGGATCTTAAAAGATATACGCAGGAGTCATAAAAAATATGTCAATATGGGATTGCAGGCTGCGCTGCTGACCTCTGCCGCATTGACTGCGGAGGTCAATGCTGTGAAGCAGAGCCTCAAGCAGTCTGAGAACAAGCTCGGGCGTGCCAAGAAGCAGCTCGAGGACAAGGAAGGTGAGTAACACCTTATTAAAATTGTACCTTACAGAAAAGGATTTTGGTTGCAAGATGAATGACAAGGATAACATGGTATTGCAGGGGCCACTAACAAGGTGCCGACCCTGAAGGAGGCGGTGGCCGCGGCCGAACTCAATGCGGCCGCGGAGCGCACCGAGCGAGAGAAGCAAGAGGCGCGGGTGGCGGAGGTACAGCAAGAGCTCCAGGATCTCGAGAGTCTGAGCTTGCAACGGCTCTTGAGAGTGCCAAAGCCGCTAAGGTCGAAGCCTACAAGGCCCTCCAAGAAATCGAGGCGTTGAAGAAAATAGCAGCGAGTAAGGCATTTTTCATGCAAAGTAAGCATGTGAGTGTTAATTACCTGTTGCTTACCCGAATTCGGAGCTCTCCAGGAGCGTTCGCATATCTTTCTTGCAGCGTGTCCGTTGCTGCCACATTCTACTGGGCCGAGGAGGGGAGCTCAACGGAGAAGGTCTTCTGGTCTCAGTATGGTGAGGCCGAACATCCAGTTCCCCTTAGCGACCAGCTGAAGTAGCTGGTCGAGCTCCACAAGGCGGCCGAACAGGCCATGAAGGGCCTCATTGTTCGGCTGTGGCCGAAGGAGGCCATGCCTAGGAGCTACTTTGGCCTGGTGCGGCGGCTGGTGGATGCGTGTCCATGGGTTGAAGTCATCAAGCATTTCGCCTGTATTGAAGGTGCCCGTCGGACCCTTGCCCGCGCAAAGGTGCACTAGGGCAAGATGGATGCTCAGAAGCTTGTGACGGACATGCCACCGCAGGGCAAGGAGTATCGTACTCCCGAGATGTATTACAAGACTGTGCTGACGGGTGCCCGCACTATTGCGGGTGAGTGCTCCAAAGATGTAATATTTGAGTAGACTCGCATTTTGTTATCCTGTGCGCTGAAAACTTAGTTCATATGCGCTAAGCAACGCTTGTTAATTTAAAATATTACCTTCTATGTGGTTGTTTATCAAATCTGAGAGATGGCAAGTCGTCGGCTTCAGCCCCCATGCCACGAGTGCTGGGGTGTTTGGGATAAACTTGAGCACTCTTGTTCCCATTTTTGGGTCCATCTAGGGAGGCACTCAACACAGCGAACAAGGCAACCGGACTTATAATGCTTGAACACTCTCACTTAGCCGTAGAATTCTATAATTTTAAATTTCAGCGAAGCCCCTAGTTTTCGGAAAGCCGAATTTGGGGCGCTATCCACGCCTGGGTCGGACAAAAGCCGGCTCCTCGCTCTAAGCGGCATAAGTCTTTAGGGACTCGCAAAAAACCTCTCGAACAGCGACCAGCTCTCGCCTCATCATGACGGTCAGTTTTAGCTTTCTCCACTGAGGCGCTCGCCCAGCTCAACTGGGGCGCAATCGCAGTGGTTCTCCGAGTGCTACCTTAGCCGATACAATGGAACGTAAGGTACCAAAACATGGGAGCCGGGCAAACCCAACTATTGACCCAAGACATGATTCGGAGCCGATGCATATAATGCTATAAGTTCGGGGTGCCGCACTTGTGAAAGTGTTCGGACTTATCACACCATGATGCGGGAAACATAAGCCCCTGGTGTATTTAGCCATACCAAAATGTACGGATGCAACATGTCATAAATGAACATATGTATAAGAAAGAAATGCAATTGGGAGCAAAAGGTTGCTGCATTACTTATTTAAGAAAAACTGCTGACGATACAAATGGTGCGATAAGCAAGGGGTGGGACTATTAGACATGTCCCCCTCCAGGGGTAGGCTGTGGAATGGTGCGTAAAACAGATTTAATGCTCGTAATGGAGACCACCTGGATATTCGTTGTAGCCTTTCTCCTTTCCTGGCTGTTGCATCGTGAGTTCGGCAGGTCTGCTGCCGGACAGGGCCTCTGACAAACGGAGTCCTGTGGGTAGAAATAAAAAGAAAAAAGAAAAAAAAGAACGACACACTTGAGAGCCCCTGGTGTGGTTGAGCCGCATTCTGGTCCTATCGTGGTCGTGCCCCTCTCCCCATGCCCATGGTATCTTCAGAGCATAATGGTGTACGCGAAGGACCTGTCTTGACGTTTTGTAGGGGCTGGGGTTGGGGCCGCACTGCTACGCGTGCTCGGAACGTGCCAGGTGGTATTGTTGTATGTTACTCCGGGCGCGTTTAGCCGTGTCCTGGTCACTTAATGGCCGGACTCAAGAGTTGCCTTAAGAAGCTGCACTGTACTTCTGCCGTGAGAGCCGCTGTATGTTCCTCCGTTCGGAGGGAGCGTTCAGTGTTTCCGTTGACCGTGATGACTCCTCGAGGGCCTGGCATCTTGAGCTTCAGGTATGTGTAGTGCGGCACCGCATTGAACTTTGCGAACGCGGTACGTCCGAGCATAGCATGATAGCCGCTGCAGAACGGAACTACGTCGAAGATTAACTCCTCGCTTCGGAAGTTATCCGGGGATCCGAAGACCACTTCCAGTGTAACTAAGCCTGTACAATTGGCTTCTACACCTGGTATGACACCTTTAAAGGTCGTCTTGGTAGGTTCCTTGAGGGGTCTATGCCCATTTTTCGCACTGTATCCTGATAAAGCAGGTTCAGGCTGCTGCCGCCGTCCATCAGGACTCTGGTGAGGTGAAATCCATCGACGATTGGGTCTAAAACCAATGCGGCGAATCCGCCATGGCGGATGCTTGTGGGGTGGTCCCTTCGGTCAAAAGTGATCGGGCAGGAGGACCATGGATTGAACTTCGGGGCAACTGGCTCCATCGTGTATACATCCCTGAGTGCATGCTTCCGCTCCCTTTTGGGTATGTGCGTTGCGTATATCATGTTCACCGTCCGCACCTGTGGGGGGAAACCCTTCTGTCCTCTATTGTTCGGCGGTCGGGTCTCTTCCTCATCATCGCTATGCAGCCCCTTGTCATTGTTTTCGGCAATTAACTTGCATGCCTGCTTGAATACCCAACAGTCCCTGTTGGTGTGGTTGGCTGGCTTTTCAGGGGTGCCGTGTATCTGGCACGAGCGGTCGAGTATTCGGTCCAAATTGGACGGACCCGGAGTAGTTCTTTTGAATGACTTTTTCCGCTGACCGGATTTAGAGCCTCTGAATTCGGCATTGACTGCCGTATCTTCGCTATTATCGCCGTTAATACGGCATTTGTTTTTGTTGCGACGCGACCTGCCATTACGGTCCTTGATATCCGGACTGCCAGAATTTTTGCTGAGGTTGTTGCTGCGTGCTAGCCAGCTGTCCTCACCCGCGCAGAAGCAGGTCATGAGTGATGTGAGGGCTGCCATGGATTTCGGCTTTTCCTGTCCCAGGTGCCGGGCAAGCCACTCGTCGTGGATGTTATGCTTTAAGGCCGCGAGGGCCTCCGCATTCGGACAGTCGACGATTTGGTTTTTCTTGGTTAAGAACCATGTCCAGAATTGTCTGGCCGATTCGTCTGGCTGCTGAATTATGTGGCTTAGGTCATGGGCATCTGGTGGTCGCACATACGTGCCTTGGAAGTTATCGAGGAATGCGGCTTCCAGGTCCTCCCAACTCCCGATTGATTCTGCTGGCAAGCTGTTAAGCCAATCCCGGGCTGGTCCTTTAAGCTTGAGTGGGAGATATTTGATGGCGTGAAGATCATCACCGCGGGCCATGTGGATGTGAAGGAGATAGTCTTCGATCCAAACCGCGGGGTCTGTTGTGCCATCATAGGATTCAATGTTCACGGGTATAAACCCTTCGGGGATTTGATGATCCATTACTTCATGTGTGAAGCATAGTGGGTGTGTGGCGCCTCTGTACTGGGCGATATCACGACGGAGCTCAAAAGAGCTTTGTCTATTTTGTTCGGCCCGGCCGGACTTACTGTGTCCGACGCGACGGTTGTCGTCACGTATCATGGGGCGCCCACGCGATCCATAGATCGATCTTGATTGTCTTGCCTTATCCTCCAATATATCTCGCAAGTCCGGAGCGTTCCCCTGTGGACGTGTGCTTTTCGAGTGATGCTGGGGTACAGTTCTAGTGAAGGGCCTAGGGGCCTCTCAGTCGCGACCACGGGGTGATCAGTCAGTCGTGTTGTCTGCTGGTGATGCACGTTCATACGCCTCCTCCTCTAATCGGGGGAGTAGCTTGCGTTTAGGGTAACTTTTGGAGGGGCGTTCGAGCTCATGCTCTTCGGCCGCGAGGACTTCAGTCCATCTGTCGGCTAGCAGATCTTGATCAGCTCTAAGCTGTTGCTGCTTTTTTTAGGCTGTTTGCCGTGGCCATAAGCCTGCATTTAAAACGCTCTTGTTCGACGGGATCCTCAGGCACGACGAATTCGTCATCGTCGAGGCTTGCCTCGTCTCCGGAGGGAGGCATATAATCCTCTACCTCTTCTTCTGCCGCTCTCTCATGAGGGCTGGCGTCTCCGTCCTCCTGCACTGAATCTTACTGGAGTGGGTTGTCTTCGGCACTGTCCGGTGTGTTATTGTCTCCGGTGCCGGAATCTTCATTCTTGCTGTGGCGGGATTTAGAGCGGCGCCGCTGACGCCGGCGCTTGGGCTGTTTTTTGGAGGGGTCATCCTCCGCTGTTCCTTCACCATTCCCATCCTTTGGGATATCCACCATGTATATGTCATATGATGAGGTGACTTTCCAGTGCCCAGTAGGCGCTGGTTCTTGGTTGTCTTCGGCATCGTCGTCCATACCGTCGATGTCTTCGGAGTCGTAGTCTAGCATGTCGGTTAGATCGTCGACAGTGGCTACTAAGTGGGTGGTGGGTGGGCTTTGAATTTCTTCGTTGTCCGCATCCCAACCGTCCTGACCGCAGTCCGGCCAGGGCTCTCCTGATAACGAGAGACACTGTAGCGAACTTAAGATGTCGCCGAAAGGTGAGTGTTGGAAGATGTCCGCTGCGGTGAACTCCGTGATCGGCGCCCAATCGGATTCCATTGGAGGGGGCGCGGGAGGTTCGGAGTCCGGCACCTCGGAGTCACGAGCTTCATGAGGGACAAGGTCAGTGTTCGGCTCTATCTCCATAGAGGTTGCAGCTCCCGAGGCGGTGTCTAGCTATCCGTCCTCGATCTGCGCAGTCGGCTCCGAATTGAAGATCGGAGCGGGCTCGAGTGCGGCCTCCAGCGTACTGTCTGGCTGCAGAGCTAAATCATGCCCGTCGTGACAGTGCGACGCGCTTGGCTGCGGCTCGAATCCATCGAAGATCAAGTCCCCGCGGATGTCAGCCATGAAGTTCAAACTTCCAAAGCTGACCTGACGGCCAGAGGCGTAGCTTTCGATCTGCTCCAGATGGCCAAGTGAATTGGCCCGCAGTGCAAAGCCGCCGAATACGAAGATCTGTCCGGGGAGGAAGGTCTCACCCTGGACTGCGTCGTTGGTGATGATCGAAGAAGCCATCGAGCGTATCGGTGACGACACAGAGGAACTCTCAATGAAAGCACCAATGTCGGTGTCAAAACTGGCAGATCTCGGGTAGGGGGTCCCAAACTGTGCGTCTAGGCAGATGGTAACAGGAGACAAGGGACACGATGTTTTACCCAGTTTCGGGCCCTCTTGATGGAGGTAAAACCCTACGTCCTGCTTGATTAATATTGATGATGTGTGTTACAAGAGTAGATCTACCACGAGATCAAGGAGGCTAAACCCTAGAAGCTAGCCTATGGTATGATTGTTGTTCGTCCTACGGACTAAAGCCATCCGGTTTATATAAACACCGGAGAGGGCTAGGGTTACACAGAGTCGGTTACAATGGTAGGAGATCTACATATCCGTATCGCCAAGCTTGCCTTCCACACCATGGAAAGTCCCATCCGGACACGGGACAAAGTCTTCAATCTTGTATCTTCATAGTCTTGGAGTCCGGCTGATCATGATAGTTCGGCTATCTGGACACCCCCTAGTCTAGGACTCCCTCAGTTGGCTACCCCAACAGACCTCAAGCACATCCAGAAATTAACTGGATGCATGGCTGCATTAAGCCACTTTATCTCCCGATTAGGAGAAAAGACACTACCTCTTTATCGCCTTCTTCGACGCGCCGAACACTTCAAGTGGACGGATGTGGCCACGACCGGACTGGAAGAAATAAAGGCCCTCTTGGCCAGCAATCCAATCCTGACCGCGCCAAATACTGGCGAACCTATGCTATTATACATAGCTGCAACACACCAGGATGTAAGCGCAGTGCTCGTCGTCGAACGAGAAGCGGACGGACACAAGTTCCCGCTCCAAAAGCCAGTATATTACGTGTTCACTGTCCTCACTCCATGCAAATCCTGGTACCCACACTATCAAAAGATAGCATACGTGGTATTCATGGCATCCCGGAAGCTACGACACTAATTTCAAGAGTGTTCGATTATGGTGGCCTCCGAAGTACCACTCAGTGACATAATAAATAACTGGGATGCCACGGCCCGGATTGCTAAATGGGCTATCGAGCTCCTTCCGTTCGACATAACATACAAACCACAACGAGCCATTAAGTCGCAAGTACTGGCTGAGTTTGTCGCCGAACGGACATAAGCCGAACTCCCTAAAGAGTACGGCGCATACTCCAACTGGATCATGCACTTCGACGGCTCTAAAATGCTGGCCGTATTGGGAGCGGGTGTTGTCCTGACATCCCCCACCAGAGACACGGTCCAATACATACTCCAAATATTATACATAGACTCCTACAATGCAGCCGAATATGAGGCTCTGTTGCATGGTCTTCGGATGGCAGTCTCCATGGGCATCCAATGTCTAGAAGTGCGCGGGGACTTGAACCTCACAATATCACAGATAAATGGAGACTTTGATGCCAAGGATCCGAAAATGGCGGCCTACCATAATGCCGTCCTCAAAATGTCAGCTCGGTTAGAGGGGCTCGAATTCCACCATGTGGTCCGAGAAAACAATCAAACGGCGGATATCCTCGCCCGCATCAGCGCTAAACGCAACCCCGTCCCACCTAATATCTTCTTGGAAAGGTTGTTCAAGCCATGCGTGGTATGGGAAGGGGAGACTGGCAATACCAGTCCAGCTCCGAATATAACCCCAGATTCCGAACCATCTAACGTAATCGGAGGCTCTGCTACCGAAATAACACCTTCGGCCCACAAAATCATGGCTGTCATCGCCCCGTGGACCAAGCCCTTCTTAGCCTACCTAAACAGGCAAGAGCTCCCCGCGGACCAAAATGAGGCACGTTGTATTGTGTGGCGTTCCAAGGCCTACATAGTCCATGAGGGAGAGATTTAGAAGAAAAGCACCACCGGAGTGCTCCAAAGATGCATCTCCGAAGAGGAAGGGCGGTAGCTCTTGGGTGAAATCCATGCCGGACTCGGCGGGCACCACGCCGCAGCTCGGGCACTTGTAAGCAAGGCCTTCCGTACAGGTTTTTACTGGCCGATAGCCCGGGCAGATGCATAGGACCTTGTCCAACATTGCGTTGGTTGCCAACTCTTCGCCAATCAGAGCCATATGCCACCTACCGCTCTCCAAACAATCCCCATAACTTGGCCCTTCGCGGTCTGGGGGCTGGATATGGTCGAACCTCTTAAAGGGGGAAGCCATAAGAAAAAATACTTATTGGTCATGGTGGACAAGTTCACCAAATGGATAGAAGCCAAACCAGTTAAAACGGCCGAATCCGGACCAGTGATAGACTTCATATCAGGGGTTGTGCACCGTTACGGTGTCCCCCACAGCATCATCGCTGACAATGGCTCAAATTTTACAGCCGATGAGGTGAAAACTTGGTGCGGCAATATGGGCATTAAGCTCGATTCCACCTCTGCCTATCACCCTCAAACAAATGGTCAAGTCGAACGTGCAAATGGTCTTATGATGAGCGGCATCAAACCCAGACTAGTGCGATCCTTGAAGGAATCAGATACGCACTAGGTCAAGGAGCTCGACTCCGTGCTCTGGGGGCTGCGGACCACGCCAAATCGCACCAGCGGATACACACCATTTTTTATGGTGTACGACGCAGTGGCAGTACTACCCTGCGATATAATTCATGACTCACCTGGTGTGCGCATGCACGAAGAGGACGAAGCCGAGCTAGATCGGTAGGACAACTTAGATGCCCTGGAGGAGGAGCGTGACGTCGCAAAAGCCCGTTCCGCATTCTATCAGCAGCAGGCTCGATGGTATCAAAGAAGAGAAGTACGGGCCAAAACTTATAACATTGGCGAACTCGTTCTACGCCTACCAGAGAAGAAGAAGGACAAGCTCAAGCCCAAGTGAGAGGTTCCCTTCATCATCAATAAAGTTCTCACCGGAGGAGCGTACTGTGTGCATAATGCATCAAATAACAGACTCGAGCCGAACCCATGGAACGCGGCCAGACTCCGAAGATTCTACGCCTAGTGCCGAACTCAGTGTTCATCTCCTTGCCTCCGCCTTTTCAATTATGTCCTCCTTCTTTGTTTCTCTTCCTCTTTTCTTTTTACACACAAAGCCTTAAATGCTTTACGGATGCTTCGATCGCTCCGGCCGCACTATGCGTGCTCAGTATACCTGGGGGCTTCCTATACGGAAGCTTAATATAATTATTTTCATGGCTTCATACCCACCACATATGTGTCACCTTTCCATATGTGCCTTTTCTTCACCATTATATGCATCGATATGACTTAAGTTTTCGCCATGCTGGGTTGCCTGGCTCTTGTGTTTATGCCCTACGTTCCCGTTAATTCGGCTAGGGCATAAGGGGAGCACCTCTGCGATTGTTACTGCCGGTTCAGCCGGATGTGTACCTCAGACTGGGTGAAGCGGAAAGCTAGCGTTCTTAAGGGAATATTCGGTCGGTGAACAAAGGATATTTTTTGTTTATTACAACATAAATCCCCAGATGTTTTGTATCATGCGTCTTTGTTCGCAGTTCGGACATGCACATTGATGCATGCGTACCCAGGGAAAGGAACCCCTAATGGAACTATTCTCTCTGGAAGATGTTTCTTACTATCCATGTAATATAACATAACTAGTTGGGTACTTATCTGTTCAAGCACTTATGACCCCTACGCCTGGTTTCCACACGTACCCCAGTTTTACATAACTGAGCGGGTATTCGGACACACTTTGGACTGTCGGGTCCGGAGGCTGAAGCGAAAAGGTCCGCCATGACAAATGATTTACAATCCGGGTAGGGACTACATACGTCCGTTGAAGTGAATAGTCACTTGGACTAGCTAAATTCTTCTTCTATACCATCCAACAGGTTGTCTAGCCTACAATCCTGTTGGGAATACTTTGCGGCTAAATCTACTTGGTCATACACCAGACTTACGGGGATCTCTTTCCCATCTGGCCCCACCGGTCCGACCTCAGCCATATGGTTTGGGTCAGCCTTGGCGTATCGCGTCTTCACCATGGCCCAGGCTTCCCTTGCACCTTGTTAGCAGGCTGATACCTTCCATAAGCGGAAGCTCCGTCGTGCTCCTTTGAGCATATCCACAACCCCCCCCCATGCCTCCTGGCAAGGAAGCGGATGGCCACAAGGCCTCAGCAATACCCTGCATCACCTGCCGAGCTCGTTTGTACAGTTGTGAGAGATCTTGCAGCAGATCGCCTGTGGATCCAGGCATCTCCTCTTCAGGACGGCCTGTTAGCATACCTACAGACATAACTCTGTTAATTCATTTCCTCGCCGAACTGTACTGTAGTTCGTTTAAGCACTTACCATAAATGCTGTGTTGAAGCCTCCTGTTCTCCTTCACGGAGTCAACAAGCTGAGCTCGAACATCTGCTAATTCGAGCTCAGCAGGATATTAGCATCTTGGAGATTGTTTTTCTCTTGAATAACCTGCGTAAGCACACGCTCGCCAGCCTTTAGCTGACGTCGAACATGTGGCTCATTATCTTTTACGATCTCCGAATTCTCTCCGGGATTGTTTGTAGAATATTTTGTTAGATTTGTAAAGCATGCCGAATACTAACTGGTGTACGCCCTTAAAAATTTCTTTATCAAGGCAAGTATTACCAGAGGAGGCCTTCTGGGATTCCTCTAGTTCGGCAACTACAGCCCTCAGCTGGGTCTTGCATTCCTCCAGCTCTTGAGATAAATGGGTATTCTTCTCTACAAGAACCTATGCATACAATGATCCTTAAATCAGGTGTGCCAACTGTTTCAAGTCTCAGGGGCTACTGATACACATGCTTATCAAATTTTCTTACCCGTATATCCTTTGCATACTGGTCCATCGCTCTCGCAAGTCCATCTTGAGCAGCGTGGATGTATGTGTCTCCTGAGTTGAAGGGATTGAACGCCTGTTCGGAAAAAATACCATCGCGGAGTACGGCCCGTCTGCACCGGTGATTCATGGCACTCTCCACTTCGCAATTTGTAGCGGAGAACCTGTCTGCATCCTCTGTGGGAGGATAATTCGGCGTTGTCCCCACATCAGCCTCCACCCGTGAGTCCGGTTCTAGAATCCGGCTGGCTGAGGCGTGGCCGGCTGGGTGTCCGAATATGGTCCGGCGACTACTCTTTCTGCTAGGACATAATGAACGCTGTCACATTTCAACTATGATAATCACGGAGCAAGTTTAAATTGTACCTCTGCAATGGCGTCCTAATCCTAACCGCCTTCCTCTTAAGCCTGCCCGGCCCGGGTGCCCTTTGCTGATGAGCCCCCATGGGCTCAGCGCGGCGTCCCAATGGCCGTTTCTATAAAAGTGCAACATATGTACATAAGGTATGGTATAACGAAGGAATCCTTTTTGTAAGTTAGGACTCCGGCTTTACTTACATGCGATACAGGGAGCAATCCGGGATAATCGGTGATGATGGCCACCAAGATGCAGTCACAGCTTGCCTGGTAGAATGTCCCATCAACCAGTTCCACGGATATATCCGGATCTTCTTCAAGACCGGGGTCGAGAGCCCAGCCAGGGTTCTTTGGCTGGGGAGATGGGCTATTGAACTCTCTCACGGCCTTTTTCAGTTCCTGCTTTGAAATAGCAAGGTAAATAATTGTGACGAGGGATGCAAGAATAAATAGAGCTGACTAAAGGATGACGGCTTACCCAGTTTGGGGGGTTGTACATGGAAAATCCATCCCGTGGCTTAATGCGGAGGAACTCCTCTTCTTCTCCATTGTACAAATCGGACAATATTCTCGCCAGAGCGGTGGCGGAGTCCGGACCTTTACGACCGCAGCGGGTGGCGTCCTCTTCTCCATTGAAGTGCCACATGGGTTTCCCCTGATATTGAAGTGGCTACACCCCCCGCATTATGCATATTGACATAACTTCGATTATTGTCAGTCCTGATTGGGCCAGTATTTTTATCCTGCCCGTTAGGTAGAGGACTTCTCTGTTATCTTCCTCCTGGGGGCTCCGGGGGCGCCAACTTTGGCGTTTCTTTAGCAGAGCGTTAATGAACTCAAGAAGGCCCGTCCGGATTGGTCCCGGAAGGGGAACGTCATCTACATAAAACCACTCTGAAGGCCAGTCTTCGGATGCCTTCTTTGGAGTGCCGGACAAGTATCCGGTCTGGGTGATGCGCCATATTTTGGCTTCGCCCACTTGATATATAGATCCCTCCTGATTACGAGGGACGAGGAAGAATAGCCTCTTCCATAACTCAAAATGAGCCTCGCAGCCCAGAAATAGCTCGCAGAGGGCAACGTAACCTGTGATGTGCAGTACGGAGGCAGGGTGAAGTTATGCAGCTGGAGGCCATAGAACTCCAGGAGCCAGCGGAGGAACGGGTGGATTGGAAACCCGAGTCCTCTCAGCAAATATGGGACAAGGCATACCCACTCCCACTGAGATGGTTTAGGAAAACTCTCCGCTTGCTCCCCGCCATTATAGTTGGCTAGTCCGGCTCGGACGGGGACCATGTATGCAGGTGGAAGAAACCCTTGGGTCTGCAACTCTACTAATTGGCTATGGGGACCATAACACTTTTCCCAATCCCCTGGCTTAGAGCTAAGGGTGCGAGAAGAGGAGCTGCGGCGATCGGTCATGATGGAATGGTTTTTTTCGGACGCGCTCTGTTGAATGCTTGCTTGGGGGAAGATGGTGAGATTTGGATCTGAGGATCCCCGTCTATTCAAATAGACAGTTCGCTTACAAGGTCAGGGTGGCAAATGTAAAAATGACCCGGCTCCTCGTATTCACTCGACACGTGGAGATAGCCATTATTGAAGCACAAAAGCCGAGTAGTACAACATTAATGGGAAGCCGTAAACGGTTCGCTACAACAGGTACTCTAGATTTGGAGAAGAACTCGCCTTGTAATGCCGAAGACAATCTGCGCGCTGGACTCATAATCATTGAAGCCTGGTTCGGGGGCTCCTGGACTAGGGGGTATCTGGACAGCGGGACTATATTGTTGGGGAACGTAGTAATTTCAAAAAATTTCCTACGCACACGCAAGATCATGGTGATGGCATAGCAACGAGAGGGGATAGTGTTGTCCACGTACCATCGTAGACCATAAGCGGAAGCGTTAGCACAACGCGGTTGATGTAGTCGTACGTCTTCACGATCCGACCGATCCAAGCACCGAACGTACGGCACCTCCGAGTTCAGCACACGTTCAGCTCGATGATGATCCCCGGGCTCCGATCCAGCAAAGCTTCGGGGATGAGTTCCGTCAGCACGACGGCGTGGTGACGATGATGATGTTCTACCGGCGCAGGGCTTTGCCTAAACTCCGCGACGATATGACCGAGGTGGAATATGGTGGAGGGGGGCACCGCACACGGCTAAGGAACGATCCGTAGATCAACTTGTGTGTCTATGGGGTGCCCCTTGCCCCCGTATATAAAGGAGGGAGGGGGGAGGCCGGCCGGCCCTTGTTGGGCGCGCCAGGAGGAGTCCTCCTCCTCCTAGTAGGAGTAGGACTCCTCCTTTCCTACTCCTACTAGGAGGGGAAGGAAGGAGGAGAGGAGGGGAAGGAAAGAGGGGGGCGCCGCCCCCCCCTCCTAGTCCAATTCGGACCAGAGGGAGAGGGGGCGCGAGGCCCTTCCTGGCCGCCCCTCTCTCTTCCCACCAAGGCCCATGTGGCCCATTAACTCTCCGGGGAGGGTTCTGGTAACCCTCCGGCACTCCGGTTTTCTCTGAAATCACCCGGAACACTTCCGGTGTCCGAATATAGTCATCCAATATATCAATCTTTATGTCTCGGCCATTTCGAGACTCCTCGTCATGTCCGTGATCACATCTGGTACTCCGAACAAACTTCGGTACATCAAAACTTGTGAACTCATAATAAAACTGTCATCATAACGTTAAGAGTGCAGACCCTACGGGTTTGAGAACTATGTAGACATGACCTAGAACTATTCTCGGTCAATAACCAATAGCGGAACCTGGATGCCCATATTGGTTCCTACATATTCTACGAAGATCTTTATCGGTCAAACCGCATAACAACATACGTTGTTCCCTTTGTCATCGGTATGTTACTTGCCCGAGATTTGATCGTCGGTATCCAATACCTAGTTCAATCTCATTACCGGCACGTCTCTTTACTCGTTCTGTAACGCATCATCTTATAACTAACTCATTAGTTACAATGCTTGCAAGGCTTAGGTGATGAGTATTACATATACCTTTGTTCACTTTTCCATCCTTCTTATCCGCCAAATACTTGGGGCAGTTCCGCTTCCAGTGATCAGTCTGCTTGCAGTAGAAGCACTCAGTTTCAGGCTTAGGTCCAGACTTGGGTTTCTTCTCTTGAGCAGCAACTTGCTTGCTGTTCTTCTTGAAGTTCCCCTTCTTCTTCCCTTTTCCCTTTTTCTTGAAACTAGTGGTCTTGTTGACCATCAACACTTGATGCTCCTTTTTGATTTCTACCTCCGCAGCTTTTAGCATTGCGAAGAGCTCGGGAATAGTCTTGTTCATCCCTTGCATATTATAGTTCATCACAAAGCTCTTGTAGCTTGGTGGCAGTGATTGGAGAATTCTGTCAATGACGCTATCATCCGGAAGATTAACTCCCAGTTGAATCAAGTGATTATTATACCCAGACATTTTGAGTATATGTTCACTGACAGAACTATTCTCCTCCATCTTGCAGCTATAGAACTTATTGGAGACTTCATATCTCTCAATCCGGGCATTTGCTTGAAATATTAACTTCAACTCCTGGAACATCTCATATGCTCCATGACGTTCAAAACGTCGTTGAAGACCCGGTTCTAAGCCGTAAAGCATGGCACACTGAACTATAGAGTAGTCATCAGCTTTGCTCTGCCAGACGTTCTTAATGTCGTCAGTTGCATCAGCAGCAGGCCTGGCACCCAGCGGTGCTTCCAGGACATAACTTTTCTGTGCAGCAATGAGGATAATCCTCAGGTTACGGACCCAGTCCGTGTAATTGCTAACATCATCTTTCAACTTTGCTTTCTCAAGGAACGCATTAAAATTCAACGGAACAACAGCAGGAGCCATCTATTTACAAAAAAACATAGACAAGCAAAATACTATCAGGTACTAAGTTCATGATAAATTTAAGTTCAATTAATCATATTACTTAAGAACTCCCACTTAGACAGACATCTCTCTAGTCATCTAAGTGATCACGTGATCCAAATCAACTAAACCATAACCGATCATCACGTGAGATGGAGTAGTTTTCAATGGTGAACATCACTATGTTGATCATATCTACTATATGATTCATGCTCGACCTTTTGGTCTCCGCGTTCCGAGGCCATATCTGCATATGCTAGGCTCGTCAAGTTTAACCTGAGTATTCTGCGTGTGCAAAATTGGCTTGCACCCGTTGTAGATGGACGTAGAGCTTATCACACCCGATCATCACGTGGTGTCTGGGCACGACGAACTTTGGCAACGATGCATACTCAGGGAGAACACTTCTTGATAATTTAGTGAGAGATCATCTTAAAATGCTACCGTCAATCAAAGAAAGATAAGATGCATAAAGGATAAACATCACATGCAATCAATATAAGTGATATGACATGGCCATCATCATCTTGTGCTTGTGATCTCCATCTCCGAAGCACCGTCATGATCACCATCATCACTGGCGCGACACCTTGATCTCCATCGTAGCATCGTTGTCATCTCGCCAACTATTGGTTCTACGACTATCGCTACCGCTTAGTGATAAAGTAAAGCAATTACAGGGCGTTTGCATTTCATACAATAAAGCGACAACCATATGGCTCCTGCCAGTTTCCGATAACTTTGGTTACAAAACATGATCATCTCATACAATAAAATATAGCATCACGTCTTGACCATATAACATCACAACATGCCCTGCAAAAACAAGTTAGACGTCCTCTACTTTGTTGTTGCAAATTTTACGTGGCTGCTACGGGCTTTTAGCAAGAACCGTTCTTACCTACGCATAAAAACCACAATGATAGTTTGTCAAGTTGGTGATGTTTTAACCTTCGCAAGGACCAGGCGTAGCCACACTCGATTTAGCTAAAGTGAGAGAGACAGACACCCGCCAGCCACCTTTAAGCACGAGTGCTCGTAACGGTGAAACCAGTCTCGGGTAAGCATACGCGTAATGTCGGTCCGGGCCGCTTCATCTTGCAATACCGCCGAACCAAAGTATGGCATGCTGGTAAGCAGTATGACTTGTATCGCCCACAACTCACTTGTGTTCTACTCGTGCATATAACATCAATGCATAAAACCTGGCTCTGATACCACTGTTGGGGAACGTAGTAATTTCAAAAAAATTCCTACGCACACGCAAGATCATGGTGATGGCATAGCAACGAGAGAGGAGAGTGTTGTCCACGTACCCTCATAGACCGTAAGCGGAAGCGTTAGCACAACGCGGTTGATGTAGTCGTATGTCTTCACGATCCGACCGATCCAAGCACCGAACGTACGGCACCTCCGAGTTCAGCACACGTTCAGCTCGATGACGATCCCCGGGCTCCGATCTAGCAAAGCTTCGGGGATGAGTTCCGTCAGCACGACGGCGTGGTGACGATGATGATGTTCTACCGGCGCAGGGCTTCGCCTAAACTCCGCGACGATATGACCGAGGTGGAATATGGTGGAGGGGGGCACCGCACACGGCTAAGGAACGATCCGTAGATCAACTTGTGTGTATATGGGGTGCCCCCTGCCCCCGTATATAAAGGAGGGAGGGGGGAGGCCGGCCGGCCCTTGTTGGGCGCGCCAGGAGGAGTCCTCCTCCACCTAGTAGGAGTAGGACTCCTCCTTTCCTACTCCTACTAGGAGGGGAAGGAAGGAGGAGAGGAGGAGAAGGAAAGAGAGGGGCGCCGCCCCCCCCCCCCTCCTAGTCCAATTCGGACCAGAGGGAGAGGGGGCGCGCGGCCCTTCCTGGCCGCCCCTCTCTCTTCCCACCAAGGCCCATGTGGCCCATTAACTCTCCGGGGAGGGTTCCGGTGTCCGAATATAGTCGTCCAATATATCAATCTTTATGTCTCGGCCATTTCGAGACTCCTCGTCATGTCCGTGATCACATCCGGTACTCCGAACAAACTTCGGTACATCAAAACTTGTGAACTCATAATAAAATTGTCATCGTAACGTTAAGCGTGCAGACCCTACGGGTTTGAAAACTATGTAGACATGACCTAGAACTATTCTCGGTCAATAACCAATAGCGGAACCTGGATGCCCATATTGGTTCCTACATATTCTACGAAGATCTTTATCGGTCAAACCGCATAACAACATACGTTGTTCCCTTTGTCATCGGTATGTTACTTGCCCGAGATTTGATCGTCGGTATCCAATGCCTAGTTCAATCTTGTTACCGGCAAGTCTCTTTACTCGTTCTGTAACACATCATCTTATAACTAACTCATTAGTTACAATGCTTGCAAGGCTTAGGTGATGAGTATTACCGAGAGGGCCCAGAGATACCTCTCCGACAATCGGAGTGACAAAACCTAATCTCGAATTATGCCAACCCAACATGTACCTTCGGAAACACCTGTAGAGCACCTTTATAATCAACCAGTTATGTTGTGACGTTTGGTAGCACACAAAGTGTTCTTCCGGTAAACGGGAGTTGCACAATCTCATAGTTGCAGGAACTTTGTATAAGTCATGAAGAAAGCAATAGCAACATACTAAACGATCAAGTGCTAGGCTAACGGAATGGGTCATGTCAATCACATCATTATCCTAATGATGTGATCCCATTAATCAAATTACAACACATGTATATGGTTTAGGAAACATAACCATCTTTGATAAATGAGCTAGTCAAGTAGAGGCATACTAGTGACTTTATGTCTGTCTATGTATTCACACGTGTATCATGTTTCCGGTTAATACAACTCTAGCATGAATAATAAACATTTATCATGATATGAGGAAATAAATAATAACTTTATTATTGCCTCTAGGGCATATTTCCTTCATATATACTTTGGCCAGACTGTTGGACTATGAAGATACAAGATTGAAGACTTTGTCCCATGTCCGGATGGGACTCTCCCTGGCATGGAGGGCAAGCCTGGCGATTCGGATGTTAGATCTCCTTCTTTGTAACCGACTCTGTGTAACCCTAGCCCCCTCCGGTGTCTATATAAACCGGAGGGTTTAGTCCGTAGGACAAGAACAACAATCATAATCATAGGCTAGCTTCTAGGGTTTTGCCTCTATGATCTCGTGGTAGATCAACTCTTGTAATACTCATATCATCAAGATCAATCAAGCAGGAAGTAGGGTATTACCTCCATCGAGAGGGCCCGAACCTGGGTAAACATCGTGTCCCCAGCCTCATGTTACCATTAGCCTTAGACGCACAGTTCAGGACACCCTACCCGATATCTGCCAGTTTTGACACCGAGATTAACCTAAAATGCACTAATAGTACAAGAAAACTAAAATGCACTAAATCGATCAACTAACCAAAAATTAGTGATAAAATGCACTAACCTAAAATCGGTATCTACTAACAACTTAAATAAAAAAATAAATACATATATGAAAAATAACATCATCATCATATCATCAACATCATCATATCATCATCAACATATATGAAAAAATGCATACATGGACGAGGTCGGCCGGACCTAGCGCGGGGCGGCGATGGAGTCAGGGCAGGGTTGGTGCGGCAATGGCGTCAGGGCAAGGGCGGCGCGGACTGGGGAGATGACAGCGCGGGGTGGCGACGGAGTCAGGGCAGGGGTGGCGCGGCGACGACGTCGGGGCAAGGGCGGCACAGACCGGGGCGATGACTATGCGGGGCGGCGCTGTGACGGCGTTGAGGCAGGGGCGGTGTGGCCACGGCGTCAGGGCAGGGGCGGGCACGGCGACAACATCGGGGCAGGGGCGGCGCGCGGCGACAGCATTGGGGTAGGGGCGCGCGTGGCGACATCTTTGTGGCAGGGGCGCGCGCAGCGACGAGGGTGTCAGAGGCAGGCACGCGGCATCGTGGGGCAGAGGGGCCGCCTGGCAGCGGCGTCGGGGCAGTGGGAAGAAGAACTGAAAAGAACTTTTCAAAAGTGTTGCTTATATACCCAGGGCATTGGTACCGGTTCGTGACACCAACCGGTACAATTGCCCCCCTTTGGTACCGGTTGGTGCCACCAACCGGGACCAAAGGTCTCTTTTCAGCAGCCCAAAGGGCGGGAAACAGAGGCCTTTGGTCCCGATTGGTGGCACCAACCGGTACCAAAGGGTAGCATTGGTATCGGTTGGTGCCACGAACCGGTACCAATGCCCCTTTGGTACCGGTTGGTGCCACCAACCGGGACCAAAGGCCTCGTGCTGCCCGTGGCCAAAACCTTAGTCCCACCACACTAGTTGAGAGAGGCGCATAGTGGTTTATAAGCCCCACTGCTGCAACCCTCTCGAGCTCCTCTCCATTGCAGGCTTACGGGCCTAATCTCACACTAATATGCCTGATGGGCCTACTGGGCCTTCTACGGGCCTGAATCCTGGGCCATGGTGGGTTTCTAGTCGTATTCAGGCCGTGGTGGCCCAGTAGGTGGCATTTTTTTAGTTTTTCAATTTTTTTTGTTTTTTGCATTTTTATTTTCTTTTGTTTTTTCTTTATTTTTTAGTTCTTTTTTGCTTTTAGGTAATAAAAATTATAAACTTTCTGTTAGTGCCATTTGTTTTCCAATTTGAATAGTTTAAATTGAATTTTTTGAAATTTGTGTGAATCACTAGTTTTTGAATAACTTTACTACAAAAATAGATTTTTGAGTGATTCTTTTTCCCGCTATTTAATATTACTGTGTTTAATCATTATATTCAAAAACAGATTTTGTTATTTTAGTTTCTAACACAAAAATTCTTTGTGATAATTCTTTTTGCTATTAACGTTTCTAACAAAAAAATTCTTTATGAAAATTCTTTTTGCTTTTAATGTTTTGAACAGAAAATACTTTGATAATTTTGTTTGCATAAATTTTATATAATTTTAGTTTCAATAATACTAGAGGTTTAGAAAAGTTTTTTGAGTTGGTTCCTTTTGCTATTGGAGTTCTATATAAGCTTTTTAGTTGATTCGTTTTGCTATTGAATGATATTATAGTTTTGTCTTAGTTGATCATAACAGAGAATTTTTATTGATTATTTTTAGTTCATTCTTTTTCCTATTAGTTCATTCTTGTTGCTATTAGTGCATTATTTGAGCTAAATGACCCTGAAATTGAAAAGCACTACAAATGAACTATGAAAAGGTTGTAAGTTGGCATGGTATCATTATTTAACACACATAGCATGTGTTAAAAAGTTGAGAGGATTACGGCAAAAACTAGATGCACTTTGTGTGCAAAATGGACAATCTCTTTCGAAGTATCAGAGTTTCGGACAGAAACTCATGTGTTACAAAGGGATTCCATTTTTTTGAACTTATTTGAACTCCAGACTTTTTGTGTGTTCAAAATGCACCATTCAAAGCCAAATCATCAATTTTCAACCCTCTTTGACTTCATTTGGTATTTTTCAGGACTGTACTGATTTTTTGAGCTAAATGACCCTTAAATGGAAAATCACTACAGATGAACTCTGAAAAGGTTGAAAGTTGGCTTGGTATCATCATTTAACTCACATAGCATGTGCTAAAAAGTTGAGAGGGTTACGACAAAAACTGGATGCACTTCGGGTACAAAACAGACGATCTCTTTGGAAGTATCAGGGTTTCGGACGAAAACTCATATGTTACAAAGGGATTTCATTTATTCACATGTAACTGCAGTGATATTCTAGATCAAAGGCATCATCGTAATAGTTGTTGATAGAAAGTCTTCATTTTTCTTCGCTTGTGTCCTTTGCTTATTGCACCGTAACCATGGAAAATCTTCATCGTTTAACAAGGTGCTTGGGTCAGCCTTGACTTTGAAGGGAGGATTTCATGAAACTTTTCATAATCTTCAGACATGTCTGTCTTGCCCTGCAATCCCACGATGTCTCTTTTTCCTGAAAGAACTATGTGGCGCTTTGGCTCATCATATGATGTATCCGCTTCCTTATCTTTTCTTTTTCTCGGTTTGGTAGACATGTCCTTCACATAGAAAACCTGCGGCACATCATTGGCTAGGACGAATGGTTCGTCTATGTACCCCAGACTGTTCAGATCCACTATTGCCATTCCGTACTGTGGGTCTACCTGTACCCCGCCTCCTGATAAATTGACCCATTTGCACTTAAACAAAGGGACCTTAATATCATATCCATAGTCAAGTTCCCATATGTCCACTATGTAACCATAATACATGTCCTTTCCCCTCTTGGTTGCTGCATCAAAGCGGACACCACTGTTTTGGTTGGTGCTCTTTTGATCTCTTGGCGATCGTGTAAAATGTATTCCCATTTATCTCGTACCCTTTGTAAGTCATTACATTCGAAGATGGTTCCCTCACCAATGAGTACAAGTCATCAGAAACAGTGTTGTCACACCTGAGACGTGTTTGGAACCAACTACAGAAACTCCTAATGTGTTAACATGTAATCCAGTTGTCACACTGGTCCGGGTGTTTGGAGCGTAGAATGTTCTTGTGTTCATCGACATATGGGGTCACCAAGGTAGAATTCTTTAGAACCGTGTAGTGTGCTTGAGACCAAGAATGCACGTCCCTACATATTATTGAGACCCATCCCAGTGTGCCTTTTCCACCCGGTCTTCCCTCACACCGCGATTGAGGGAGACCTATCTTCTTAAGGTCGGGAATGAAGTCAACACAAAACCCAATGACATCCTATGTTTGATGGCCCATGGAGATGCTTCCTTCTGGCCTAGCGCGGTTACGGACATATTTCTTTAGAACTCCCATGAACCTCTCAAAGGGGAACATATTGTGTAGAAATACAGGGCCCAGAATGACAATCTCGTCGACTAGATGAGCTAGGACGTGCATCATGATATTGAAGAGGATGGTGGGAACACCAGCTCAAAACTGACAAGACATTGCGCCAAATCACTCCTTAACCTTGGTAGGATTTCTGGATCGGTCACTGAGGGAGTCCTGGATTAGGGGGTGTCCGGATGGCCGGACTCCTGGACTACGAAGATACAAGATTGAAGACTCCGTCCCGTGTCCGGATGGGACTTTCCTTGGCATGGAAGGCAAGCTTGGCGATACGATATGAAGATATCCTCCCATTGTAACCGACTCTGTGTAACCCTAGCCCTCTCCGGTGTCTATATAAACCGGAGAGTTTTAGTCCATAGGACGAACAACAATCATACCATAGGCTAGATTCTAGGGTTTAGCCACTCCGATCTCGTGGTAGATCTACTCTTGTACTACCCATATCATCAATATTAATCAATCAGGAGTAGAATTTTACCTCCATCGAGAGGGCCCGAACCTGGGTAAAAACATTGTGTCCCTTGTCTCTTGTTACCATCCGCCTAGACGCACAGTTCGGGACCCCCTACCCGAGATCCGCCGGTTTTGACACCGACATTGGTGCTTTCATTGAGAGTTCCGCTGTGTCGTCACCATCAGGAAGGATGCCACACCCTGTCTTTAAAGACGGCGTCGTTGCTAAAGGAGCTTTGGCTGTCGGCGAAACTCTCCGGCTAGGCAGGTTTTTGATGACCGCCAGTCCGGCCGCCGCGCCAACGATGACCTCTCGGGCCATCGAAAGCAATCTTCACATCAGCTCGGAGCTCGCCGAGCAGTTAGATCCGATGGAGCTCTTCTCCCTGAACGAACTCTTGGATCGCATCGCGGCCCTGGGAGTCGCTACTGATTACGACCAGATTGGGCTTAAACCTGATCAGAGAGAGATTGACTCTCCCCAGATTACCCACCACGTCGAAGTGGTGGAAGAACAACGCGGCAAATCTTCGCCCTCCCTAACGACCAGATGCGTCCGGATTCCCGATCCCTCCAAGCCGGAAACCCGCGGAGGGAAGGATGTCGCCGAACCCTGAACCTAAAGTCAGGCAGCAGGCCCGATTCATTGAATAACATCCGAGAGAGCAAGCTTCCAAATTCGGAAACTGCTCGGCCCCTGAATCTTACATCGGGCAGGGTTCCGGATTTATTTTCACCCGCCCACCCAACTATACGGGATTTATCCCTAATACGGCAAGAGTCCGGAGAAGCAGTACACCACTACTGGGCCAGATTCCTCCTGTTTATGAACAGGATAAAGGACTGCCGTGAGAAAGAAGCAATTTTACTCTTCCTTAACAACTGCATGGACATCGGAATCCTCAACGCCATAAGTCGCCGCGAAATTACATGATTCGCCGACTTGACATCCATAGTACAAAAGTACTGTGCGATTGAAAGTGTTCGGAAAACCGAAGATAAATTCTGGGACAATCCGGCCCCGAATATAACACGAGTCCGAAACAAAAGGGCGCATTATCGCCAGGCATCCGAGCCAAATATCAAAATACAAAAGCCCTCTACAGGGTACGGGACCGTATTGGAAGGATGGCTCAATGGACCCTGTAGAATTCATAATTCAGGGAAAGCCACACCAACGCACAGCCTCAGAGCATGTTGGATACTACGGCAGGTAGCCAGAAGCGGCGAGGAGCTTTTAACTCCAGCACCCGAAGAATACGTCCCCAGTACGGTATCGACAGTCTTCGAGACGTTCACATCAAATAATTCAAGGAAACGAATGCTCCGCAACCTCGCCGAAGTCTACCGAGTAGCAACAATAAACACATGGAGTGACACAGCTATCACCTTTAATGCCAGTGACGAACCTAAATTCCGGACAGCCCGAGCACCAGCCGCATTGGTCCTTAGTCCGATAGTGGACGGCTTCCGACTTACAAAGGTACTCATGGACGGCGGCAGCAGACTCAACCTCATTTACGAGGAAACCCTGCGAAAAAGGGAAATTGACTGGAGCCGCATTGAGCGAAGCAACACAACTTTTAGGGGAATAATCCCAAGCCGGGAAGCGTGCTGTTAAGGAAAAATCACACTGGATGTGGTGTTCGGCACGCCGGACAATTACAGATCCGAGGAGGTCACGTTTCAAGTGGCCCGTTCAGCAGCGGCTACCACGCTCTGCTAGGGCGAGAAGCATTTACAATTTTCCAAGCCATACCCATTACGGGTACATGAGGCTCAAAATGCCCGGGCCCAACGGAATCATCATTCTCGCAAGTGATCCGGACATAGTGCTCCGTGCGGAAAACAAGACAGCCGCACTGGCCCTGGAGGCTTATCTGAGGCCCTAGCGGCCGAGGAATTAACGGCGTTGTGCTCAGCGATGGACAGGGATGATGTGATACTAGACAAGAGATCCAAGTCCACCTCTTTTAAACCTGCGGACGAAATAGTCAAATTCCAAGTCCATCCAACGGACCCTACAAAAACGGCCTCCATCGGGGCACAATTAAAACCCGATGTAGACGCCGCACTCAGAGACTTTCTGTGAGAAAACTGGGACATTTTCGCCTGGCACCCCTCGGATATGCCAGGATTCCCACGCTGGCTGGCCGAACACAGCCTGAACATCATAAAAGGGTTTAAACCCGTCAAGCAGACCCTATGACGCTTTTCCGAACCTAAGAGACAAGCCATGGGAGAGGAGCTAGCAAAACTGCTGGAAGCCGGGTTCATCAGGGACATAAAACATCCAGACTAGCTAGCAAACCTGGTGATGGTACCAAAGAAGGGAAAATCCTGGCGCCTATGTGTCGATTTCAAAGACCTAAACAAGGCATGTCCAAACGACCCTTTCCCACTCCCCCGAATTGATCAAATCATCAACGCCACCACAGGACACGACTCATTGTGTTTCCTCGATGCATACTCTGGCTACCACCAAATCAAGATGGCAGAGTCAGACCAGGCCGCAACGGCATTCATCACCCCATACGGCCCATTCTGCTTCAACACGATGCCCTTCGGGCTCAAAAACGCCGGCGCAACATATCAGCGCATGATTCAGACATGTCTGGCCAACCAGATCGGCAAAACGGTCGAAGCATACGTAGATAATGTGGTCGTCAAAACCAAACACGTCGATACTCTAGTAGACGACTTGAGGCTCACGTTCGACAATCTCCGAACATATGACATTAAGCTCAACCCGGAAAAATGTGTTTTCGGCGTACCAGCCGGAAAGCTCCTGGGCTTCATCGTAATCGGTAGACGAATCGAAGCAAACCCAGCCAAGATCCGAGCTCTGTCACAATTAGATACCCCAAAGGACCTCAAACAAATACAAAAACTGACAGGATGCGTGGCGGCTCTAAGCCGCTTTATCTCCCGCTTAGGAGAAAAGGCATTACCCCTCTATCGCCTCCTACGGCGCACCGACCACTTCGAGTAGACGGAGGCCGCCACGGCCAGACTCAAAGAAATAAAAGCCATATTGGCAACAAATCCAGTCATGGCCGCGCCCAACACGGGCGAACCAATGCTATTATACATCGCGGCAACCCATCAAGTGGTAAGCGCGGTGCTCGTCGTCGAACGAGAGGCGGACGGACACAAGTCCCCCCTCCAAAAACCAGTGTACTACTTGTCCACTGTGCTAACTCCATGCAAGTCACAGTACCCGCATTATCAAAAGATAGCATACGCGGTGTTCATGGCATCCCGGAAGCTGCGACACTACTTTCAAGAGTGCTCCATAACAGTGGCATCCGAAGTACCCCTTAATGACATTATAAACAACCGCGACGCAACAGGCTGGATTGCCAAATGGGCCATCGAGATCCTCCCGTTCGACATAACCTACAAGCCAAGGCGAGCTATTAAGTCAAAGGTTTTGGCCGACTTGATTGCCGAATGGACTGAAGCCAACTGGATCATGCACTTCGACGGCTCCAAAATGTTGGCTGGCCTGGGGGCTGGCGTCGTTCTGACGTCCCCAACCGGGGACACAGTCCAATACATACTTCAGATAATGTACACGGATTCAAACAACGCAGCCGAATATGAAGCCCTTTTACATGGCCTCCGAATGGCAGTCTCCATGGGCATTCAACGCCTAGAGGTCTGCGGGGATTCAAATCTCGCAATATCCCAAATAAATGGAGACTTCGACGCCAAGGACCCAAAAATGGCAGCTTACCGCAACGGCATCTTAAAGATGTCAGCTCGATTTGAGGGGCTCGAATTTCATCACATAGCCCGGGAAAATAACCAAGCAGCAGACGTGCTGGCACGCATCGGCGCCAAGCGCGAGGCCGTCCCTCCTAACATCTTCCTAGAAAGGTTGTTCAAGCCATCTGTATCATGGGACGGAGAATCCGGAAACAATAGCCCGGACACAACTACACTGCCCCTCACCGAGCATCCTGACACAATTGGGGGCTACGCCAACGAAACAACGCCGCCAGCCCACGAAATAATGGCAGTCATTGCCCCTTGGACAGAGCCATTCCTAGCCTACCTAACTAGGTAGGAACTTCCCGAGGACCAAAACGAGGCCCGCTGCATAGTGCGGCGATCTAAAGCCTACAAAGTCCACGAGGGAGAGCTTTACAAGAAAAGCACAACCGGAGTCCTGCAAAGGTGTATCTCCGAAGAAGAAGGACGAGACCTTTTGGCTGAAATCCATGCCGGACTCGGCGGGCACCACGCTGCAGCCCGGGCCCTTGTAAGCAAGGCCTTCCGTACCGGATTTTATTGGCCAACGGCCCGGGCAGACGCTCATGACTTAGTACAACGATGTGTTGGTTGCCAGTTATTCGCCAACCAAAGCCCCATGCCGCCTACCGCCCTACAAACTATACCCATTACATGGCCTTTCGCGGTCTGGGGGCTTGACATGGTCGGACCCCTTAAAGGAGGAACCCACAAGCAAAAATACCTACTGGTCATGGTGGACAAATTCACTAAATGGATAGAAGCCAAGCCTGTAAAGACGGCCGAATCCGGACCAGTGATTGACTTCCTTTTCGGGGTTGTACACCGTTACGGTGTCCCCCACAGCATCATAACCGACAACGACACAAACTTCACGGCCGATGAAGTCAAACTTTGGTGCAAAAACATGGGCATCAAGCTCGACTACGCTTCAGTCTATCACCCTCAAACTAACGGTCAAGTCGAACGGGCCAACGGTCTCATTATGAGCGGCATCAAACCCATACTAGTGCGATCCCTCAAGGAATCTGACACGCACTGGGTAGAGGAGCTTGACTTCGTACTCTGGGGGCTGCGGACCACGCCGAATCGCACTACCGGATTCACACCATTTTTTATGGTATACGGCGCAGAGGCGGTACTGCCATGCGACATAATCTATGACTCACGTCGAGTGCGCATGTACGAAGAAAGAGAAGCCGAGCTCGATCGGCAGGACAGCTTGGACGCATTGGACGAGGAGCGCGACGTGGCAAAGGCTCGTTCCACATTCTATCAACAGCAGGCTCGAAGATATCAAAGCAGAGAAGTATGGGCCAAAACATATAACATTGGCGAACTAGTTCTACGCCTGCCGGACAAGAAAAAGGATAAATTAAAGCCCAAATGGGAGGGTCCCTTCATCATCGACCAAGTACTGACCGGTGGAGCGTACCGTCTGCGAGGCGCATCGGACAACCGACTCGAGCCGAACCCATGGAATGCAGCACGCCTACGAAGGTTCTACGCCTAGCACCGGACTCCGTGTTCGTCTCCTTCTCTCGTCCCTTTGTTTTTTTTTGGCAGTCCGGGATTTTGTTCCTTCTCCCCCCCTTTTTTTTCTCACAAGCCCTTAGGGGCTCGCATGTGCAATATTCGCACGCACCCGACGCGCTACCCGCGCTCACAATACCTGGGGGCTTCTCTACCAAGAAGCTTATATAAAACGGGCCTCATGCCCAAAAGATGTGTAATGCTTCCGCATGAACCTTTTACACACCATTATATGCATCGATATGACTTAAGTTTTGGCCAAGCTGGGTTGCCTGGCTCCTGTGCTTACCCCTACGTTCCCGTTTGTTCGGCTAGGTGGTAAAGGGAGCACCTCTGCGATTGTTACTGCTGGGTCAGCCGGATGTGTACCTTAGACTGGGTGAAGCCGAAAGCTAGCGTTCTTAAGGGAATATTCGGTCGGTGAGCTAAAAGATGATCTTTCGTATTTACTTTTTTGCCCCCGGATGCTTTTCTGCTCTTTCTGGCAGTTCGGACATGCACTTTAGGGCATGCCTCCCAGGGAAAGGAACCCCTAACGGAACTATTCTCTCTGGAACATGTTTCTTACTAACCATGTAATATAACATAACTAGTTGGGCACTTGTCTGCTAAAGCACTTATGACCCCTACGCCTTGTCTCCATGCATGCCCCAGTTCTTACATAACAAAGAGGGTATTCGGACACACTCCAGACTATAGGGTCCAGAGGTCGAAGCGAAAAGGTCCGCAATGACAAACGATCTACAATCCGGCTAGAGGACATTTTTATGTCATTTTTACATAGTCAATCCGACTTGGCATATTCTTCTTCAATGCCATCTAACAGGCGGTCTAATTTACAGTCCTGTTGGGAATACTTTGCAGCCAGCTCCACCTGGCCATATGCCAAGCTGACCGGGATCTCCTTTCCGTCCGGACCTATAGGGCCGACCTCGGCCATGTGGTTTGGGTCAGCCTTCGTGTACCGAGTCTTCACCATGGTCCAGGCCTCCCTGGCACCTTGACGGCAAGCCGATATCTTCCATAACCGGAAGCGCTGTCGCACTCCCTCCAGCTTCTTGGCAAGCTCCTCAAGGCCTTCGGGCACGGAGAGGGATGGCCACATAGCCTGGACGACGCCTCGCATTGCCTGCCGAACTCGTTCGTGTAGTTGCAACAGCTCGGGAAGAAGGCCTCCCGATGAACTGGGCATTTCCTCCGCCGGACGACCCGTCAGCAGACCTACAAACATAGCTCTGTCAATCGACTTCCTTGCCGAATTCTTTTTTCGAAGATTCGCTCAAGCACTTACTAAAAATGCCGCGTCGAAGTCGCCGGTTCTCCTTCACGACAGAAGACAGCTGAATGCGAACGTCTTTCAGTTCCTTGCCCAGCTGGGTATTTGCGTCTTGAAGCTTGTTCTTCTCTTGCCTCACCCTCGTCAGCATGTTCTCGCCAGCCTTTAGTTGGCGTAGGAGTTGTTGCTGGTCCAGATTTACTCCAGCCTCATCTGCATTATTACAGTCAGGGTTGCACGCCTGCCGCATTTCAAAACAAAGGTACCTTTCGAAGCACATATTACCTGCGGGCGTCCCCTTGACATTCTCTGAAGTGGCCAATGTGGCCTTGAGCTGAGCCTTGCACTCTTCGAGCTCCTGGGACAATTGCGTGTTCTTCTTTGTAAGACACTGCATAGCACATGTTCCTTCAAACAGTTGTCTTCACTGTTTCAAGTCTCGGGGGCTACTGACATATATAACCTTCAATTCTACTCACCTGTATGTCTTTCACATACTGCTCCGTGGCTCTAGCTAGACCATTTTGAGCAGCACAGAGATACGCATCTCCCGTATTAAAGGCGTCCAACGCCTCTGGAGAGAAACACGCGTCACGGAGAATAGTCCCGCGACGCCTGTGGTTTAGGGCAGTCTCCACCTCTGAATTGGTGGCAGATAGCCCGTCGGCGCCCTCTATCGGAGGAGCACCCGAGGCGTGTCCCGTGTCCGCCTCCGCTTCCGGACCCGGTCTCGGACCTTGGCCGGCGGACATAGTCCGGCGGGCTCTCTTCTTTCTAAGAAAATCATGAGCATTAGTAAGACTCAAGGGCATAAACCCTAGGCGTTAAATCCGCACACCATATCGTTGCACCGAAATCTCGATCTGGTTCACACTTCTTTTTGGCCTGCCTGGTTTTAGCGGCCCTTGTTGGCTGCCCACCGTGGGCTCGGCCTTCCGACTCAAGGATTTACCCTGCGAAGCGCTGTTAGTGCACGGCATGCAATATAAAGCATGAGAATACTGGGACTTCGGTCTTAGTTACCTTGGAAGCTGGAAGTAGTCCGGGGTAGTCGGCCGTGATGGCCACTAAGGAGTTATCCTTGCTCAATTGATGAAATACTCCATCAACCAACTCCACGCATAAGTCCGGATCTTCTTGGGAGTCCGGATCGAGGGACATTTCCGGATCCTCGGGTTGTGGAGCATGGCTGTTTATTTCCTTCATAGCCTGGCGCAGCTCCTGCGTTTAAACATTACTAGTCTAAATACTCAACTACGGTAATTTCGGAAATGGATAGGCAAGTGAAAGTGTCCGCTCACCCAACTAGGAGGATTGTACATAGAGAATCCGCCTTCCGGGTTGACACGGAGGAATTCTTCCTCCTCCCCCTTGTACAAAGCGGATAAGATTCTCGTTAAAGTGGCGGCCGAATCTGACCCCTTGTGACCGCACCGGGTAGCATCATCCTCCCCGTTGAAATCCCACATGGGGTGGCCTCTGTATTGAAGCGGCTGCACCCCTCGCGTGATGCATATGGCCATGACCTTGATCATGGTCAGTGCGGAATGAGCCAACAACCTTATCTGGCTCATCAAGTACAGGACGCCCCTGTCAGCTTCCCTCTGAGGGTTCCGTGGGCGCCAACTCAAGCTCTTCTTCAACGGAGCATTATTAAACTCGGGGAGGCCGATCCTTACAGGGTCCAGCAGGGGGACGTCATCTATATAAAACCATTTCGAGGGCCAGTCTTCAGACGCCCTCTTTGGGGTGTCGGATAGATATCTGGTCCCGGCGATGCGCCATAGTTCGGCTCCGCCCACTTGATAAATAGACCCCTCTTGAGAACGAGGCACAAGGCAAAACAACCTCTTCCACAACACGAAATGGGCCTCAACGCCCAAGAACAGCTCGCAGAGGGCCACGAAGCCCGCAATGTGTAGAATAGAGGCGAGCATGAGGTTGTGTAGCTGGAGGTCGTAGAACTCCAGCAACCCTCGAAGAAACGGATGAATTGGAAATCCGAGTCCTCTCATTAAATAAGGGACTAGGCATACCCGCTCTCCTTGAGAGGGATGGGGGACACTCTCCACCTGCTCTCCGCCGCTATAGATAGCAATCCCGGCTCAAACTGGGACCATATATGCTGGAGGGAGAAGCCCCTTGGACTGAAGCACTACTAGCTCGCTATGGGGGACGGAACACCGCCCCCAATCTCCGGGATGAGCGCTGGAGGGGCGAGAGGAGGAGCTGCACCGACCGGCCATGATGGAATGGATCTCTGTCGAAGGCACTCTAATGAAATCTAGCGGAGGGAAGATGGTGTGAATTGGATCTAAATCCCCGTCTCTTTTATGGGCGGTTCATTAACGCAACTAGGGGGGTAACTGAAAAAATCCCCTGGCTTTTCGCATTCGTTTGACACGTGGAAGATGGTCATTATGGGGCACAGAAGCAGAGGAGGGCAGCACGCACTAGAAGCCGGACACTATTTGACGGATACAGAGAATTTGCAGGAGAACCCGCCTTGCAATGCCGAAGACAACTTGCGCGCCGGACTCGTCGTCATTGAAGCCTAGTTCGGGGGCTACTGAGGGAGTCCTGGATTAGGGGGTGTCCGGATGGCCGGACTATGACCTTCGGCCGGACTCCTGGACTACGAAGATACAAGATTGAAGACTCCATCCCGTGTCCGGATGGGAATTTCCTTGCGTGGAAGGCAAGCTTGGCGATACGATATGAAGATCTCCTCCCATTGTTACCGACTCTGTGTAACCCTAGCCCTCTCCGGTGTCTATATAAACCGGACAGTTTTAGTCCGTAGGACGAACAACAATCATACCATAGGCTAGATTCTAGGGTTTAGCCACTCCGATCTCGTGGTAGATCTACTCTTGTACTACCCATATCATCAATATTCATCAAGTAGGAGTAGGGTTTTACCTCCATCGAGAGGGCCCGAACCTGGGTAAAAACATCGTGTCCCTTGTCTCCTGTTACCATCCGCCTAGACGCACAGTTCGGGATCCCCTGCCCGAGATCCGCTGGTTTTGACACCGACAGTCACCTTCTGAGAGATTGCATTGAGGAATGAACATAGCTTCACAATGGCTAATCAAACGTTTTCGATAGAAGCCCCCTCAATGCAACCGGAAGCAGATGTGTTATAATCATGTGGCAGTCATGAGACTTTAGGTTCTGGAACTTTTCCTCTACCATATTTATTATTCCCTTTATATTCGATGAGTAGCCAGAAGGGACCTTCATACTGAGCAGGCATTCAAAGAAGATTTCCTTCTCTTCTTTGGTAAGAGCGTAGCTGGCAGGACCTTCATACTGCTTTGGAGGCATGCCATCTTTTTCGTGCAAACATTGCAGGTCCTCCCGTGCCTCCGGAGTATCTTTTGTCTTCCCGTACACGCCCAAGAAGCCTAGCAAGTTCACGCAAAGGTTCTTCGTCATGTGCATCACATCGATTGAAGAGGGGACCTCTAGGTATTTCCAGTAGGGTAGGTCCCAAAATATAGATTTCTTATTCCACACGGGTGCGTGTCCCTCAGCGTCATTTGGAACAGATAGTCCATCGGGACCCTTTTCGAAGATTACTTTTAAATCATTGACCATAGCAAGTACGTGATCATCAGTACGCATGGCGGGCTTCTTTGGTGATCTGCCTCGCCTTTCAAATGCTTGCCTCTCTTTCAACATTGATGGTTGGTCGGAATGAATCGATGATGCCCCAGGTACATATTCTTCCTGCATTTTCCCAGGTATATACTTCCGATGTCATCTAAACAGTGCGTGCATGCGTGGTATCCCTTGTTTGTCTATCCTGAAAGGTTACTGAGAGCAGGCCAATCATTGATGGTGACAAACAGCAACACATGCAGGTCAAATTCCTCCCGTTTGTGCTCATCCCACGCACGTACACCATTTACAATCTACAGTTGTAAAAGTTCTTCAACTAATGGCCTTAGGTACACATCAATGTCGTTGCCGGGTTGCTTAGGGCCTTGGATGAGAACTGGCATCATAATGAACTTACGTTTCATGCACAACCAAGGAGGAAGGTTATAGATACATAGGGTCACGGGTCAGGTGATGTGATTGTTGCTCTGCTCCCCAAAAGGATTAATGTCATCCGCGCTTAAACCAAACAATACGTTCCTTGCGTCACCTGCAAACTCCTCCGACTACTTTCTCTGGATTTTACTCCACTGCGACCCGTCAGCGGGTGCTCTCAACTTCCAGTCTTTCTTACGGTCCTCTCTGTGCCATCGCATCAACTTGGCATGCTCTTTGTTTTTGAACAGGAATTTCAACCATGGTATTATAGGAGCATGCCACATCACCTTGGCAGGAACCCTCTTCGGGGGGGGGGGGGTGCTAGCCGTCAACATCACCAGGGTCATCTCGTCTGATCTTATACCGCAATGCACCACATACCAGGCATGCATTCAAATCCTCGTACGCACCACGATACAGTATGCAGTCATTAGGGCATGCATTTATCTTCTGCACCTCCAATCCTAGAGGGCATACAACCTTCTTTGTTGCATACATACTGTCGGGCAATTCGTTATCCTTTGGAAGCTTCTTTGATATTTTCAGTAGCTTCTCAAATCCTTTGTCAGGCACACCATTCTCTGTCTTCCACTACAGCAATTCCAGTACGGTACCGAGCTTTGTGTTGCCATCTTCACAATTGGGGTACAATTTTTTTTTGTGATCCTCTAACATGCGATCGAACTTTAGCTTCTCCTTTTGACTTTTGCACTGTCTCCTTGCATCAACAATGACCCGGCGGAGATCATCATCGGGCACATCGTTTGGTTCCTCTTGATCTTCAACAGCTTCCCCCGTTGCAGGATCACCGTATTCGGGGGGCACATAGTTGTCATCGTCCTCTTCTTCTTCGCTGTCTTCCATCATAACCCCTATTTTTCCGTGCTTGGTCCAAACATTATAGTGTGTCATGAAACCCTTATAAAGCAGGTGGGTTTGAATGGTTTTCGAGTCAGAGTAAGACTTCGTATTCCCACATATAGGGCATGGACAACACATAAAACAATTCTGCTTGTTTGCCTCAGCCACTTCGAGAAAATTATGCACGCCCTTAATGTACTCGGAGGTGTGTCTGTCACCGTACATCCATTGCCGGTTCATCTGCCTGCATTATATATAATTAAGTGTGTCAAAAAATATTACAGAACATCATTAATAGATAATTAACTGACCAAATTAATAGAAGTTCATCATCACATTAAAACCAAAGTACATACATAGTTCTCATTGAACAACATATAGCTCTCCAGAGCATCTAATTAATTAAACCATACATTGAAACTATGTAAAACCTTTCAATGCGAAAACAAATGCGATCATAATCGCAACCAAGGTAACAATTGATCCAGCGGCATAATGATACCAAGCTTCGGTATGAATGGCATATTTTTTAATCTTTCTAATCTTCAAGCGCATTGCATCCATCTTGATCTTGTGATCATCAACGACATCCGCAACATGCAACTCCAATATAATCTTCTCCTCCTCAATTTTTTTCCTTCAAGAAATTGTTTTCTTCTTCAACTAAATTTAACCTCTCGATAATAGGGTCGGTTGGAATTTCCGGTTCACATACCTCCTAGATAAATAAAATCTATGTCACGTTGGACGGCATAATTGTCATAAACAATAAATGAACCAAATAGGTATAAAAGATAATATATACCACATCTGAATCATAGACAGGACGAGGGCCGACGGAGGATGATACCAAAACCATCGCACTATATAATAAGAAGCAATAATAAAAGTAAGAAAATTATACAAGTATCTATCTAAACATACAAGTAAGAATTTTTTTTTCCTTTTAGAAAGAAGATAAGAACAAGAGGCTCACCACGGTGGTGCCGGCGACGAGATCGGCGCGGGCGATCGACGTCGGTGAAGACGGGGACGGGACGTGACGGACCGCTAAACCTAGACAAATATTGATGAAAATGGAGCTTGGAGGTCGAGCTTGGAGAGGAGAAAGCTTAAGTAGTGTGGCTCAGGCATTCCATCGAACCCCTCATGTGCATAGGAGGTGAGCTAGAGCACCACAAAGCCCTCCCCTCGCCGGCCAGAAAAAATAGAGCAGTGTGGAGTGCTCTGCTCGCCGGCGAGGGGGTATAATAGGCACATCATTGGTCCCGGTTCATGGCTTGAAGCGGGACTAAAGGACACCCTTTGGTCCCGGTTCAAGCCACCAACCGGGACCAATTGTGGTGGGCCAGGAGCGAGGCCCATTGGTCCCGGTTTATCCCGCCAACTGGGACCCAAGGGGCCAGACGAACCGGGACCAATGCCTCCACGAGGCCCGGCAGGCCCCCTGGCCTCACGAACCGGGACCAATGCCCCCATGGGTCCCGGTTGGTAACTGAACCTGGACTAATGGGCTTATCTGGCCTGAACGAAAGCCTTTTTTCTACTAGTGTGTGTGGGCCTGAGGAGGAACTTTCTATAATCATGAGCAACAGAAACTTGAAGTTGTCAAGCTTGAGATATATTTTCCTCACTGAATTCCTTAGATGTATGTGTTGATGGACCACTTTGCAAAATTTGATTATGGTATGAAAGGAAATTTGTGTGGGCCTGAGGAGGAACGTTCTATAATCACGAGCAACAGAAACTTGAAGTTGTCAAACTTGAGACATATTTTCCTCACTGAATTCTTATTGAGTGAACAAAAATTTAATAAAAAATGTTGTTGAGAGATATGGTTAGCAATTAAGTATAATGCAGTTAAGTTGAGTAAAAATGTAATGAAGAAGATTTGAACTATAATTAGAAACTTGTTTCTTTGTAGGCTGCTAGAAAAAACAAGGATAAAGAATTGTTCCTACGAGCGTTATGACCGCCCCTAAGGTCATAACAAATGGGCACTAGAAACGAATGACAACCAATTTCGTCACCGTAGACTTGTAATATACTGCAGATTAAATAATTGTACCTTGTAATTTACCTCTATTTCATGAACTGCATCGACCTCCATTGGGACTTTGTTGGCTGGGACAAATTGGAGCAAAATGGAAAGAACCACCAGATGTGGCCGTAATACATGTCGATGGTCGAGCACGTCGACTTGGGGCAACCGATGGCAGGAAAGTTGAGTATGAGCCGCAAGAAAATAGATTTACATGATTGCAGTAGAAAGGAAGAAGACTAGGGGAAGAGACAAAGTAGAAAGAAGATAAGACATGCATCTAGTCCGCAACCCAAAATAAATTTTGGGTAACACAGGGTGACAAGTTGGATGCGCCCACGACTTAAATATATTATCCAGGCCAACAGGGACCGTAAATTTCAGAAAGTAGAACGCAAAATATTACTGTCTAAGTTTCATCTAAATAAACTTGATTGAACAAACAACATTAACCCTAGGAGGTGAAATGAAATCAAAGTTTAGGAAAATCATTGCAGTTGGAAGAATGAAGTGTGTTAAAGAACTATTTATTTAACAAACTCATCTAACGGTTTCATAAGTTAAGATTTGGTTGTACAAGTATTGCAATCTTTAATCTAAAGATAGATTTTTCACACATGATAGCATGGATTGGAAGGCAATAAAAAGTAGCGAAAACACAATGCGAAGTACTCATGGAAAATGATGTAATGAACTTGGGAAAAGACGTAAGAGGGTGAAGTGATGAGTATAAATCAAATAAATAGAAATAAATGCAATACACGAAGAAGCAATAGCGAATAAAGACGATTAGAGGGTTGAAAGGAAAACACATGTACATGAATGGACAAGAAGTAGAACGGATGAAGAAGGAAAAAATGAACAGTATGAGGTAACTGTTAGAATAGAACGGAGTGATGTGGAGCACTGAAGTAGATCACGGATGAAGAAGAGAAAAAATGATACAAGGGTCATGAACTGTTTGGAGCTGTTCATGCGTGAGTTCGTTTAGTCCTAGCCGAGAGTATCGTTGCTAGTAGTTGATGCATGCATGTAGTTGGCCTGGTCACAAGTGGTTACCGAGTCGTGTGCAACGCTGGAGTGATTCCAGGAGTGGAGTACGTGGGAGTTAGTGGCCCGTATGGTGCTCAAGTTGTTATCATGTACTGGCTATTTAAGCACAACAAATGAATGAGAAAGATGAGGCCGAGAGGGCTGAGCAGAGAAACCATGTAGCCATTGTGGTTCACCAAGGGAGTGTCTCTGGCAAAGCCGTTCCTCTTCCTTGGTATATGCGTGCGTGTGTGTGTGTTCATGAGAGAGTTCTTGAGAGAAAACACAAGAGAATTGTGTGAGAGGGAGAAGAGAGTTGTGAGAGGCAACTCGAGGTAGAAGAAGGAGCGGCGCTGCGAGGAGGCGGCGCCAACAATTGGCATCAGAGCCTTGTCGATCCGCGGAAGCGATGGCGGCGACGACGACGTGGCGGACTCCATGTGAGGTGGAGGACGTCGGCACGAGGTGGGTGGCCGTCGGCGGCGCGATGCTGCCGGTGGCCGGTTGCGGTGTGATGCCGCTAGATGATGGCGGTGCGAAGCTGCCACAAGACGACGGTGTGACGCCGATGGGAGGTACGACGGCACGAGGCCGTTATGAGGAGAAGACGGCGTGGCGATCGGCGCCGCGAAGGCGTCGTCCACGTGAAGACATGGCCGCTGCATGCGGCAAGAGGTCGTGGTACTCGGCGCCGCGACAGCGTCATCCACGGCAAGACGGCGCAAGGTGGGCGCTGTTGGCGGCACGATGGCGTTGATGGTTAGTTGCGGTGCGATGCCGCAACATGATGATTGTGTGGTGATCGGCGTCGCGAGGACGTCATCCATGATAAGATGATCCATGGTGACCGGCGCTGCGACGGCGTCGGTGGCGGTGAGTGGCCGGCTGTGGAGCTGCGACGGCGTCGACAAGTGGCTGCGGGTGATCCGTATGATGATTGTGATATCAAGATTAGGAGGGTGAATGTTAGAGCTAATCTTGATATTTGTATTAGCATGTTTGAGTTTTGCATGTAGTCTAGTCTAGTGTGGTGTTCGTCCGACGAAGGCTTCAGGTGAGCGCGCCAAGGAGGTGAGATGCCAGGATGCCGTGTGAGGCGGCGAGCACGGCGAGATGCCGATGGTGCTGCGTGAGAAGCGGCAAGACGTATCAGAGGCTGGAGCCGTGATGGACTGCATCAAATTGGGTCGGGTGAACCGCCGGTCGTTCTGTTTGTTGGACTAGCTGTTCATGCGTGAGTTCGTTTAGTCCTAGCCGAGAGTATCGTTGCTAGTAGTTGATGCATGCATGTAGTTGGCCTGGTCACAAGTGGTTACCGAGTCGTGTGCAACGCTGGAGTGATTCCAGGAGTGGAGTACGTGGGAGTTAGTGGCCCGTATGGTGCTCAAGTTGTTATCCTGTACTGGCTATTTAAGCACAACAAATGAATGAGAAAGGGATGGAGCCAAGCAGAAGGTGCATGGTCGTAGAAATACACATGGAGGACGTATTTGCACACAAGAAACATATATACTGACTCATATTCACACATTTAAGAATTTCCATTCATTTTCCAACGAATTTTCACGAGAGATATGTGCAAGGATCATGACACAGATCGATGGCGCCAGGCATTTCCGCTGGTGCGTGCCTCGATCTGCGTGCCCCTTCGAATTTTTGCACTATGGCCGCCAGTTTTATTTTTTAAATACGATGTCCGTCCGTTTACCTAAAACTAGGTAGGAAGTGCGCCTTGCCGCACCCAGCAGCGATGCTGCCGGCTACGATCATATCCAATCCGGTAATATAGTCATAGGAGCATTGCAAATATAAATAATAACCAACAATATTGATTAAGTACAGTGTCATACACCAAATCATTATCTATGAATAAGATATAAAATTTAAGACAGGTTTTAGACATGGATAACATATTGGATAGAATATATTAACAAATAGGATGAACAGTTCATATATAAGCATCCTCAGAAAAAGAATTCTGGTTTATGACGTTGGAAGTCACATTAAAATTTATCTGAAAATGAGCAGATGTGCCAAGTCAAAGAAGAACAGTACAAAGGATACATTGAGCTTATACAAGCATACAAAGGCAGGCTATGTAGACATAATCGACATCATCGATATAATAGTTCATAGATTCAGATATAGACCAGATATGTTCTCCTTATAGAGCCCACGGTAAATACATAGTACGTGACTTAATTGTCTCATCCTGATCTATTTTCATACGGTATGGTAGGCAAAAGATACTACTCGGCGTACATAAAGACCTTGATCATCGTCGTGCCTTCATGTTGCCTTTGACTTAATCAAATGCCTGCAAAGAAGCAAACAAAAGACAACGGTAGTGGCGGCGGCGATTTTAAGCAGTCACCGGCGCAGACAGGGAGGCCTCTACCAGTGTTGTGGCCGGTGGTGTTTCCCTTTTGGGCTGCCTCGATGCCATGGTCCTCACTGGTTACTGCAGAGTAGTGGCATAAGCGACGGCCTATACAACCCTTCCAGCGATAGCGGCGGGCGAACCGGCAGGAGACATAGCGGCAACCAACAAAACCAAGACGATGTGAGGGGCGGCCAGAGAGAGACAGCATGGTGGCGACCTGCAAGTATATGATCTCTCGTTAGTAAATATCATACCGCATTCTCGTTAGCATGTACTTATAAGAACGGAAGTGACATTGAGTGTAGTAGGTAATGATCATTGTCTTAAAGCGAAAATGACTGTAGAGATGTAATTCTTCTAAAAAATAATAGCTATAGGTACATAATTGCCCATGTCGCACCCATCTCTACATGACAAATGAAATAGCAATACTAACATTTTGCAATCTGGGATATTAATGCAGAACATCATTCACAAAAAGGGAGTTGAGCAACAGGAAAAGGGGAGGGGCACAGTTTCAAGTCAGACATTTAATTTTCAGAGTTGACAGGCTTGAGATATAGTTTTGGAGAACCTGAGGATTGTAGACCACCTAATCTTCAATCAGGTACCATTGTTATCATTGATAGACGCATAATAATTGTTCTACCATAATGCTGCGATGGAAAATAAAGATATTCTTAAAAGAATGCTCCAAGGTTTAGAATATGGCATCAAATCTCATGACTTGTAAACTTCAAAATTATATAGCAAATGAGTACAGGAAGAAAGATAAATCAACATCTGAAAGCCACCGTAGTAACATATCCTTGTGAAACGACTACTGTTTCCACACTTCTTTTTAGCCTACACATATGATTCAGGATGGCAACTTATTCTGCTAGTGCAAGCTCCATAGCGCAGTTTAGTTAGATATTTGGGCTGCATGATGATTAGACAATGCCAAAAGGAGCTTGAATTTTAACGCTAGTATTATACTGCATAGATAACATATCTTCAGTCTGCCATGATTATCACAGAACATCATGAAAGGTGAGTTTACATGAGAAACTAACCCATCAGTAGATCTTACCTAGATGTCTTGTACAATGATAACCAGCTATCAAGGCCAATCTCAAAACTGTTGTGACAGAAAAAAGCAGAAACGATTGAAGTATAAGCTTTACAATTGCACTGTAATAGAGAATTTCATTGGCGGGTAAGAACAATGAAATATGTAAACAAAAAGAAAATGCATCATGGGAAACTAAAATGTCTCCTCTCACAATTTCAAACCAAATAAGATACATGTAGCAGTGGGTGCAGATCGGGATCGCGCCCTCGCGCGAGGGTGCCGGTCCAAACGCCAGGTTTAGCATATGCATTCCCACTGTATGCATCGTACAAAGAATAATGGCAAAGGTAACCGTATTTACAAACCACTAAGTATATCGTAAAGGAAATTCCAAGGACAGTCTATATACAATTGTACTCAGGCATCAGCCCTAGTATCTTGTACGAGCATTAGATAAGGTAAGATCAATATGATCACCTTCAAAGACAGAAATCTAATTGGCAGTGAAGTACTATATATGCAAAAAAATATGAGGGAGGAAGGGAGCCCAATGGATTATCATTTTACTCCAATAAAAAATTAAATAACATCATAGGAGCACAAGGTGTCTACAGGGCAACGAGAATGCCTCTTATCAGACGGCAGTAAGGAAAGCTAATCAAATAGAATACATAGACCCTAAATGATGGTATGAAGCAACTCACTGTATATCATTATACAGTCCTTGCAATAATAGATCCATAGAGCAGTAGGATATTCAGAATTACATCTCCTAGGAAGGCCATCATGATATACAAACCATCAGAGCCATAACCAAACTTTCAATAGCAGAAATAGTTATCCAATATCTCGAGGAATTAACTAAATAGCAAGCAAGAAGAATGGGAAAGGTTGTTGGCAGCGTATCAAACAACCACACAGATGATAAGCATACAAATAAAATGAAGTTGTCTATGGTGGTTAACGCACTGAATTTACCAAAGGAAAATTATGCACAATTAAAAAAGTGATTCCTAAAATAATTACCTTAGAGCATCTTAGGAAATGTTCCAACAAAGAAGAGAATAACTTTTCCTGCTCACCCATTGCATTAATCCATGACTTAGAACTGTCTGATATCATGGCCTGTGCATATACGGATAGAATTTACTAATTAGCATCCAAAATAAGAAAAATAGGTATAGTTGTTTGAACACACCTCTGCTTTGCATGAGCAGAAACAAATAACTCTAAATCTATTGCCGAAAACATTATAGAAAATCATGAAGATTAACAATACTGATATAGTTTTTGGTCGTTCGGTTCACCACAATACTGATATAGTTTTTCGGTTGTCCTAACTTTCACAAAATTTAGCTGCTTGAATAGGTGAAGAATTTATGTAAAAAAGGAAAACATACTTGCATTCCACATCAAGCAAAACCAAGAAGTGAACAGTTGCTCAAGCTGAGCTCCGAATTTGAACTCCATGGACATTTCTTCAAGAAGAAGTGGGCTATTCTTATGCGGTTTTTAGCCCTTCCTATGAATCCCTAAATTAAATGTTTGAAAACCATTCAATGGAAACAACCAGAACGTATAAACACTGACCGTACCAAAGAAATTTTGGGATCAGGTGCATCTTGGCAAGAAGGTTTTTATTCTCTGTTTTTGTACTTACAAATCAAAGACAAAGGTACTATTCTTGAAACAGAACTAATGAAATAACCTGGCTGCAAAATCAAATATTTACAACCCGCTAATTATGCTATCTAATCTAAGAATGATAATCTAATCTAAATATATGTTTGCAATTACATAGTTATAAAATACATGACACCAATAGAACATAGCTATATGATTCTATAAGAAAAGGAAGTTCAGATAAATGTAAACCACATTAGAGCCACTCCCACCTTCCATTATATTACTTGGTGGTTTTGACTTCAAGAGAAACTCAACCTTCCGAGCAGAAGTGCTCTCCTCGTCAGCCAATCATGATGAGGGGCAAAACACTTGCATGAAGTCCAAAGGAAGCATCCATGCACATGCATGCAACCAAACAGGAAAAAAAACTTTATTATGACACACGACTATTTCAATAATCAACAAACAGTGTGTTATCCAAGAATGCACCATTATTGATCTATAACATCTACTTCAACAGGCAAGATTTTTCTACCACAGAAGAGCCGCACCGGGCTCACCTTCATATTTCTTGAACAGGGTCACAACAAATGTAGCAACCACCAGTTCTTTCTTGCCCAGTTCAATAACTTCATCGGCAGCAAATGCCAAGGCTCGGCGGTAGCATCCAGATTGGTGAGGCATCACTAATCTAGCTCGAAATCCAAGACCATGGCGGTGGCAGAATCCAAGATGCTTTGCAAAGTGCTCACAGAAACCCGACGATTTATCTTTGGTCTTCTCAGCCATGTTGATGAATTATATACAAGTAGCATGCACTCGCCTTACATAATGACTAACACCACTGAGCAAAGAACTGGGGTGTAGGTGATGTGTACCTGATCAGAGTAGTCTTGCCTACACCAAGAGGTCCAATCACCAATATGGAGCCGCTTCCTGCCACCAGATCATGGATCATTTCTGCGCTGCCAGATAAGGACAAATCAGGTACCAGACAAAATAAAAAAGGCAACAAAAACCTAGGAATCTAGGCAGACCGCAACAAAAAACTCATAGGAATCTAATCATATCCAAGCACATAATGCATCCAACCACCAAATTAAGAAAGGCAACAAAAATCTGCCACGAAAATATGCACGAGGCCGAGTCTCCCGCAAAGCAACAACAAATACCAGGGATCCAAGCAGACCTGGGCACCTAATCCATCCAAAGGAACCCGACCGGATCCAGGATGGAGCAGCCAATGCATCCAAAAAAATAACCAGATTTGAGCAGCCAATACATCCAAAAAGCTACTGGAGCCGCACATAACAACAAGTAATCTACATATATTCGCTCTGCTAGACAGGAAGGAAAGGAAGAGCTCACCAACCAGGAACCTTGCAACCTCTCGACACGGCAGCAGACAGCGGGCCGACCGAAGTCTCGATAAACAGAACAAACAACATCCACAACGGACCTACAATGATAAATTCAACACAAAATCAATGGAAAAACGAAAACCTAGAACTGAAAGAGAAGACCGGCATCTCTATCAATTGCTTCCTCTGAATCCCTACCTATCAGCTGCCTCCTCTGAATGAACAAATGCAATGGGCTTAACCCTAAAAGTAAGAGGTTCCTCTGTATTATGTGTTGTGTTATGAATCAACTAAGCAAGGAAGTAATAATGCAATGAGATATTGTCCTTTTAGCAAGGAAAATATTGTCCTTATTAGGGGCACGGAAATTGAATCTAGTGAATACTTTAGTTCCTAGTGCATGAATAAAAACAGATCCCTACTTCAAGATAATCATCTTACATGTATTTTTTTACCTAGGATCTTGGGAGGAGGAGCAGGGGTGGGAGGGGAGGGCGGGGGAGCTCACCATGGTCGGGATCTCACGAGGAGGCGAAGCCGGCGGCCGGGTAGAAGGGCCTAGTGCTCACGGTTCCTGGTGCCGGATCGATCCACCGAAGGGTGTGGCGCCGGTTGTGGAGAAGGAGGCGACCGTCGGGACCCAGCTCGGCGGCGGCGCAGATCCAGAAGCCCCGTCCGTGTCCGTGGCCGTAGCCATGGTAGATCTGGCCGCCACCAAGGGAGAGGCCGGCGGTAGGGGGAGGGAGAGGGAGAAGGTGGAAGTCGTCGATGGAGCACTCACGGGGCAGCGCCGACGAGTGCGCGGTCGGCCACGACCACCTCGACCTGCCGCTATGCAGGGGGAGAAGGAGGGGAGGGCGAGTCGGCGAAGGCGCGACGCGACGGCAGGGGAGGGAGAGGGAACGGGCGGCGGCGGTGGCGTAGAAAGGAGCTAGGGTTAGGGAAGTCGGGAGCAAAGAGGCGGCGCGAGGGCAAGCAGAGGCGGCAGCAGCGCGAGGGCGAGCAGTGGCGGCGTGCGAGGCAGAGGAGATCGAGAGAAGGAGAGGAGGAGGTGGGACGAGCGAATGTGGAGGAGCGACGGCTAGGTCACACCCATGTGCGATTGGATATTTTTTCAACCATGGAAAATGATCAAAATGCCCTCCGCAGCCATCTAGTTTTACACGCGGTGGCAAGCCTACAGTCGCGCGAATTTTATCTAACGGCCCACGACGATCTGGTAAATATCGGACGTCTCACGTGAGCCGAACCCGCGATCCGACGGTCATTACGCGTCAAGGAGTTCGATTCAACGGTCCAGAATCCAAACGAACGTGAGAGCTTCATTTTGTTTCAGACTCTAACAAGGGGATGCGCCACACCGCGTTGGGTGCACCTACTGCTAGCAGGACAAAACCAAAGGTCTTTATCCACCTTGCCAAGCCAGACGAACAAGAATGCAGACGAAATCCGAATCTTTTTGGGTCACGCGTCGGAGTTGTCTAAAAAGCCTAATTAATCTAACGTCATTTTTCATTCATATCCTCTGACACTCTTTGTAAAAAAAATATTTATCCTCCGATACTCCTCAAGGTATGAAGAAAAATATGTTAATTTGCTCTTCTGACAATCAAGAAAAAACACCTAATTAAGTTGGCCTTTGAGCCCAGCCAAGCGGCACAGCACAGGTATGATAGTACTCCATGTAAAGGTTCAGTGGACTGATATGCCTGTCAATTTTAGCATAAGTACAGTATCTGTACTCCGTACAAGGTTGTCGAGGTCGTTGTGCTGGACCTTTTGTTTCAGTGTGGACAGTTCTTAGAGGACAAATGACGCTGCAGCCATGATGCCACCGACACTGTTCAGCATTTGTTGCTTTCGCGTGTGCCATGATGCTCTAGCTGCGACCTAAACGACAAAGCGAAAATGCTCACTCGGTAGCTTTACGGTTCACCAAATCACTAAATGTACCCTGGAATGAACAGTATGAACATTTTTTGCTATTCAATACCAGCCATTAAATTTGTGCAAACCGATCCGGATGTCTGAAATCCCATAATCTGGAACCAAATGTTGGGGAGGTTTGCAGACATCTGGATCTCCGCTACGTCGGACTCCGACCCGCTCGACACATCTAAAACCCCCACCCGGAATCCGCCGTCGTGATGGAGCCACCACCAAAGGACCTGCCGGAGATGATCATCATCCCGTCGGAGCCGGAGGATCCGGTGGTTGTGGCCTTCCGCAAGGCCGCATCTGCGACAAGCTGAAGAAGAAGAAGGCGGGCGGTGCGCTGGCGGCCGGTCAGGGTGTACCTCATCTGGCAAAGCGCACCGCCACCCTGGTGCCACCCGAGTGGCCATTCAGTCGAAGCCGCCCTACTACTATGCCTCCCAACACCTTGGTCCGGCCGGCTTGCAGCTATTCCAAGTTCTCTGTCCATCGAGTCCCATTCACCATCAACCTTAACAATAACTACGTCTTCGAGTATCAGTTGCCACGGCTTCTCTAGTCGTAGATGCCATCTATGGACCACTCGTCCGGTTCATAGCCACCCCCATCACTGCCCGGTCATTGTTCTCCTCAATGCGTCATCCTAGCGCGACAGCAGTGGACGACAAGACAATGATGAACATTATTCATGATGGAGGTGGCTATGAAGAGGAACAAGTGGATGACTCCCAGTCAATGAAACAACCACAGCTAGACTTCCAACGGACTTGTACCTAGCAAGACACCCAAAATGCGGACATGGATTCATACGAGCGGTGGGCGTCGGGTGCAAACCCAAAGAAGAAGCAGAGGCAACTAATTTTCCCCCAAAGGAGGATGATTTGTTGTGTGAGGCATGGTTGGCCTCTAGTGTCAATGCATTTTAGGGCACGGACAATGGGGCGCGATGTCTTTGGAAAAGCGTGCATGCTTCGTTTCGTGAGCAAAAGCACTACGACCCATACTGCTAGGAAGTGATCCACCAAAGCAAATGCAAAGTCTCTCACCCTTCCATGGTACACCATTCTAGAGCACGTCCGTAAGTTTTGTGACTTCTGCAATCAAGTTAAAACCCGATGGCCAAGTTGCTCGATAATTCAAGAGCTCGTAGGTTTTGTGACTTCTGCAATCAAGTTAAAACACGATGGCCAAGTTGCTCGATAATTCAAGAGCTCGTAGGTTTTGTGGCTTGTTGCTCTATGTTTTGATGATTTCATCAATTTCTGGCTTGTTGCAACTTTTTGAACATGCACTGCCTTCCTTTACAAGCCCTACGTGTGTGCACACTACATCACAAGATGGAGAAGAAGCACTTCATCTTTATGCATCGTGGGTTAAAGTTGAATGGGCAAAGCAAGTGGCTCGCCTCTATTGCCAATTATGTCAATTCCACCATTGAACATATAAAGGACGAGGGACTGCGCCCAACTAGCGGCCGTGGCCACGTCTCCTTTTATTCGTCTATAAACAGCGCCGAGCGCCGCGTCCAGCATCCTCTCCTCTCCCTTTCCCCTCGCTCTCTTCCTCCTCCCGCCTTTTCCGGCAGCACCTCAGCCGCCTCCTCTCCTCTCCACCCAGCCGCCTACTCCCTCTCTCCCAGCGCGGACGGCCTCCGCCTCCTTCTCTTCCTCTTCCTCCCCCAGCTTAGCTCTTCCACCTTCCTCCTCCATCGAAGGTGCCTGGTCTGTCTCCTTCTCTCCCTTCCACCGCCGCTCCTTGCAGCTCCGCCTCCCCGCCTCACCTCCTCTTCCTCTTTTTCTGGAGCATGGCCTCGATCTGGAGCAGGAGAGTGCATCCTCGATCTGGAGAAGGGGAGCAGCCGCCGGCCGATTCCGGCCAGCTCCGGAGGCCATCCAGCACCTTCCCATGCTTTCCTATCGTCTTGCCCCCCCCCGGATCCTGGTTCTGCGCCTCCCACTGGCTCGCCGTCCGCCTTCTCCTCCACCTTCCCTAGCTAGCTGCTCTACTCGACCTCGTCATCATCGTCGGTGCTCAACAGGGGAAGCACGTGCAGCAGATGCAGTTGAGCATCCGCCCGATCGTAGCTCGGCTTCAGTTAAGTCGCCACCGCCTCTGGGACGGACATAGGAGAGGAGCCATGGAGGGCGTTGGCGGCGCTGGATTCGATGTAGCGCCATGGATCAGTCCCTGCTGCAGCAGAGAGAGAGAAGATGAGAGGGAGAGGGAGAAGGAAGGAGATGAGGGAGAAAGAGAAAGGAAAGAGGAGATGGAGGTGCGTCGTCCGGCATCGGCCTGCACTGGTGTGGTGTATTTTACCATGGGATTAGCGAGGTGTATTTATGCTTACCCCTTTTTAGTGTTTGGTCAAGCCAATGGACAGCGAGCATTATGTCAGTAGGTTTAGTATATCATCGTCTGCTTAGACAAAATATATCATGGTCAAAGCATGTGAAATATTAGTTCTCGGTGAACAGATGAAGGTTTCACATATATTATTGCTTTCACCTCACTTGTCATGCTGTAATGAACATGTTTTTCGTGCAAATTGATAAGAGAGGGCCTACGAGTTTGTCAAGTTTGCCTTGTATGTTGAATATAATTTTCTTAGATTGCTACTGCAGTTGTATGATTGTGATCCCAGTAGGTCAAGACTGCATTTGTGTTGTTGAACTGAGATTCGCCAATGTTATTTCATATTTGAAGTCAGTTTGCATGTATATTGTGGAGGTTTTTGCTGATCTGAATTTTGAAAATTTCGTTGTTAACATCTTGGCACTCTACAATTTATTCTTTGTTAACTAAATAGCCTCAGAGAGAAACAAGAGAAATTGTAGAGTGCCATTGGCATTTTCTTGAGGTTTTCGCTAAGGTGCTCCTCTCTAAGTTCGTGTTAATTTCACCACCACTCGCATTTACATTTGGTAATATATGAGTTTTCTACACATTGTGTACATATACGAGGATGAAGATTGGGATTGTGTATTTTGGATGCAATATACCACGGATATGGGTTACCTTCCAGAGTGATAGTGTAAGTGCATCTAGTGCCCCTTAGTGATTTTGGTGTATTGAATACTTATAGGTTAAGGGACTAATATGATTGTGAGTGTACACAAGTTCTATAAGTCGACGAGGAGTTTGATATTAACAGTGAAAGTCGACCCCTAAAAATGAATGTCTTCGGCTGAAGATTTTGGTTCTCCTGAAGACTTTGAAAGTGAAGAAATTGGTGTGACCTTGAAGACTTGGATATTCATGCGAGGATTATGAAGCACGAAGACTTTTGTTTTCATAGTTTCGTTTTCTTCTTCTTGAGTCATAGGAAACACCGTACTGTTAAAGGGGGTCAAGATAATAATAAGGAAACTGATTTCCAAGTGATGCTCATCTCAAAATCCTACACCTACCCAATCCTTCGAGTGAAGCCATTGGAAATCTCATATCAGTTCAGTCAATTTCTTCAATGACAGAGACGAAGATCTTATAGTCTCTGAGGAATTTTTCCTGACTGAGGAGTTAGGAATTCGCTAGTGCGGATTGCCCACACAGTGAGGAACATGATAGCCCTGAGGAATTCGAACTTCAAATATCCGACCATTGCTGAGCCGCACGCCAGCTGTTCCAAAAATATCCTACCACCCAACGGTCATATCAGCCAAGGGCATTTATGTCTTATCATGTCAGGCTGCTCCCTAGGCTATAAATAGCCGCCCCCTACAACCACTAGCTGGTTGGCTGCTCCGAGAGAAACTGACACTTGTCATTTCAGAGCATCCCATCCTCCGAGGAATTTGAGCGAAAATCATCAAGTGAGGAAAACCCAAATCCCAAACCCAAACCTACAAAGCCCAAAGTGATTGAGCATCACTGATGAGATTGTTCCTGTGTGGAACCGATGCTTGTTACCTTTGAGGAATGTGTATCCTCCAGACGGTTAGGCGTCATGGTCTGAGCATCCAAGAGGAATTGTGGATTGCCGAGTGACCAAGTCTGTGAAGGTTTGGAAGTCACATGTGAAGTCTTACCACTACTATTGGGCGAGATTTGCGTGATCTTAGCTCAAGCAGAATACGGTGAGGACTGTGTGTCCTTGAGTTTAAATACTCAGCTGCTCCAACCAGACGCACAACTGTCACAGCAGTTGGAACTGGTCGACCAAATGTTTGTCCTCACCAAGCCTACTGGTTCTATTTCCTCAACCTTTCATTTCCTCAGTTATGTGTTGATGAACCTGATCATTACTGTTTGAAGACTTTGACTGAAGACTTTCTCTATTTCCTCAATCCTATTTCTTCAGTCAGTTTGTCTTCATCCTGCTTATCCTTTGTTTACGCTTTCTGTACTCTGTGTTTGTCTTTCATTTCATCATAATGACTATGTTGTTGCTCTGTTATGCTTATACATGAGTACTTATTCCGCTACAAGTAGTTCTTCGCTTAGGAATTTCCTCACCCTGAAATTCCTGAGTGAAGAATTCATAAAAATCGCCTATTCAACCCTCCTATAGTCGATATAACGCACTTTCAGATAGAGTTGGTCACAATAAAATATGAACCATGTCAAAGGATGAGGTAGTATGCAGATTTACCTAGAGGTTGAGTAGATACACATTATTCAGTTCATATTTTGTTCCAGTGGTTTTACTTCACATCACATGCTTGTTTATATTAAATCACAACAACTCCATGAGCTTACTTGGTTACTCTGGAGAAGGAAATTCTTTCAAGGAGCTGAATTTTTTTTGTATACGCTCTCTGTTGGGCACTTTTTTCAGTATGTACAGGATTTGTTGAGAATGAGTGAAAAAATCGACCATCTGGTGGATTCGCTCGGTATGTTTAGTTTCAAGATAACTGACAAAACTACATTATTCCTTGTTGTGTACTTCTTTTTTTAACACTATTCCTTTTTGTGTACTGATTGAATGATCTGCTCACACACACAATGCAGGTACTCAGACAGAGTGAAAGCAGAGACCGAAAGTTTATGATTTAGATGAGTTGGAGGTGCCATGTCAATCTTCTTACCTCCATATCAAAATGGATCAGATGATTTATTGCTTAAGGGCATGTTCTTATTCTTTGAGATGGATGATGATGAGCGATCGAGCGGTGCAACTGAAAATTCAGAGCTGGGCTTTACACACTTCCGTGGGTAAGTGAAGTTCTAGTTTTTCTTCTTTCCCCTGTTCTGCTCTGTTGTACAGAGAGCAGTGTGTTTTTATTAGCTGGATATTATATTGGAATGCAGTACTAGCATGGCAACACCAAGGTAGAGACCTGAAGAGAAGCAAAGGGGCGGACCAAGGAAACTAGAGCCGCACTGTCATGATGAGGGTCGTGTCGTCTTCGTCCATCTCCATGGAGGTATATATACATATGTTAGGTAGGAAAGGAGACCGTCTCCATGGAACTCTGACTGATGTGTAATGTGTTCATAGGACCTGGCTGACCAAACTGAACATTCACTCGTTGTTTTCACCTAGGATACACCATCAGTATCAACACCGGTAAAAAGAATCCAATCAAAACATGATGTTTTTCCATTGGCTATATGTTTATTTGAAGGAAACCATTCAATTCTCTGTGATCTTTCTTAATGCTCTTTATTGCCATTTTTCCTAATGCACCTATAGAATTGATTTATCAGGTGTTTTGGTATATTATCTTATAAGGGAATGCCATAGTTTTTTGGATTGTGATTTCTCTGGTCAGAATCGGTTGTTTTTTCCCTTGTGTTCATTTATTTCTCAGATTGCTGAACTGACGAGTGTAGACTAAATTGATGATCTACAGGTGTTGCTCCTCTCCCCTGTTGTGTAGTGCAACTATAAATAGGGAGAGAATTGCATGAGGAGAGCTCTCTTGCTACTGTTCTGAGCTCACTCTTTGACTAATCTAAATGCTCTCTCTGCTCACTGATCGATCAAGGAAGGCACTGACATATCAGCAAGGACCAGCACAAAAAGAAGGGAGAATAAATGGGACCAATTAAGTTACTTGTGTTTAAGAGTACACTACTTTTGACTTTGGAGTCACACTTGTGATGGGGCGTCGCATGATCTATGCTGGAGCTGTTCACATATAACAAGTTCACTATTTGTTCCATTGGTCAGTTGTATAATCATTGGGCGTATTTAAGTTGAACTATGCTCCTTTCTTGGTATTTGGAGACAAGATACTGGCAGCTTTTACGTTACTGGACTGTTTATTAGTTATTTGTAGTTTTGTAACACTCTCCATTGTCAATGGCAGTTTAGATTCTTTAGGAAGATTGGGTCTTGTATTTATATTATTCTTTTGTGCAATAATCGATAGATAACAAAGATAGATACTTAAGAAGTTTACAGATTTGAGTATGAAAGTTTCTCCTCGGTGAGTGTGGTATTGAATCATAACTCTAATTGTGGTTTAGTTTATTCAAGGTTACCAGTACAGAGTATGAACACTTGCAGAGTTTAAATGATAAAGTAGCAAACCCGTATTTTGTACTTGGTTTGTCCTCCGTACTTCATAGCTTTATCATACCTAGTTGCTCCCTCTTCGCCATATATTTTTTTACGGGGCCAAATAATTTGGTAGCCGAGCAATGAGTAATGTTTGCCTCTGCTTTGTATTTGCCTCTGTTTTTTCACTAATATAATTATGTAAGCCACGTCACATGTTTCTGCCATGATTTCCTTCGGTTGGATTTCGTGGATTTAGGTGCTGAAAAATTATGGGTTGTGGATGCAGGATTAAGGACATGTACACGCACTACAACGAGAGATCTGGGCTACTTCTTTGTGGCTTCCAAACTTGAAATATTTGTTTGGAAGTTAGTTTAGTTTTTTTGTTGTGGATTCATAGCTTCTCACATGTACCCTCCTCTTACACCTTTAGATTCCCAAAGAAACTAAATGAAGATATGGTGGTATAGTCTCAATAGTACAACTTAAAGACTTCCATGCTTTATATTTTCTCTGAAATTTGCTCTTTATGTTAGATCTAGTGAGAAAAGGTGTCTTCCAAGCAGAGGATGCGGGAGTGTTGGCCATATTTGGTTTTCGACTTGGGTGTCTAAATATTCTCACAATACTTGGCTCCCTCTCGCCCCTTACGCCATTGGCGCAACGAGTCATCTAGTACTCAATAAAGATGACGGTGGTGATCCAAATGTGCCAACACAATATGGGCTCACTCCGGCTAAGAATGTGATCAGCAACTGAGGAGGAAGTGAGAATATAAGATTTTTTGATAAAATGCGCTTTATTACTTAAAAGGTTTAAGTATTACACACGATCTCTGCATAACTAAGATGCACACAACCAACAAAGTCCAATCACGGAAAGTAAAAAAAGGTGAAATACAAGAGAAGCGAGAAGGGGCGGTGGCCAACATGACAAAAAACTTTGAGGTAATCATGACAAAATAGGAGGAGGCAAGTGTCGCACTCTATGCGGTGAAGGAGGGAAATAAGGCGGAGGGGTTTGGCATCTTGATGGAGATGTAAAACAAGAAGCTCAAGCTCCAAGAGAAGAAGCTTGAGATCAACGCCACTTCGGAGGAATCCAAAATGTTGTTCGTGAAGATATCGTACTTGGATCCCCATTTGGTGAAAATTGTCCTAACTTAGTGTGAAGAAACTATTTAAGATTAAGATAAGGTCCTCTAGTGCACCGAGCTCCAAAAATCCACTCTTGGTTGATCTTAGAAATACATATCAAATAGAAGAGGTTGGAACATGGACAGATATTTGATGACTGCAATTGAATGGCATCTGCCTCTATCTGTGTCCAAGGTCACGCCCGAACGTATATAAGGACATTTGGTGAAGTTTGATTTGATGAACCCATTGGAGTTGCCCTTATTCAACTTCCCTGTTGAAACTCTAATCATTGTAGGGCATGCCATAAGTGTGTCGTAAAGGCAAAATAATAATGAGATATAGTTTGGGACTTTCATCCCAAGGTCGACATCTGACGTGCTTGTCATGGTGACCTTGTTATAATTATTTTTTGGTTGACAACGTGGTCCTGTTAATCCCGTGTGGTTTTCTCATCTTCTTTAGCAACGCTCTTGCTTTACTTCTTCTTAGCTAGTGCACAGAGTGCACTATGGCTTGATTTGGACCAGACCCCAAATAAAGGTCTGCATATATTGTTGCGATCTGCATTCACCACATATTGTAAAAGTTGTCTACCAGTCTGTAACCATTTATTGTGTTACAACATTTACAACCGGGCTCCGCAAACCCTCTGTACGTCCGGGAGGATGGCCCGGTCACTGACCGGTAAAAAAACCAGTCCAAACGACGCCTCATACCGGCCCCAAATGCCCAGTCTGATCGACACCTTTCATATCCAGCTCAAATCTAGGGAGGATATGGGGAGGCCCAGGCGCGCCCGGGCATGTCCGCCACGTCGGCCTGACCGCTGGGACCCATGCGGAAACACTCTGAAAACTTTGGTCTTGCTGGTGTCTCCCCCGATTATCGATGGTGTTGTGCGGCGCCTCTCTAGTGCGATACCTGAGGGCCCTAGTCCGACTATTTAAGCCAGACATTGGCACCCAAACCCTACCCGCTCCACATTTCCCTCCCCTCCCATCTGCCACCGCCACATTCCACTTGTCGTCCGCTGATAGCCATGCTCCAGCGCCGGGTCATGGCATACGCCATGCTCACGCCAGAGTGGTGCCACGAGCTCCTTTAGTAGACTCGGGCTAGGCGCCAAACCCAAATCGCGGTCGGCCTACCTCCAAACTCGTCGGAGTCGGAGGATGAGGAGAAGGAGGACGAGGAGGAGCAGGGGGAGTAGGAGGAGGAGGAGCAAGATGTGACCATGGCAGACGCAGGACCAGAGAAGGAGGAGGAGGAGGCGGATCCAACGCCTCTTGTTGCGGGCTTCAGCATGCCCATGGCGGCTGCGGAGTTCGAGGTGGCCCATGCTGAGTGGGCGGTGGAGCAGTAGGGCATCCTCGATTCCATCCAGTCGAAGACGAAGGTGGAGGCCAACCGGTGCTTTTTCCACTAGTTGGACGCGGAGCTCAACAAGATCTTTGTCGAGAGTGACTCCGACAAGGACTCGTAGGAGGAGGAGGAGGAAACCATCCACCCAGAGGCAAGGCCGTCTGGCACTGTTGGCACAGAGGTCATTGACATATGTGATGACGGCGAGTAGCTTAATCTAGGGTTATCTACATAGTACGTAGCACTAGTGCAGAAACCCCTTATAATATTTCCTACTAGCAGCATGTGCGCTAAGTCGAACGCCATGACTATTATGGCTAAGTACTAGCTGCCTTTGCAAAATTAGCAAACGCTTTTGGAGCATTCCAAAAAAATGAACTCTGCTAGTACAGGGTGCCCACTAAATTCCCTGGCTGAAAATACTTGCCGTGTGCGCTACCTGGGGAACATCACAAGTATATTAAGTAGTAGCAGCGTTTGATCTTTCATTGCATGTCACCAAAATTTCCTCAATGTCACAGCGCTCGGGCCCGAGTATTAACAATGTGCTATAGGGGAACACACCGCTAGATTTTTAACAGTAAGCGGCTTCTGTAAAAAGAACACACCTATAATATGTAAGGCAATGGCCTCCCGCCAACCCCGTTCTTCTTCCCACCTCACGCTCCCCTCTCCCTCACTTCTTCCTCTCTCACTTCTTTGTTACTAGCTAGCTATTCTCTCTCACCCCGCACACCTTGGATATAAGACATTTGACCTCCATGCAATAAATTCATTAAGTTGATCTCTATCTCGTCCTCTATATTAGTGCATACTTACCTACACCCCCAAGTCCTCTCGAGGGATGTCTCTGTTCATTAATTAGTAGCTATTTGTTGGTGCAATGATAGGACCTTTATGTTTTGGAGTTTGTTGACATAGAGAGTGTGGGACTTATGTGTTTTCTAGTGCACACAGAGTAACAGGTCCTTGGAGGATCGAGGAGTTTGATGCAAATGTCGAAGATAATCTCCCTGCATTGCAGCAAAGGTTATCACCGAAGATAAAGCTGACAAGAGTAACCCCTAAAAATTGCTGCAGTTTAAGCAATTGGTTCGGTGCATGTTCGAAGCAAATGATTGCGCTCGAGGAAGAATGAATACGAAGTGAAGACACAACATTTATTTCGTTGTTCTTCTTCTTTCATTGAGTCATAGGACCACCGTACTATTAAGAGGGGTGTAGCGTTCAAAGCTTTGATTCTCTGATGCTAAACCTAAAACTATGAAAGTTGTGAGAGAAATCTCTTTGTGCTCCGAGCAAATACTTGTCAGCAAGAGACTGTGATCTTCTTCGCTGTGAGAGATTTGTCTCGGACTGAGTAGTTAGCATTATTTGTTCCTCAAGTAATGTTACCATTGCTCCAAAATCCAACAATTGTGAATGTGTCGGTTGGTCATTCAACAATTACTGAAACTCTAGGAAAGAGGGTGTTGGGTTCGAGAGGAAAATGAATGCCGATGGTTCCTACTGGAAGCCTGAGCAGTATCCCAAAACCACATGGGTTGCTGCAAAGGAACCTTCAGTGGATCCATCCACTTTTTCTGGCTTTACCTGTGCTAATCCTATTATCATTGATGAATCCTTTGATGCAAACTATAAACTGTTCAAAAATCAGAATGGTGAAGTGTTTGCCGCGTATATTGGTACTAACTGCAGGAATGGACCGCCAATGAAGAAGATCTGGGTTCCCAAAAGCTGTCTTGAGAATCTTCCTGTGAATGTTGTCATGACACCACCAGGGAAGAAGACAAACCCCAGACCAAAGGCGTCACATGGTCCAACGGCTACATACGGAAACAGGACTCACCTGAGTCACCCTAACGCCAATGTTTTGCAGGGAAATCATACTCAAACTTATGAATATGAGCGCGTGTCTTCAAACCGCTATGTTCATAGGACTAAGAACTTTTCTGCTTATTCATATGAGTATCATTCATCTCCTGCAAGGCTATTTGCTAGGGCTCCAAAGACGAAATTCTCAGATGCTGCACTTAGACTCATTGCTTCTAAGCCACCCCTAAAGATGTGGGTGGTGAATAAGAACTAACTCTCTTTTGCAGAACATGGTCTCCAGCCAGCAATCAAAGGCGTCCTATATTATTGCTGGGGACCTAAAACACTATAAGGGACGCATGATAAAATGATCATACTATGTATTCCACATATGAATCGCTTACCTGTCATACTGTGTGCTAACTTTCATCTAAGCTGTGATAATCCAAGTGTGCGTCAAACGCTTATGCTTCACAACATATCTTGCGAAGCCTATCCTCCTAACTGCACTATAGGGTATGACACCTCGTGCTTCAGAATGGATTATGGACAGCGGACGCACTAATCATATGACTGGTGATCGAAGTCTTCTCATGGACTCAACCTTATGTCCATCCGACAAGAGTCAAATCACATTTGCTGACACTGGTAAAGGCAAGGTATTGGGTCTAGGTAGAGTTGCAATTTCAAAGGATCAACACATGGATAAAGTGATGCTTGTTGAATCCCTTGGATTCAACTTAATGTCTGTCTCAATGCTTTGTGACTTAAACATGATTGTGATATTCGGAAAATATCATTGCCTTGTACTAATGGAATCTGACAAGTCTCTAGTCTTTGAAGGGTATAGGAAAGGTGATCTATAAATGGTAGATTTCTCAGCAGGTCCACAGCTTGCCGTATGTCTTCTTGCAAAAGCTTCAGAATGCTGGCTCTGGCATCGGAGGATGGGACATGCTGGCATGAGGAACTTACACACTCTCGTCAAGAAGAAGCATGTCATAGGCATCGAAGGTGTCAAGTTCAAGAAAGATCATTTGTGTGGTGCTTGTGAAGTTGGGAAGATGACCAGGGCCAAGCACCCCTCGAAGACAATCATGACAACATCTCAACCCTTCGAGCTGTTGCACATGGACTTATTTGGCCCTACTCACTACTCCACCCTCACAACAATGGCATGTCTCTATGGCTTCGTCATTGTTGATGACTACTCAAGATATACATGGGTGCCCATAATTCTCTACAAGACTGAAGTACAAGATGTCGTCAGACGATTCGCCAATCGAGCAATGAACAATTATGGCGTCAAGATCAAGCATATCAAAAGTGATAACGGCACTGAATTCAAGAATACTGGGCTTGATCTTTATCTGGATACAATGGTAATCACTCATGAATTTTCTGCTCCATACACACCTCAGCAAAATGGCATTGTTGAGCGCAAGAACAGAACCCTCATTGAGATGGCTTGAACAATGCTCGACGAGTACAAGACACCAAGAAAATACTGGCCTGAAGCTATTAATACAACCTGTCACATCATCAACTATGTCTACATCCATAAGCTTCTGGGCAAAACATCATATGAGCTCCTTACTGGCAAGAAGCCAAATGTCAGCTACTTCAGAGTTTTTAGTGCTAGATGCTGGATCAAGGATCCCCATCACAAGTAAAAATTTGAGCCTAAAGCACACGAAGGCTTCATGCTCGGTTATGGAAAGGATTCACACTCTTACAGAGTCTTCAACCTCTTTCACTACAAAATCGTTGAAACTGTGGACGTGCGATTTGATGAAACCAATGGTTCACAACGAGAACTCCTGCCAAGCACATTAGATGAAGCTCCTTCCAGTGAATCTATCAAGCTAATGGGAACTGGTGAAATCATGCCCTCTGAAGCACAGCCTGAAGAGGAACTTATCATTTCAGCACCAAACCAACCTGAAGACAATGCTCAGACCGAAGACAATCCTTCCAATGATGAAAATGATCAGCATGAGCAACGTCTTCGTCCAGTTCATCCTCGTGTTGCAAATGAAGTACAAATTGAGAAGATAATTGATAGCATCAATGCACCTGGTCCGCTTACTCGCTCAAGAGAAACACAGTTAGCAAATTTCTATGGGCATTTTACATTTGTGTCAATATCTGAACCCAAGAAAGTTGATGAAGCCTTTATGGAACCTGAATGGATTCAAGCCATGCAAGAAGAACTTCAACAATTCAAGCTGAATAATGTTTGGGAACTTGTCAAGCGCCCCGACCCTCGCAAGCATAACATTATTGGCACCAAATGGATATATCGGAACAAGCAAGATGAGCATGGTCAAGTCATCAGAAACAAAGCACGTCTAGTGGCACAAGGATATACTCAAGTTGAAGGAATTGACTTTAATGAAACATTTGCTCCTGTGGCTAGGCTTGAAGCTATTCGCATACTGCTAGCCTATGCTAATCACCACAACATCTTGCTATATCAAATGGATGTGAAAAGTGCTTTCCTCAATGGCAAGATTGAAGAAGAAGTGTATGTTACTCAACCACCTGGCTTTGAAGATCCAAAACATCCTGATATGGTGTACAAACTAAACAAAGCACTATATGGCCTCAAACAAGCTCCTCACGCTTGGTATGATACAATCAAAGACTTCCTGAAGAGCAAAGGCTTCAAACCAGGATCCCTCGATCCCACACACTTCACGAAGACATATGATGGTGAACTGTTTGTGTGCCAAATATATGTGGATGACATTATCTTCGGCTGCACCAACCAGAAGTATAGTGATGAATTTGGATACATGATGCAAGAGCAATATCAGATGTCCATGATGGGTGAGCTGAAGTTCTTCCTTGTTCTTCAAATTTGTCAGCAAAGGAATGGCATCTTCATATCTCAAGAAAAATATCTCAAAGACTCTCTAAAGAAGTTCGGCATGCAAGATTGCAAAGGTTACATGACGCCAATGCCAGCCAAACACCATCTTGGTCCCGATGACAATGGTAAAGAGTTCGATCAAAAGGTATACCGCTCCATGATTGGTTCCTTACTTTACCTATGTGCATCTAGGCCAGATATTATGCTTAGTGTTTGCATGTGTGCTCGATACCAAGCGGCACCAAAGGAATCGCATCACTTAGCTGTGAAGCGAATTCTTAGATATTTGGCTTACACCCCAACACTCGGATTATGGTATCCAAAGGGCTCAAGATTTGATCTGGTTGGATTCTCGGATGCTGACTATGCTGGTGACAAAGTGGATCGCAAGTCTACATCTGGAACATGTCACTTTCTGGGACGATCACTTGTCTGTTGGTCTTCAAAGAAGCAAAACTGTGTATCACACTCAACTGCTGAATCTGAATACATTGCTACTGGATCTTGTTGTGCTCAGCTTCTATGGATGAAGCAAACTCTCAAGGTCTATGGCATCAATCTGAAGCAACTCCCTCTCTTCCGCGACAACGAAAGCGCCATCAAGATTGCCAACAATCCAGTTCAGCACTCGAAGACAAAGCACATTGAAATTCGTCATCATTTTCTCAAAGATCATGTCATGAAGAAAGATATTGACATCATTCACGTCAACACTGAAGAGCAACTGGCAGATATCTTCACAAAGCCCTTGGATGAGAAAATGTCTTGCAAGTTACGGTGTGAGCTAAATATCTTGGAATCCTCAAATGTCCTGTGATCAGGCACACATCCTAACACTTATGCATGTTGATGACTTAGATGTGCAACACATGAAGTAATGTATATCTTCAATCAATGAAGACTTACATTCTGATTGTGAATACATTAACGTGGAATTTGACTTCGGAGCGCCACGATAATTGTGCGCCGTGTCTGGGTCTAATACTTCCTATACGGTGGGTAACGCCACCACCAAATTTCTTGGTTTGAAGTGTTTCACTCATGGCGTTATTGTTGAATATCTTCGCATATTGATTTTTCTTCAACATTCAACTTATCTTCATGATTTACTTCACTATGTTGAGTTGATTGCTTTCTCATATATATATATATATATACTAGTATTCTGTCCTCTACAGCATTCACTTATAGCTATGTCTTCATTGTTGAATCTTTTGAACTAAGTGAATGTGATCGGACTCTAATCTCTCTATGCTTACTATCTCAAATTATATCTGTCCAAATCATATGCATTCTGTTGAAACTGTCGAATGTCTTCTCTGTATCCTTGTCAGCAGAAGACACAGAGACAAACATCAAGTCCTCTTTAAATGATTTATTTTTATTTTCGATATCCGGAGAAGCCAGAACAACCATCCGACAAACTTGGCGGGCATGGGAACGTGGGACAACTCTGAGTATGTTGCATGCTTGCCACGTGTCTCACGGATGTGAACAGACAGGGGCACCTACGTAATTGCGCTGTGCCGCACACCTACTTATAAATACGTGTCCTTTGCGGTCAAGAAAACCTTCTTCCACCTCTCCACCTCGTCAAAACCCTAGCGCCACCACTAGCTCTCGACGACGCCGGCGACGAAGCGCTTAGCTGCCGCGACTTCTCCAACACCGTCCTCACGCCGGCCGCAGGCATCGTCCTCTCCGCCGCCGCCGTAGGTGGCCTCCGTCGCCAAGTTAGGGCACGCTGGATTGAACTGCTCGGTCTCCTATTCATCCCATCTAGCAGTTCATCGTGTGGTAAATATAACTCTATTTTTACCAGCTTTTTGATCCTCAATGATTCATCCAATTTACCAAAATTGGTTTCTGTCTATACAAAGTTATATTCCTCACTTGTACTTATTCACGGATTCATACAAATTTGGAACCGACTCTCAACATATAAGTGAATGTCTTCGCAACATGAGGTCAATGTCTTCAAACTGATTTATCTTCAAAATCTTCTGAGAATGCATATGACCTCTTCCCCTTCCCTCGCATCTCTAATGCTGTCATAGGTACATGTCCGTGGGAGAATCCCTAGGTTCTCATAGTCCGCATTCATTTGCAGAATTCTTACAGCAACACATTGAATCTCCCGAAGCCAGTTCCTGTCTGACCAGCAAGCGAAAGCCTTTGAAGCCTTTGAACATATTGAAATCGTTCAGTTTGAAGTTCATGAATACAGAGAAATCTGTCAGGAAGGGTGGCAGACAACGTCGTGGGGAACTTCAAAGGATCTGCCTGATGATATTGCAGAAATCTAGAAACCAGATCCTGAAGAGGATTATAATCAGCGCAAGACTCGAATCCAATGGATTCGACGCTATTGGGCTGAACAATGGTTCAAGTACAAGTTCGTGACCCAGGAGTACGCTGAGAAGAATGCTATCAAGAGTCCTTGGGGTGATATTCTCTATCGAGACCTCCCCCCCAAGAACAAAGCTGAAGCCATTGCGCAAGAATTCTATCCTTGCCTGGTCCATGGACCACAGCCTGAAGAAGCCGACCCATCATCATTGCTCTGGTGTTGTGATGACAATCTCTTCAAGCGCAACTTCCAGTATGCTAAGGCTTCAACAAAGGAAAACAAGAGGTCATGGGGATTAGACTTGAATCCTGGTCCCTCTGCTCCCCATGATGATGGCACACGTGAAGCTGAAGAAAATCAAATCGGCCCCTTTGCAAACCTTGATGGCCTCATCTCTTACATCTTGGTGCAAGGTGCCAAAGTGGATCATTCTGACAATGATGCTGATTCTGATGAAGCCCCAGCTCCTCCTCCAAGGCCGAAGAAGCCAAAGAAGATTAAGGCTTCATCATCAGTTGCACCTCCAAAAGCTTCTCGTGTGAAGCCACTGGCCACTGCACCTCCTGAAGCCAGTGTGCAATCTAAAGATCTTTCACGCATCTCCAAGAAGAAGGAGAAGAAAAAGAAAATTGTCAAGAGTATTGATCAGACTTTGACTCCTGCTGCTATTCTGCGTGAAGAGCACATTGATCTGTCCAGCGATGACGATCTTGCAGATGATGCTCTTGAGCAACTGATCAAGAGAAAGGAAGAAGCAGAGATCTTCAACAACTTGCCTCTCTTTGACGTGGCAATCATCCACAACTTCATTGATGAGTGGTTTGACACACCAAATCTCAGCTTTGATGATCTGCAACTTCCAATTGGCCTCAGCGTCGCCTTCAATGGCGCCATTGCTTCTGAGCTAGCTATTTCTCAGCGCATCATCGAACTAAAGCACAAGATTGACTATGAAAAGGCTCAGTTCAAGAAGCATGTGGCCACGCTCAATGTGCAAGATGTCAAGAACTTCAAGATCATACTGCACGAGTTCAAAGAATCCTTTCACAAGAAGCGTGAAGAAGCTCGAGGCTCCAGAGAGCACATGAAAAATCTGGCTGACAATTGTGTGCTTACCTAGAATGAGGCTGAGAAGCGCAAGGCTCTTGGTCGTCCTGGCATCGACCTAAGGATGGCTGCAAAGAAGAAGAAATCGACTGTCCAATCTGCACCTTCAAGGCCAGATGAACCTCGTATTGTCTTCCCAAGCAGCATGACTGGCTCGAAACCAAAGGTCTCGTCAACTGCTTCAGAACAGAAGAAGACGAGGGCTGCAGAGGCTGAAGCCAGAAAAAGGAAAACCTCAGAAGCCTCTGATGCTGCTCCCTCCAAGAAGAAGCGCAAGGCCAAGAAGGATCGGGCTGCTCCCAAAGAGCCCCTTGTTGTTGAACCCATCTCAGTGGTTCGTCCTGCATCTGCAACCCAAGAACTTTGAATGACTGTTCATGAGCCTGCTTCCACAGAGGCTCCTGAAGCTGAAGAGATTCCAGCAGTTGATCCCATCACTGCTAAAGACATTGGTCATCATGACAATGTTGAAGATGATGAAGTTCTTCCTCAAATTGAATACAATGTGGTATCATCGCCTGTTCGAACGAACAGCGAAATCATCAGCATTGGTCGTCCTCTGACGCCAATTGCTCAGGATGCTTCATGGGCTGATCGCCCGCAAGAACAAGACTCCCCCAGTAATCCCCAACAACAACAAGCCACACCATCCGTGCAAGTTGAAGAGGATGAGGACCTGCCCACTCCATCTCCAAAGGCGTCGCCTGTACTACAAAGGCTTCGCAAAGGACCAAGGCCTCAAGCCCCTCTTCCGAGCGTTCCAGAAGGAGAAGTGCACCATTAACTTGTTGCACGTCAAGTGTTTTCAGAAGCCACTCCTGCTGTGAATGTCTCCGAGTCTGAAGCACCAGCTGCTAAGGATAATCCGGATGCATCAGCCGATGAAAAACGTCAAGAAGAACGTGTCCCTACTCCCCCCATTCCTGAAGAAACTGTTCATGAAGTGAACGTGTCTGTGCCTGACCCTCCAGCTCAGCAAGTGGAGGTTGAAAACCTTGAGGCTGCCACCACCAACACCAATGAAGCCAATGACATAGCATGGCTGAAGCTAATGTGGAGCCTATCCCAAGCACTGAACCAGAAGTCAATGCTGAAAATGCTCCTGAAGCTTTTGTTGTGCAGCCCGAAGCCACTCTTGCTGCCACTGCTCCTGTTCCGCCACCAAGGCCCTATACAATCGAGCAAGCATACAACCATGGCAAGCTAATCATAGTCAGATGGCCCGTTCTTGTCCCTCCGCCTACTGTCTCTGGTCCTCAGTTTGACTATCACATTGAACATAGGCCTCAGGTCCAGAAGCCAAAGCCAAGACTGCCAAGGTTTCCAGGTACTACCACAACTGGAGGGTCTTTCAATACAAATGGCTTCAAAAGCCACAACACATTCTTTGACAGCTCAAAGAACCCCTACACAAAGCCAAGAATATCATCAGATCGGTTCTGGAGTCATCAGCAGCGAAGCTATTACTCATGTGTTCTGTATGATCAAGGGCGCATTTTCCCTCATATGCGCCTCGACACTGAGGCCATTGCTAGACTGCCATGCTTAGAAGAAGCACTTGACTGCTTTCGTGATGCTGATCTGCTCAGCTTTGTGACAGACAAAGAACACTGGAATGAAGAGCTATTGCTTCAATTCTATGCTACGCTCCACATTCGCGGTTATAATAGAGATACGAAGACATGGGTTCTCGAGTGGATGACAGGAAATGTTCATCATGAAGCTAAAGCTCTTGACATCATTGAGCTTACAGGCCTATCCACTCCCGGAGAGCTATATGAACCTGGTTGTCAAAACCACCGCAATGCACTGGAGAGCATCTTCCATAAGCCTGAACCCAATATGAGCCAGATGTTGAGCATGATGAAGCCTTTACCACGTGATGCTGAATATCCAAAGGAGTTCTTTGTTGATGACCTTGAGTATCTGCCGCACACTATATATCATATCATCAGGCGGACTCTATGGCTGATCAAAGGACATTCATCAGCTGCAAAACTTGAAGGACCCATGAAGACATTGGTGTTTTACATCCTCAATGGCATCAGCTTCAATGCGCAAGATTTGTTCATCAGGCAACTGGCTGCATCTGGATCTGACCTTTTTGGACTGAAGTTCTATGCTCCATGGGTCATGCGCCTCATCAAGCAACACTCTGCTGTCAACTATCAACCATCTGCTCACGATCATGTGATCTTCCTACCAGAGGTTGATATGTCAGTTGAAGCCATATACCCTGAACCTGCCAAGAAGCCTCTTTGTCTTCAAAATGTTGAACATCAAAGCTTCACTCAGCCTATGGAAGGAGTCCAAGCTGTCACGCGTGTCTATCCGATGGCTGGAAATACTCGTCTGCCTCATCGTGCGCCAACTGAAGTTACTGAGAGCACCATTGCTCAAAGGCCTCAGAAGCGCTCTCGGGTCCTCAATGACCGAGAACTTCTGGTGGCCCTGCATCATAAGCAAGATAAGCATCATTTTTGGCTCAAGCGTCAGATCCAAAGCCTCTTGGTGGATGTAAATCGCATTCGAAACCTTGCCACAAAGAATGCATTTGTCACTCACGAAACTTGTCGGCGATCATGGAAGAGTTTGACCCTACTTAGTGCTGAAGCTGATCTTCAAGACGATGGCTTCATTGAAAGATTCAAGTTTGACTCCACTCCTCCACGGAATGCTGTCCTACGAAGAACTCCATCTCTTGAAGACTCTGACTATTCTTCCTCCGCGGCAACAGTCAATGCAAATGTGATCGATGATGAAGACGATGCTACTTCACCGCCCCCTACTTCTGCACGCATCGACACTGCACCTAGCTCGTCTGCACCGCCAACCAACAACGACAACCCTGCTGCTTCACCTACTCAAGAAGACGAGTAGATGCTCTATGTCTTCAAACCTTTTTGGTCATTACTGACAAAAGGTGGAGAAGCATATGAGTTGATAGTCTTCAAGCGGGTTCATAAGGGCGGTTGCTTTATATTTTTGCCTAGTGCTTACAACTCTTGCTTTTGATACACTTTGCTTTTTGAGTTGTAACACTTAAACTTGATGGTCGTCTGCCACTTATTTGCGTTTCCACGTGGGATGATAACTTCCGCACTTAGATCATTCTGCAGACGTCCATTTTTTATTATGCATGTCATTCTCTTAGCTATATCATTTCATGCATGATGGATTATCTTCATAAGTTGAAGAGGATCTCCACAAGTACAACCTGCCATGTGCATTTCCATTCCAAAACCAAATTATTTATATGCACATCTTCAAGGGGAGCCCTTGCCACTTATGAAGACAATACACTATCCTTTACAATTTCACATACTTCTTTCCCGTTGAAAACTTCAACCAGTTTGTCATCAATCACCAAAAAGGGGGAGATTGTAAGTGCATCTAGTGCCACCCCTAGTTGGTTTTGGAGTATTGACGACAAAGTTTGTTGAGGGACTAATGCGTTTGTGAGAATTGCAGGATAACGCAGGAAGTGTCCCTCATTGATTCGGTTTACCTACCGGAGATGACCCCTAAAAATGTATGAAGACATTGAAGACAATGGTGGTGTGTGAAGATATTCACACTAAAGTCTATGACATGACAAGACATTGAGTGAAGACTATGGAGCGCGAAGACTGAGTTGTTTTGTTGTTTCCTTTTCTTCTGTGTTGAGTCATGGGAACCACCGTACTGTTAAGTGGGGTCCAAGTGAACTAAGTCAGAGTGACTGAAGTGATGCTCAAACCAAATCCTATGTCTTCGAGCGAAGACAATGAGAGCAAATCTTATCCAGAGCTGGATGAGTCAGCTTTGCTTGTAGCCCAAGTAAAGTTGTCGTGTGTGTTTGAAATCTGACCGTTGGAACACGTGTCAGTTTCTGAGTGACCCAGGGTCATTTTGGACATATCAAGTTGGGTTGCCTTGTGGCTATAAATAGCCCACCCCCTACACCATAAATTGGTGGCTGCTCAGAGTTAGTTTATGGCTTTTGTCGTTTTGAGAGCAACCCACCTCGAAGTCTTTGAGAGAGAAAACCTTGCGAGGACAAAGCCCAAACACCCCGAGCCAAAGAGTGTTAGGCATCACTGAAGTCTTTCTGTCTGTGTGACCTGAAGACTTGTTACACTTGAGGACTGTGTATCATCTAGCCGGTTAGGCGTCGCGTTCTGAGCATCCAAGAGTCATTGTGGATTGCCGGTGAATGAAGTCTGTGAAGGTTCGGAAGTCTACCTTGAAGACTTACCAGGGTGATTGGGCGAGGACTGTGTGTCCTTAGCTCAAGGGGAATAAGGTGAAGACACGGTCTTCTGAGTTGAATCTCAGCCTCCCTAACCAGACGTACAGTTGTCACAGCAACTGGAACTGGTCCAACAAATCCTGTGTCTTCAACAAGTGACTGGTTCTATCCCGTCCCTCCTTTACTTTGAGTTTGTCTTCGTGAAGTCATTGCTTATCTGTCTTATCTGTTTGACTTCAATGTTTGACTACTATTGTTGATTGGCTTCATACTATCTTCCATCCTGATCCTTACTACCTAGCTGCTATTAGTCTTCGTACGTTAACACTATTGCATACTTGACTATGGCTTAATTGTTGTAGTTTATCTTCCGCTGCATATCAATTAGGTCATTTCTATTGTTTGTCTTCAAAACTTCCTCGTTTTGAAGACTTTGATAAAAACCGCCTATTCACCCCCCCTCTAGTCAATAACTAGCACTTTCAACGACCCACCCAGCCCCAATCCGACCCGCTTCCTACCGCCGGAGGCAGCCGTCGCGGGCGAGCGAGCGACGGCAGCAGCCGGAGCGAGGGAGCCCGCGGTGCCGTGACCCGCCGCCGACGAGTTTGCAACACCGGCCCCCGATCCATAGCCACCACTCCCCCCGACACGCCGCCATCTAGCCATGCTGCCGGCCCGACCGCCGCCACCATCTGTCGCCTCGTCCGGCACCGGAGCATCCCTGCGCACCTCCCCATCGCCGGAGGCGGAGCCTTCCCGCGCGCTTCCCCGCCGCCGGGTGCCGGAGCCTCCCCACACGCCTACCTCCGTCTGGTGCAGGAGCCTCCTCGCTCGCCTACCCGCCGCCTGGTGCAGGAGCTTCCCCGCGCGCCTCCCCGCCGCCGGGCGCCGGAGATTCGCCTGGGCCGTGATCCACGCCACCTGCCTCGGCCCCTCGATGGACCTCGTCGACAGAGCTCCACCACAAGCACGGGCGTCTCCAATAATGGATCTGCCTTCCAAGTTCTTGCCAATACGCTACCAACGAAACGAAGATGGAGTCACATGCAACAAGATTCAAGTGATGAATCCTTCCCACACAAATTACTAGCAACACCAAGTTTTTGAGATCTGGGTTTGAATGAAGATAGGTACCATGTTTCTGTTAATTTATCAGTTCATTAGTTTATCTATGTTGTTATGCTCTCCCTACATGTTACACTATTAGGTTCATGAGTACAAAATTGTGTGCTGCATCTGTGCTGCATCAGTACATTGCAAATGCTTGCATCAGTTCGTTTACACCCCTGCCACTTGATGCACGATTAGGATGTCGAGGTTACTGTCAGTACCTCTAATATGCTAGCTTCAGTTCAAGTAAAAAAACCTTAAACTTATGCATCAGTCCAAGTAGATAGTACTAAGGTTCAGCTACCACTGAAAAGTTGTATGTTGTTATTTCAAAGAGTACAAGTCCTATAATTGCGTCAGTTCAAACGAGTAACAAAACTGTTACTGGAAAAACAATTGTTACACACTAAGTTCAATGATACATAAACTGGCAGTACTTGTAATGTAGATGCATTGATGCACAATTTGGATGTCGAGGTTACTGTCACTACCTCTAATATGCTAGCTTCAGTTCAAGCCAAAAAACATAAAGTTATGCATCAGCCCAAGGAGCTACTAAGCATTATATAAGGTTCAGCTACCACTGAAAGTTGTATGTTGTTATTTCTAAGAGTACAACTCATGTAGTTGCGCCAGTTCGACCGAGTAACAAAACTGTTACTGAAAAAAATATAAAATTGTTACACAGTAAGTTCAATGATACATAAACTAGCAGTACTTGTAATGTAGATGCATTGATGCACGATTAGGATGTCGAGGTTACTATCAGTACCTCTAATATGCTAGCATCAGTTCAAGTAAAAAAACTTAAACTTATGCATCAGTCCAAGTAGATAGTACTAAGACAGTGCCACAGTTACACAATCAGTTCAATGATACATAAACTAGGAGTACTTCTAGTGTAGTTGCATAAGTTATAGATGAACAAAAGAGAAGTCATGCATCGGTTCGACGTCCAGTTTACAAGAAATGCTAAAAAATAGTACATCAGTACATCAGTGTTGAACATGAACGTTCATCAGTTCGACTGAAAAACGAAATCAGATTAATCCCAAAACTGTTGAATGTCATTTGCAGAAGCATGCAAGGCGGCGCACGCAGCGAGCGTTTGATGAGCCAAACAGATATGGGGCACCACCTGGTTGGGTAACACCAGAAATACCGCCTGGATACTTCAACAATACAGGCAGATTTCAAGATACACCAGAATCATCAGAAGCACGGAGAGGTTCTTCTATGCAGCAAACACTAATATCTAGGAAATAGTTATTACACAAGCCATGCAACATTTGACCTCAAATCAGTTCAACTTCAGATAAACAAGCAGTTCAAAGGTGCACATGTCAAAACATATGCAGACAAAACAACACATTCAGAGACAAAACAGTTGAATTCATTTAGTCATTCAAACATCTGACCCTCACAATAAAAAACTTAAAAACATAATATTCACTACTTCAGTCATAACGATCAAAGAAATGACGCCATTTGGCCCTGGTGGATGGATGTGGAGCCGTGGCTGCTCTCGCCCTAGCCCAACTAATGATCTGAATATGGTTCCTTCCCCTGCCCTCTGGGAAAAGAAGCTCCAATTCATTGGAGTTGCAAGTATCCATCACCTCATGTGCAAGGCGTCTGTTGGACTCTGCCTCCAGTTCCTCCTCGGCAGCACGTCGCGCCATCTGCATGCGCCTGTACCTTCTCCTCCTCTGCTCCGCTACTCCAGCCCTCACATCTATGGCGTCCCCCTCCTCCTTTGTGACCTCTCCCAGCTCAGGATCCATCTCGCTTTTCTTTGGTTGCAGCTCCTACAATGAAACTGACAAAGGGCTCGGGCTTTATAATCAAACTGCAGAGCTATCGGTACGAATCCAGTCTCGATGTCAATGCACAGTAATACAACTTTGACAAGCAGCAGTCCAACTACACATACGGTAGCAATTTAAACAACACTGAAAATCACACAACTTAATTACACAGTTTCACCAGATTACAAGAAATCGAAGCATACAGTCAGCCGCCATACACCACCTCCGCCAACAACAAAATAACATGGGAATCCGGGGTAGAAACAACACAAAGAAGCAAAATTGACAACGCAAATCTTTTCATACAATCCTCATATCTCTCCCTGCAACGCCAATTCGAAAGTAAAACAACAAAAAAAGAAGAACAGATTTCCATGGCAGGCGTGGAAAACGACCAAGAACACCAAAACTTGTAATCATAAATTCTAGATGAAATTAATCTCCAAAAACTCTAACATACCGATAATTCTCACATCAAAAACAACAAACACGACGTAAATTGAGGCCCACGAACACCACAGTAAACACCAACGCCCAAAACATGTTCGCCGCCAAAATGCCCACGCCGTCCCCTCGGGTGACTACAGATAGCAAAACACAACCAGCTGAGCACGCGCACGTGCGGAACCCCTTACATGTCTCCTCTGGCAACGAATGGCCCGCAGCATTGCACCGGAGAACGACCGAAACCTCCACATTGCATCCCTTGTTTCCGTCTATCGTGCATGCAGGAAGATCAGTTCAGGTGGAAAACCACGTCAGTCCAAACTGTGAACCATGTCAGTTCAGAGAGGGTAACAGAATAATATTCTGTTACGCGTAACAGAATAGCCCATATATATGATGATGACAAAGAAGCAAAATTGACAATGCAACAGCAGATTGCGACTCCGTTCGGTCACCGGAGCCGTCATCACGGTCGCCGGAGCCACCATCATGATCATGACTTTCCTCCTCCATTGTTTGATCATCGTAGCCTGCTTCCTCTCCTTCCAGGCCTTCTTCGAGGTCATTTTGAAACAAAAAGACATCACCTCCGTTGCTGATTATTTCCCCCAATATCTCTTTCTGTTCGAAGTCTCTTTGTTGATCCATACTTTATGCAAATATTACAACAGGGCAATTAATATACAAACATGAGAGATGGATATATTAATAGTGGCAAACATAGACCCCTCGGCGATCCTCGACCCTCGATCCCTCGACGACCCTCGACCATCATCCCCTCGGCGACGCTAGACTCCCTACCCTAGCTAGTTCCGATCCTCGACCGCTCGGATTCTCTTAACCTTTAAGGGATTTAACAAGATGGCGCCATTCTGGATGTGCAGAAAATGGTCCATATTTTTCCTGATCTCAAGAAAACCATTGCTTCAACATTTGCCGAAAGTAACAGGTGCATAACCGTACAAAGCTCTCCAAAATTGTTTTGGAACAGAGTCCTGGATAGGATAATTCACTTTTTGGTACGAAGTTCAGCAAGAGCCTCCCAAATATCGCTATTTGGAAGGCCTTTGCTGAAATCTGTACCAAAAAGCGAATCATCATATCCGAGACTCTGTTTCAAAACAACTTTGAAGAGTTTCGTCGTGTCATACACCTGTTTCTAGCAAATGATGTAGCCATGGATGAGATAAGAAAAAAATGGATCAACTTGTGCACATCCATAATGGGGGCATTCTTGTTAAACGGAGACCCTCGACCCTCGACTCCTCGACGACCCTAGACCCTCGACCCCTCAACGACCCTAGACCCTCGACCCTTGACTCTCGACGACCATCGACCCTCGACCCTCGACCCCTCGATGACTCTCGACCCCTCGGCGACCCTCGACCCTCTACCCTAGTTTATGACACCGTAGTTCCCGATAAAAAAATAAGAAGAGGAGGAAGAAGAAAAAATAGAGGATAAGAAGAAGAAAAAAAGAGAGGAGAAGAAGAAGGAGTAGAGGAGAAGAAGAAAAACTAGAAAGTTTTTTCTATTTTTTCTTCTTTTCCTCTATTCCTTCTTCTTCTCCTCTTTTTTTCTTCTTCTTCTTCCTCTTCTTATTTTTTTCCTCCTCTTCTCCTCTTCTTCTCCTTCTTCTTCTCCTCATGTCGAAGTTATTGGGGAGGGGTTATATCTACAACAATGACCTATACATAGAAAAAATGTTGTCGGGTAGGGGGTATATCGACCCCCCCCTCATGTCGAAGTTATCGAGGAGTGGGTATATCGACAACGATGACATATACATAGAAAAAATGTTATCGGGGAGGGGGTATATCGGCCCCCCTCATGTCGAAGTTATCGGGGAGGGGGTATACATATCGAAAAAATTTCATCATCATATATCATCGAAAAAAATTACATCATCATCATCATATATATACTTCTAAAAAAGTTTTCATATATCATCATATATCATCATCATCATCATCATCTAGTACAAAAAATTGACCAAGCTAGTTTTCATATATCATCATATATATCATCATCATTATCCTTATTTTATTCTCCTTCTTTTTCTTCTTCTTCCTTCTTCCTTCTTTCCTCTTTTCTTCCTTTTCCTTATTTTACTTTTTCCTCTCCACTAACCTAAAATGCACTAACAGTAAACCTAAAATGCACTAACTGAGGGGGTCTTGGATTAGGGGGTATCCGGACAGCCAGACTATATACTTTCGCCGGACTGTTGGACTATGAAGATACGAGATTGAAGACTTCGTCCCGTGTCCGGATGGGACTCTCCCTGGCGTGGAAGGTAAGCCGGGCGATTCGGATGTTAGATCTCCTTCTCTATAACTGACTGTGTGTAAACCTAGCCCCCTCCGGTATCTATATAAACCAGAGGGTTTAGTCCATAGGACAAGAACAACAATCATAATCATAGGCTAGCTTCTAGGGTTTAGCCTCTACGATCTCGTGGTAGTTCAACTCTTGTAATACTCATATCATCAAGATCAATCAAGCAGGAAGTAGGGTATTACCACCATCGAGAGGGCCCGAACCTGGGTAAACATCGTGTCCCCAGCCTCCTGTTACCATTAGCCTTAGACGCACAGTTCGGGACCCCCTACCCGAGATCCGCCGGTTTTGACACCAACATTGGTGCTTTCATTGAGAATTCCGCTATGTCGTCGCGGTAAGGCTTGATGGCTCGTCTCGTTGTCAAGGACAACATCACTTCTAGGGGAGCCCTGGCTCTAGGCCAAACTCTCCAACTAGGCGGCTTCATCATGACCGCCCGATCGTCTGTCGCGCCGATGATGACTTCTCAGGTCATCAAAAACTGCCTCCACGCCGATTCAGAACTTGTCGAACAGATGGATCCAATGGAGCTCTCCGCCCTTAATGAGCTCTTGGATTGCATCGCCGCTCTAGGTGTAGCTACGGACTATCATCGGATTGGGCTTAAACCCGACCAAAGGGAGATTAACTCTTCCTTGGTCACCCATGAGATAGCGGTAGTGGAAGAGCAACGCATGGATTCTCCCTCTATTTTGAGGACGAACTTTGTACGAGCTCTCCAAGCGGGATACCCGTTCACGGGAGGACATGACCCAAACCCCGAACTTAGAATCGGGCAACATCCCGGAGCCCAAGCTGCCAAGATCACAAGCTTCTCTGCACCTGGGTCCCAGATCGGGTCAAGGTTTGGACCTAAATCTACCCACCAACCCAGATTTAAGCAATCTTTCCCATATCAGACAAGAGCCGCAAGAGACAGTACATCACTACTGGGCCAGATTCCTCTTTGTGATAAACAAGGTCAAGGACTGTCGCGAGGAAGAAGCAATCTCATTCTTTTGCAAAAATTGCACGGACAAGGGGATCCTCAATGCGATAAGTCGCCGTGACATAGTACACTACGGTGACTTAGCGGCCATAGTAAAGAAGTACTACGCGATGGAAAGCGCCTGGAAAACCCAAATAAACTTTTGGGATAATCCGGCTCTCACTAAACCCTTCGTATGAACTCAGAGGGTAAACTCTCGCAAGTCACCCGATTCAATTACCAAAAAACCAAGGTCCGCTGTAGGGCGTGGAAACGTATTGGAGGAATGGCTCACTGGGCCATGCAAAATTCACAACACACCGGATACAATGCCAACACATAGCCTTAGAGCATGTTGGATACTCCGGCAGGTATCGAAAAGCGGCAAGGATCTACTCATCAACCATACCGCACAAGAACATGCCGCGGAATACAACAATACGGTACTGACAGTCTTCGGGACTTTCGCCTCAAACAACAGGCGTAAGCGTGCACTCCGCAGCCTCGCCGAAGTCCGCCACGTTGCAACAATGAATCCATGGAATGACACAGCTATAACTTTCAATGCCAGTGACGAACCACAATTCCGAATAGTTCGGGCACCAGCAGCTTTGGTCCTTAGTCCAATCATGGACGGTTTCCGGCTTACTAAAGTGCTCATGGACGGCGGCAGCGGATTAAACCTCATCTACGAGGAGACCCTCAACAAGATGGAAATAGCCAAGAGCCGCATTGAACGGAGCAGCACAACCTTCAGAGGAATCATCGCTAGTCAGGAAGCACGATGTGCGGGAAAAATCACACTAGATGTGGTATTCGGCACGCCGGAAAATTACAGGTCGGAAGAAATCATATTCCATGTGGCCCCATTTAGCAGCGGATACCACGCCCTTTTAGGGCGGGACGCATTCACGAGCTTTCAAGCCATTCCCCATTATGGGTACATGAAGCTCAAAATGCCCGGGCCCAATGGAATCATCACTCTAGCTAGTGATCCAGACGTCGCACTCCGCGCCGAAAATAAAACCGCCACACTGGCCCTGGAGGCATTATCCGAAGCCCTCGCAGCCAAAGAACTAACCATGCTACATGCCAAAGTGGCTAGAGATGACGTGATACTCGACAAGCGACCCAAGTCCACCTATTTCAAACCCGCGGACGAGATAGTCAAATTCCAGGTCCACCCAACAGACCCCATAAAAACAGCTTCCATTGAGACACAGTTGAACCCTACAATAGACGCCGCACTGCGAGATTTCTTGCGGGAGAATTGGGATAGATTTGCCTGGCATCCTTTAGACATGTCAAGCATCCCACGCAGGCTGGCTGAACACAGCTTAAATATACTGAAGGGATATAAGCCGGTCAAGCAGACTCTTAGGCGCTTCTCAGAGCCTACGTGGCAAGCCATGGGAGAAGAGCTAGGCAAGCTACTTGAGGCCGGATTCATCAGAGAAATAAAACATCCGGATTGGCTAGCAAACCTGGTAATGGTACTAAAGAAGGACAAATCCTGGCGCCTGTGTCGATTTCAAAGACCTCAATAAGGCTTGCCCTAAGGATCCCTTCCCCCTCTCCCGCATTGATCAAATCATCGATGCCACCGCAGGACACGACTCATTTTTCTTCCTCGAAGCATACTCCGGATACCATCAAATCAAGATGGCGTTGTCCGACCAAGCCGCAATGGCCTTCATCACACCATACGGCCCCTTCTGTTTCAATACCATGCCTTTTGGGCTCAAAAATGCCGGCGCAACCTATCAATGCATGATTCAGACATGCCTGGAGAAACAAATCGGTAGAACAGTGGAGGCATACGTGGACGACATGGTCATCAAAACAAGACACGTAGAAACTTTAATAGATGACTGGAGGCTCATGTTCGACAACCCCCGAACATATGACATCAAGCTCAACCAGGAAAAATGTGTCTTTGACGTACCTTCCGGGAAGTTGCTCGCCTTGATCGTCTCCAATAGAGGAACTGAAGCAAATCCGGTAAAAATCCGAGCTCTGTCACAGTTGGTGTCGGTGTCAAAACCGGCGGATCTCGGGTAGGGGTTCTCGAACTATGCGTCTAGGCGGATGGTAACAGGAGACAAGGGACACGATGTTTTATCCAGGTTCGGGCCCTCTTGATGGAGGTAAAACCCTACGTCCTGCTTGATTAATATTGATGATGTGTGTTACAAGAGTATATCTACCACGAGATCAAGGAGGCTAAACCCTAGAAGCTAGCCTATGGTATGATTGTTGTTCGTCCTACGGACTAAAGCCATCCGGTTTATATAGACACCGGAGAGGGCTAGGGTTACACAGAGTCGGTTACAATGGTAGGAGATCTACATATCCGTATCACCAAGCTTGCCTTCCACGCCAAGGAAAGTCCCATCCGGACACAGGACGAAGTCTTCAATCTTGTATCTTCATAGTCTTGGAGTCCGGCCGATGATGATAGTTCGGCTATCCGGACACCCACTAGTCTAGGACTCCCTCAGTAGCCCCTGAACCAGGCTTCAATGACGACGAGTCCGGCGCGCATATTGTCTTCGGCATTGCAAGGCGGGCTCCTCCTCCGAATAATTCATAGAAGATTGTGAACACCAGGATAGTGTTCGGCTTTGCAAAATAATTTCCACATACCACCGTAGAGAGAATAATATTTACACAAGTTCAATCTGCTGACGTATTTCGTGGCGTGACGTCACACCACTACCAAGCCTTTACTCGAATTGTTTTTATTGTACCACCTCAGCGCGTTTAGCGAAGCGGTTTCCTTGGCACGTCTTATCGAAGCAGAGATCGTGTTCCCCTTATTCCGGGATTCCCATAATTACAGACGTGGGTAACCCAACCACGCCATTGATTGCGGCGCTTGGGGGATAAGCGAGTTTTATCAGGCCGGTGGGGACGCATGTTTGTGTCCGCCCATACAAGGGGATAAAGATCCAACCCTTTTACCTGCGCCTTCTTCCTCCTTGGCTTATCCATCTCCGCGAACTCGAGCTCCAGCGCCCAAGTCCGCACATCTCATCTCAACCTTCTCCAACTATGTCTGGAGCGGGAGGCAAGTGGATGGCCTCCTCCGTCACGGAGGGGCACATCCAGAAGCTGCGCAGCACCGGATATTTATCTAGCAACATCGCGCATCGGCTCCCCGACGAGGGAGAGCTCATCCCCACCCCCAGGCCCCATGAGAGGGTAGTATTTCTTACCCATTTCCTCTGTGGACTTGGCTTCCCACTCCATCCCTTTGTCCGGGGGCTCATGTTCTACTACGGCCTGGATTTCCATGATCTGGCCCCGAATTTCATTCTCAACATCTCGGCATTTATCGTCATGTGTGAGGCCTTCCTCTACATCCAGCCCCACTTCGGCTTGTGGCTCAAGACCTTCAGTGTCAAGCCGAAGGTTGTGAAGGGCAGCCAAGCGGAGTGCAGAGGCGCCATGGTGGGCAGGATGTCCAATGTTACTTGGCTTGAGGGCACTTTCGTGGAAACCATCAAGGGGTGGCAATCGGGGTGGTTCTACATCACCGAGCCGCATGACCCCGAATGGGCAGCGGCCCCCGAATTCAGATCTGGCATCCCCACACGGCTCACCTCCTGGAAAGAGAGCGGCCGGACATGGGGTGATTCGGAGGAGCTGACCGGACTCCAAGCCTGCGTCCAAAAGCTAGTGGACAAGAAGCTCAAGCTTGTCAACGTAGTCCAGGTCATGCTCATCCGCCGGATCCTCCCGTGCCAACGACGGGGCTTCAAGATGTGGGAGTTCGATCCGGCGCAGCACCAAACTTTCAGCGGGCTCTTCGACACTACGTACGAAGATGTCTGGAAGGTGCTGTTCAAGGGTGTCGAGGCTCCCGCATCCGCTACCGAAGATCGCGGATTCAGCTCGCAACTCCGGCTGACGAGTTAAGCGATTTTGTCCTTTACGGGACGCTTGTTTTCCATAGTTTGACTCTATGCGGGATCTAAACTCCCTTTCCTTTAACAGGACTAGCTGACGAAGGCCGAATAGACTATCTATCCGGCCCCATTGCCAGAGGACCCAGCGGACGCCCGCCTAACGGGGCGGCTGGCTCCGGCACCCCACGTGGTGCCGGAGAAGAAGGCCAAGAAGAAGGCCACGGGCACTCGGAAGAGTTCCCATTTTCAGGTGCTATCGGATGATGACTCCGAGGCAGACTCCTCTCACAAAGGTGAGGAGGAGAAGAAGAAAGCCTCTCCCCCAGCGGGGGGAGGGAGGAAAAGGAAGGCCTCCCCAACGAGGGAGGCCGAAGGGTCCAAGAAGGGAAAAACTCTTTCCCTGGACTGCTCTGCGAACGCCAGTGACGACGACAAGGACTAGCCTCCAAGGGACAAGCCCCTGGCAAGATCATAAGTATCCGGACTCCCGAATAACTTCATGGTTTTTTTTCATTTCGCTACGTAATGTCTTTGTAATGCCGCATACAACCCTGCAGTCCGCCCAAGGATGATCTTCCCGCTTCGTTGAGCGGGTCCTTGGGGGCGTCGGATATGGATTCTCTTCCGACCGCCTCCACCCCCCGTGATGCGGACGATGCCGAGGTGGTATCCCGGGATGGGACCCACCAGGAGGAGGAGGCCCCGGAGGTGTCACAGGACAACCTCCCGGACTTTGCACCGGACTCGGCCCCGGAACCCATAGTGGCTCTGGAGTCCGGAGGGCGGCCCCTTCGTAAGAAGGGCAAGACCGTGACGCCGGCAACCTCCATCCAACCGGAGGCGCCGGATAGCTTGCTGGAGGCGCTCAATGGTGCCTCCATCGAAGAGGAACACCGCACTTTTATGAGTGCGGTGATTCAAAAGGTTCAGCTCGCCAAGAGCGGGCTGACCGAAGCCTGCAGCAGCCTTCTAACAGGCTTTGAGGTAAGAACGTTGATATATGTAAAATAGTACCGCATAGACAGTAGCACCTCATGCTCGGTTCGGTGTTCGGAAAGAAAAGCCGGACTGAGGATCTTAAAAGATATACGCAGGAGTCATAAAAAATATGTCAATATGGGATTGCAGGCTGCGCTGCTGACCTCTGCCGCATTGACTGCGGAGGTCAATGCTGTGAAGCAGAGCCTCGAGCAGTCTGAGAACGAGCTCGGGCGTGCCAAGAAGCAGCTCGAGGACAAGGAAGGTGAGTAACACCTTATTAAAATTGTACCTTACAAAAAAGGATTTTGGTTGCAAGATGAATGACAAGGATAACATGGTATTGCAGGGGCCACTAACAAGGTGCCGACCCTGAAGGAGGCGGTGGCCGCGGCCGAACGCAATGCGGCCGTGGAGCGCACCGAGCGAGAGAAGCAAGAGGCGCGGGTGGCGGAGGTACAGCAGAGCTCCAGGATCTCATGAAAAGACATGAGAGCCTGGAGCGTGACTCGAAGACTCGAGAGTCTGAGCTTGCAACGGCTCTTGAGAGTGCCAAAGCCGCTAAGGCCGAAGCCTACAAGGCCCTCCAAGAAATCGAGGCGTTGAAGAAAATAGCAGCGGGTAAGGCATTTTTCATGCAAAGTAAGCATGTGAGTGTTAATTACCTGTTGCTTACCCGAATTCGGGGCTCTCCAGGAGCGTTCGCAGATCTTCCTCGCAGCGTGTCCGTTGCTGCCAAGTTCTACTGGGCCGAGGAGGGGAGCTCAACGGAGAAGGTCTTCTGGTCTCAGTATGGTGAGGCCGAACATCCAGTTCCCCTTAGCGACCAGCTGAAGCAGCTGGTCGAGCTCCACAAGGCGGCCGAACAGGCCATGAAGGGCCTCATTGTTCGGCTGTGGCCGAAGGAGGCCATGCCTAGGAGCTACTTTGGCCTGGTGCGGCGGCTGGTGGATGCGTGTCCATGGGTTGAAGTCATCAAGCATTTCGCCTGTATTGAAGGTGCCCGTCGGACCCTTGCCCACGCAAAGGTGCACTAGGGCAAGATGGATGCTCAGAAGCTTGTGACGGACACGCCACCGCAGGGCAAGGAGTATCGTACTCCCGAGATGTATTACAAGACTGTGCTGACGGGTGCCCGCACTATTGCGGGTGAGTGCTCCAAAGATGTAATATTTGAGTAGACTCGCATTTTGTTATCCTGTGCGCTGAAAACTTAGTTCATATGCGCTAAGCAACGCTTGTTAATTTAAAAAGTTACCTTCTATGTGGTTGTTTATCAAATCTGAGAGATGGCAAGTCGTCGGCTTCAGCCCCCATGCCACGAGTGCTGGGGTGTTCGGGATAAACTTGAGCACTCTTGTTCCCATTTTTGGGTCCATCTAGGGAGGCACTCAACACAGCGAACAAGGCAACCGGACTTATAATGCTTGAACACTCTCACTTAGCCGTAGAATTCTATAATTTTAAATTTTGGTGAAGCCCCTAGTTTTCGGAAAGCCGAATTTGGGGCGCTATCCACGCCTGGGTCGGACAAAAGCCAGCTCCTCGCTCTAAGCGGCATAAGTCTTTAGGGACTCGCAAATAACCTCTCGAACAGCGACCAGCTCTCGCCTCATCATGACGGTCAGTTTTAGCTTTCTCCACTGAGGCGCTCGCCCAGCTCAACTGGGGCGCAATCGCAGTGGTTCTCCGAGTGCTACCTTAGCCGATACAATGGAATGTAAGGTACCAAAACATGGGAGCCGGGCAAACCCAACTATTGACCCAATACATGATTCGGAGCCGATGCATATAATGCTATAAGTTCGGGGTGCCGCACTTGTGAAAGTGTTCGGACTTATCACACCATGATGCGGGAAACATAAGCCCCTGGTGTATTTAGCCATACCAAAATGTACGGATGCAACATGTCATAAATGAACATATGTATAAGAAAGAAATGCAATTGGGAGCAAAAGGTTGCTGCATTACTTATTCAAGAAAAACTGCTGACGATACAAATGGTGCGATAAGCAAGGGGTGGGACTATTAGACATGTCCCCCTCCAGGGGTAGGCTGCGGAATAGTGCGTAAAACAGATTTAATGCTCGTAACGGGGACCACCTGGATATTCGTTGTAGCCTTTCTCCTTTCCTGGCTGTTGCATCGTGAGTTCGGCAGGTCTGCTGCCGGACAGGGCCTCTGACAAACGGAGTCCTGTGGGTAGAAATAAAAAGAAAAAAGAAAAAAAAGAATGACACACTTGAGAGCCCCTGGTGTGGTTGAGCCGCATTCTGGTCCTATCGTGGTCGTGCCCCTCTCCCCATGCCCATGGTATCTTCAGAGCATAATGGTGTACGCGAAGGACCTGTCTTGACGTTTTGTAGGGGCTGGGGTTGGGGCCGCACTGCTACGCGTGCTCGGAACGTGCCAGGTGGTATTGTTGTATGTTACTCCAGGCGCGTTTAGCCGTGTCCTGGTCGCTTAATGGCCGGACTCCAGAGTTGCCTTAAGAAGCTGCACTGTACTTCTGCCGTGAGAGTTGTTGTATGTTCCTCCGTTCGGAGGGAGCGTTCAGTGTTTCCGTTGACCGTGATGACTCCTCGAGGGCCTGGCATCTTGAGCTTCAGGTATGTGTAGTGCGGCACCGCATTGAACTTTGCGAACGCGGTACGTCCGAGCATAGCATGATAGCCGCTGCAGAACGGAACTATGTCGAAGATTAACTCCTCGCTTCGGAAGTTATCCGGGGATCCGAAGACCACTTCCAGTGTAACTAAGCCTGTACAATTGGCTTCTACACCTGGTATGACGCCTTTAAAGGTCGTCTTGGTAGGTTTAATCCTTGAGGGGTCTATGCCCATTTTGCGCACTGTATCCTGATAAAGCAGGTTCAGGCTGCTGCCGCCGTCCATCAGGACTCTGGTGAGGTGAAATCCATCGACGATTGGGTCTAAAACCAATGCGGCGAATCCGCCATGGCTTAGGTCATGGGCGTCTGGTGGTCGCACATACGTGCCTTGGAAGTTATCGAGGAATGCGGCTTCCAGGTCTTCCCAACTCCCGATTGATTCTGCTGGCAAGCTGTTAAGCCAATCTCGGGCTGGTCCTTTAAGCTTGAGTGGGAGATATTTGATGGCGTGAAGATCATCACCGCGGGCCATGTGGATGTGAAGGAGATAGTCTTCGATCCAAACCGCGGGGTCTGTTGTGCCATCATAGGATTCAATGTTCACGGGTATAAACCCTTCGGGGATTTGATGATCCATTACTTCATCTGTGAAGCATAGTGGGTGTGTGGCGCCTCTGTACTGGGCGATATCACGACGGAGCTCAAAAGAGCTTTGTCTATTTTGTTCGGCCCGGCCGGACTTACTGTGTCCGACGCGAGGGTTGTCGTCACGTATCATGGGGCGCCCACGCGATCCATAGATCGATCTTGATTGTCTTGCCTTATCCTCCAATATATCTCGCAAGTCCGGAGCGTTCCCCTGTGGACGTGTGCTTTTCGAGTGATGCCGGGGTACAGTTCTAGTGAAGGGCCTAGGGGCCTCTCAGTCGCGACCACGGGGTGATCGGTCAGCCGTGTTGTCTGCTGGTGATGCAGGTTCATACGCCTCCTCCTCTAATCGGGGGAGTAGCTTGCGTTTAGGGTAACTTTTGGAGGGGCGTTCGAGCTCATGCTCTTCGGCCGCAAGGACTTCAGTCCATCTGTCGGCTAGCAGATCTTGATCAGCTCTAAGCTGTTGCTGCTTTTTTTAGGCTGTTTGCCGTGGCCATAAGCCTGCATTTAAAACGCTCTTGTTCGACGGGATCCTCAGGCACGACGAATTCGTCATCGTCGAGGCTTGCCTCGTCTCCGGAGGGAGGCATATAATCCTCTACCTCTTCTTCTGCCGCTCTCTCATGAGGGCTGGCGTCTCCGTCCTCCTGCGCTGAATCTTACTAGAGTGGGTTGTCTTCGGCACTTTCCTGTGTGTTATTGTCTCCGGTGCCGGAATCTTCATTCCTGCTTTGGCGGGATTTAGAGCGGCGCCGCTGACGCCGGCGCTTGGGCTGTTTTTTGGAGGGGTCATCCTCCGCTGTTCCTTCACCATTCCCATCCTTTGGGATATCCACCATGTATATGTCATATGATGAGGTGACTTTCCAGTGCCCAGTAGGCGCTGGTTCTTGGTTGTCTTCGGCATCGTCGTCCATACCGTCGATGTCTTCGGAGTCGTAGTCTAGCATGTCGGTTAGATCGTCGACAGTGGCTACTAAGTGGGTGGTGGGTGGGCTTTGAATTTCTTCGTTGTCCGCATCCCACCCGTCCTGACCGCAGTCCGGCCAGGGCTCTCCTGATAACGAGAGACACTTTAGCGAACTTAAGATGTCGCCGAAAGGTGAGTGTTGGAAGATGTCCGCTGCGGTGAACTCCGTGATCGGCGCCCAATCGGATTCGATTGGAGGGGGCGCGGGAGGTTCAGAGTCCGGCACCTCGGTGTCACGAGCTTCATGAGGGACAAGGTCAGTGTTCGGCTCTATCTCCATAGAGGTTGCAGCTCCCGAGGCGGTGTCTAGCCATCCATCCTCGATCTGCGCAGTCGGCTCCGAATTGAAGATCGGAGCGGGCTCGAGTGCGGCCTCCAGCGTACTGTCTGGCTGCAGAGCTAAATCATGCCCGTCATGACAGTGCGGCGCGCTTGGCTGTGACTCGAATCCATCGAAGATCAAGTCCCCGCGGATGTCAGCCGTGAAGTTCAAACTTCCAAATCTGACCTGACGGCCAGAGGCGTAGCTTTCGATCTGCTCCAGATGGCCAAGTGAATTGGCCCGCAGTGCAAAGCCGCCGAATACGAAGATCTGTCCGGGGAGGAAGGTGTCACCCTGGACTGCATCGTTGGTGATGATTGAAGAAGCTGTCGAGCGTATCGGTGACGACACAGAGGAACTCTCAATGAAAGCACCAATGTCGGTGTCAAAACCGGCGGATCTCGGGTAGGGGGTCCCAAACTGTGCGTCTAGGCAGATGGTAACAGGAGACAAGGGACACGATGTTTTACCCAGTTTCGGGCCCTCTTGATGGAGGTAAAACCCTACGTCCTGCTTGATTAATATTGATGATGTGTGTTACAAGAGTAGATCTACCACGAGATCAAGGAGGCTAAATCCTAGAAGCTAGCCTATGGTATGATTGTTGTTCGTCCTACAGACTGAAGCCATCCGGTTTATATAAACACCGGAGAGGGCTAGGGTTACACAGAGTCGGTTACAATGGTAGGAGATCTACATATCCGTATCGCCAAGCTTGCCTTCCACGCCATGGAAAGTCCCATCCGGACACGGGACAAAGTCTTCAATCTTGTATCTTCATAGTCTTGGAGTCCGGCCGATCATGATAGTTCGGCTATCCGGACACCCCCTAGTCAAGGACTCCCTCAGTTGGCTACCCCAATAGACCTCAAGCACATCCAGAAATTAACTGGATGCGTGGCTGCATTAAGCCACTTTATCTCCCGATTAGGAGAAAAGACACTACCTCTTTATCGCCTTCTTCGACGCGCCGAACACTTCGAGTGGACGGATGTGGCCACGACCGGACTGGAAGAAATAAAGGCCCTCTTGGCCAGCAATCCAATCCTGACCGCGCCAAATACTGGCGAACCTATGCTATTATACATAGCTGCAACACACCAGGATGTAAGCGCAGTGCTCGTCGTCGAACGAGAAGCGGACGGACACAAGTTCCCGCTCCAAAAGCCAGTATATTACGTGTTCACTGTCCTCACTCCATGCAAATCCTGGTACCCACACTATCAAAAGATAGCATACGCGGTATTCATGGCATTCCGGAAGCTATGACACTACTTTCAAGAGTGTTCGATTATGGTGGCCTCCGAAGTACCACTCAGTGACATAATAAATAACCGCGATGCCACGGCCCGGATTGCTAAATGGGCTATCGAGCTCCTTCCGTTCGACATAACATACAAACCACAGCGAGCCATTAAGTCGCAAGTACTAGCTGAGTTTGTCGCCGAACGGACAGAAGCCGAACTCCCTAAAGAGTACGGCGCATACTCCAACTGGATCATGCACTTCGACGGCTCTAAAATGCTGGCCGTATTGGGAGCGGGTGTTGTCCTGACATCCCCCACCGGAGACACGGTCCAATACGTACTCCAAATATTATACATAGACTCCTACAATGCAGCCGAATATGAGGCTCTGTTGCATGGTCTTCGGATGGCAGTCTCCATGGGCATCCAATGTCTAGAAGTGCGCGGGGACTTGAACCTCACAATATCACAGATAAATGGAGACTTTGATGCCAAGGATCCGAAAATGGCGGCCTACCATAATGCCGTCCTCAAAATGTCAGCTCGGTTCGAGGGGCTCGAATTCCACCATGTGGTCCGAGAAAACAATCAAACGGCGGATATCCTCGCCCGCATCAGCGCTAAACGCAACCCCGTCCCACCTAATATCTTCTTGGAAAGGCTGTTCAAGCCATGCGTGGTATGGGAAGGGGAGACTGGCAATACCAGTCCAGCTCCGAATATAACCCCAGATTCCGAACCATCTAACGTAATCGGAGGCTCTGCTACCGAAATAACACCTTCGGCCCACAAAATCATGGCTGTCATCGCCCCGTGGACCAAGCCCTTCTTAGCCTACCAAAACAGGCAAGAGCTCCCCGCGGACCAAAATGAGGCACGTTGTATTGTGCGGCGTTCCAAGGCCTACATAGTCCATGAGGGAGAGATTTATAAGAAAAGCACCACCGGAGTGCTCCAAAGATGCATCTCCGAAGAGGAAGGGCGGTAGCTCTTGGGTGAAATCCATGCCGGACTCGGCGGGCACCACGCCGCAGCTCGGGCACTTGTAAGCAAGGCCTTCCGTACAGGTTTTTACTGGCCGATAGCCCGGGCAGATGCATAGGACCTTGTCCAACATTGCGTTGGTTGCCAACTTTTCGCCAATCAGAGCCATATGCCACCTACCGCTCTCCAAACAATCCCCATAACTTGGCCCTTCGCTGTCTGGGGGCTGGATATGGTCGGACCTCTTAAAGGGGGAAGCCATAAGAAAAAATACTTATTGGTCATGGTGGACAAGTTCACCAAATGGATAGAAGCCAAACCAGTTAAAACGGCCGAATCCGGACCAGTGATAGACTTCATATCAGGGGTTGTGCACCGTTACGGTGTCCCCCACAGCATCATCGCTGACAATGGCTCAATTTTTACAACCGATGAGGTGAAAACTTGGTGCGGCAATATGGGCATTAAGCTCGATTCCACCTCTGCCTATCACCCTCAAACAAATGGTCAAGTCGAACGTGCAAATGGTCTTATGATGAGCGGCATCAAACCCAGACTAGTGCGATCCTTGAAGGAATCAGATACGCACTAGGTCAAGGAGCTCGACTCTGTGCTCTGGGGGCTGCGGACCACGCCAAATCGCACCAGCGGATACACACCATTTTTTATGGTGTACGACGCAGTGGCAGTACTACCCGGCGATATAATTCATGACTCACCTGGTGTGCGCATGCACGAAGAGGACGAAGCCGAGCTAGATCGGTAGGACAACTTAGATGCCCTGGAGGAGGAGCGTGACGTCGGAAAAGCCCGTTCCGCATTCTATCAGCAGCAGGCTCGATGGTATCAAAGAAGAGAAGTACGGGCCAAAACTTATAACGTTGGCGAACTCCTTCTACGCCTACCAGAGAAGAAGAAGGACAAGCTCAAGCCCAAGTGGGAGGTTCCCTTCATCATTAATAAAGTTCTCACCGGAGGAGCGTACTGTGTGCATAATGCATCAGATAACAGACTCGAGCCGAACCCATGGAACGCGGCCAGACTCTGAAGATTCTACGCCTTGTGCCGAACTCAGTGTTCATCTCCTTGCCTCCACCTTTTCAATTATGTCCTCCTTCTTTCTTTCTCTTCCTCTTTTCTTTTTACACACAAAGCCTTAAATGCTTTACGGATGCTTCGATCGCTCCGGCCGCACTATGCGTGCTCAGTATACCTGGGGGCTTCCTATACGGAAGCTTAATATAATTATTTTCATGGCTTCATACCCACCACATATGTGTCACCTTTCCATATGTGCCTTTTCTTCACCATTATATGCATCGATATGACTTAAGTTTTGGCCATGCTGGGTTGCCTGGCTCTTGTGTTTATGCCCTACGTTCCCGTTAATTCGGCTAGGGCATAAGGGGAGCACCTCTGCGATTGTTACTGCCGGTTCAGTCAGATGTGTACCTCAGACTGGGTGAAGCGGAAAGCTAGCGTTCTTAAGCGAATATTCGGTCGGTGAACAAAGGATATTTTTTGTTTATTACAACATAAATCCCCAGATGTTTTGTATCATGTGTCTCTGTTCGCAGTTCGGACATGCACATTGATGCATGCGTACCCAGGGAAGGGAACCCCTAATGGAACTATTCTCTCTGGAAGATGTTTCTTACTATCCATGTAGTATAACATAACTAGTTGGGTACTTATCTGTTCAAGCACTTATGACCCCTACGCCTGGTTTCCACACGTACCCCAGTTTTACATAACTGAGCGGGTATTCGGACACACTTTGGACTGTCGGGTCCGGAGGCTGAAGCGAAAAGGTCCGCCATGACAAATGATTTACAATCCGGCTAGGGACTACATACGTCCGTTGAAGTACATAGTCACTTGGACTAGCTAAATTCTTCTTCTATACCATCCAACAGGTTATCTAGCCTACAATCCTGTTGGGAATACTTTGCGGCTAAATCTACTTGGTCATACACCAGACTTACGGGGATCTCTTTCCCATCTGGCCCCACCGGTCCGACCTCAGCCATATGGTTTGGGTCAGCCTTGGCGTATCGCGTCTTCACCATGGCCCAGGCTTCCCTTGCACCTTGTTAGCAGGCTGATACCTTCCATAAGCGGAAGCGCCGCCGTGCTCCTTTGAGCATATCCACAACCCCCCCCCCCCCATGCCTCCTGGCAAGGAAGCGGATGGCCACAAGGCCTCGGCAATACCCCGCATCACCTGCCGAGCTCGTTTGTACAGTTGTGAGAGATCTTGCAGCAGATCGCCTGTGGATCCAGGCATCTCCTCTTCAGGACGGCCTGTTAGCATACCTACAGACATAACTCTGTTAATTCATTTCCTCGCCGAACTGTACTGCAGTTCGTTTAAGCACTTACCATAAATGCCGTGTCGAAGCCTCCTGTTCTCCTTCACGGAGTCAACAAGCTGAGCTCGAACATCTGCTAATTCGAGCTCATCCGGATATTAGCATCTTGGAGATTGTTTTTCTCTTGAATAACCTGCGTAAGCACACGCTCGCCAGCCTTTAGCTGACGTCGAACATGTGGCTCATTATCTTTTACGATCTCCGAATTCTCTCCGGGATTGTTTGTAGAATATTTTGTTAGATTTGTAAAGCATGCCGAATACTAACTGGTGTATGCCCTTAAATTTTTTTTTATCAAGGCAAGTATTACCAGAGGAGGCCTTCTGGGATTCCTCTAGTTCGGCAACTACAGCCCTCAGCTGGGTCTTGCATTCCTCCAGCTCTTGAGATAAATGGGTATTCTTCTCTACAAGAACCTATGCATACAATGATCCTTAAATCAGGTGTGCAAACTGTTTCAAGTCTCAGGGGCTACTGATACACATGCTTATCAAATTTTCTTACCCGTATATCCTTTGCATACTGGTCTGTCGCTCTGGCAAGTCCATCTTGAGCAGCGTGGATGTATGTGTCTCCTGAGTTGAAGGGATTGAACACCTCTTCAGAAAAAATACCATCGCGGAGTACGGCCCGTCTGCACCGGTGATTCATGGCACTCTCCACTTCGCAATTTGTAGCGGAGAACCTGTCTGCATCCTCTGTGGGAGGATAATTCGGCGTTGTCCCCACATCAGCCTCCACCCGTGAGTCCGGTTCTAGAATCCGGCTGGCTGAGGCGTGGCCGGCTGGGTGTCCGAATATGGTCCGACGACTACTCTTTCTGCTAGGACATAATGAAAGCTGTCACATTTCAACTATGATAATCACGGAGCAAGTTTAAATTGTACCTCTGCAATGGCGTCCTAATCCTAACCACCTTCCTCTTAAGCCTGCCCGGCCCGGGTGCCCTTTGCTGATGAGCCCCCATGGGCTTAGCGCGGCATCCTAATGCTCGTTTCTATAAAAGTGCAACATATGTACATAAGGTATGGTATAACGAAGGAATCCTTTTTGTAAGTTAGGACTCCGGCTTTACTTACATGCGATACAGGGAGCAATCCGGGATAATCGGTGATGATGGCCACCAAGATGCAGTCACAGCTTGCCTGGTAGAATGTCCCATCAACCAGTTCCACGGATATATTCGGATCTTCTTCAAGACCGGGGTCGAGAGCCCAGCCAGGGTTCTTTGGCTGGGGAGATGGGCTGTTGAACTCTCTCACGGCCTTTTTCAGTTCCTGCTTTGAAATAGCAAGGTAAATAATTGTGACGAGGGATGCAAGAATAAATAGAGCTGACTAAAGGATGACGGCTTACCCAGTTTGGGGGGTTGTACATGGAAAATCCATCCCGTGGCTTAATGCGGAGGAACTCCTCTTCTTCTCCATTGTACAAGTCGGACAATATTCTCGCCAGAGCGGTGGCAGAGTCCGGACCTTTACGACCGCAGCGGGTGGCGTCGTCTTCTCCATTGAAGTGCCACATGGGTTTCCCCTGATATTGAAGTGGCTGCACCCCCCGCATTATGCATATTGACATAACTTCGATTATTGTCAGTCCTGATTGGGCCAGTATTTTTATCCTGCCCATTAGGTAGAGGACTTCTCTGTTATCTTCCTCCTGGGGGCTCCGGGGGCGCCAACTTTGGCGTTTCTTTAGCAGAGCGTTAATGAACTCAGGAAGGCCCGTCCGGATTGGTCCCGGAAGGGGAACGTCATCTACATAAAACCACTCTGAAGGCCAGTCTTCGGATGCCTTCTTTGGAGTGCCGGACAAGTATCCGGTCTGGGCGATGCGCCATATTTTGGCTTCGCCCACTTGATATATAGATCCCTCCTGATTACGAGGGACGAGGAAGAATAGCCTCTTCCATAACTCGAAATGAGCCTCGCAGCCCAGAAGTAGCTCGCAGAGGGCAACGTAACCTGTGATGTGCAGTACGGAGGTAGGGTGAAGTTATGCAGCTGGAGGCCATAGAACTCCAGGAGCCAGCGGAGGAACGGGTGGATTGGAAACCCGAGTCCTCTCAGCAAATATGGGACAAGGCATACCCACTCCCACTGAGATGGTTTAGGAAAACTCTCCGCTTGCTCCCAGCCATTATAGTTGGCTAGTCCGGCTCGGACGGGGACCATGTATGCAGGTGGAAGAAACCTTGGGTCTGCAACTCTACTAATTGGCTATGGGGACCATAACACTTTTCCCAATCCCCTGGCTTAGAGCTAAGGGTGCGAGAAGAGGAGCTGCGGCGACCGGTCATGATGGAATGGTTTTTTCCGGAAGCGCTCTGTTGAATGCTTGCTTGGGGGAAGATGGTGAGATTTGGATCTGAGGATCCCCGTCTATTCAAATAGACAGTTCGCTTACAAGGTCAGGGTGGCAAATGTAAAAATGACCCGGCTCCTCGTATTCACTCGACACGTGGAGATAGTCATTATTGAAGCACAAAAGCCGAGTAGTACAACATTAATGGGAAGCCGTAAACGGTTCGCTACGACAGGTACTCTAGATTTGGAGAAGAACTCGCCTTGTAATGCCGAAGACAATCTGCGCGCCGGACTCATAATCATTGAAGCCTTGTTCGGGGGCTCCTGGACTAGGGGGTATCTGGACAGCGGGACTATATTGTTGGGGAACGTAGTAATTTCAAAAAAATTCCTACGCACACGCAAGATCATGGTGATGTCATAGTAACGAGAGGGGAGAGTGTTGTCCACGTACCATCGTAGACCATAAGCGGAAGCGTTAGCACAACGCGGTTGATGTAGTCGTACCTCTTCACGATCCGACCGATCCAAGCACCGAACGTACGGCACCTCCGAGTTCAGCACACGTTCAGCTCGATGACGATCCCCGGGCTCCGATCCAGCAAAGCTTCGGGGATGAGTTCCGTCAGCACGACGGCGTGGTGACGATGATGATGTTCTACCGGCGCAGGGCTTCGCCTAAACTCCGCGACGATATGACCGAGGTGGAATATGGTGGAGGGGGGCACCGCACACGGCTAAGGAACGATCCGTAGATCAACTTGTGTGTCTATGGGGTGCCCCCTGCCACGGTATATAAAGGAGGGAGGGGGGAGGCCGGCCGGCCCTTGTTGGGCGCGCCAGGAGGAGTCCTCCTCCTCCTAGTAGGAGTAGGACTCCTCCTTTCCTACTCCTACTAGGAGGGGAAGGAAGGAGGAGAGGAGGGGAAGGAAAGAGGGGGGCGCC